>NW_012152729.1:8053913-8059898 GCF_000956105.1 Propithecus coquereli
ATGAACACATAAATTGTGTTTTATGTACACAGTGGAATGCTATAGAGCAATGGGAAGGAAGAAAAGACAACTGCATGTTCGTAAGATGGTATTAGAGTTACTACTTGGGTCAGTACTTGGGTAAAGTAAGGGGAGGAAGCAGGACTGGACAGAAAGAGAAACCAAGCTTTGAATAAGCCCCAACAGATTCTTCTACTGCCATTGCAAAGAGTTTTGAAGAGCAGATGGCCTGTCAGAGATTTCTTGATTTAAAGTGAGAGGGATGATTCCATGTACCCCTAAATTCATCTATCATTACACCTTGGTCACCCTAGAGAGATGGCTTTTCCTCAGTTGAACCAATTTCAGAAGAGAGCTGACAGTGGAGGGCTGGCAACACTCCCAGCATCTGGGTGTGGGTGGTGCATCACAATAGTCAATATACTCATACAATAACATGCATGAATCTCACAAATACAACCCTGCGTGAAAGACTAAGGTGCAGATGAGAAAGGGCTATATAATTTGATTTATGTGAAATACATAAACAGGAAAATCATAGTATAGTGCTAGAATTCAAGATAATAGTTACTGTTGAAGGTTAGTGGACAGAAGGAATTATTTTTAATGTTCCCTTTCTTTGTCGGGTGCTAAGTATATGGGTATATTGATTCAGTATGTGAGACTATCTGAGCTGTATACTTAGGATTAGTGAATTTTTTCATGTCTATTGGCCAAAGCAAAAGTGGGGAAACTTCCAGTAGGGAGGCAGGAAAGTGTGCCTTTTTAAATCTATCTACTAATCTATCAATCTATCTATCTATTATCTATTGTCTATAATGGGCATGTGTGTGCAATGGGGGTGGGAAGTATAGAGTTTTTTTATTTCTACTTTTCACTGACGTATTTTTTTTAAAACTAAGGTTTGCAACACTTTCTGCACTTTCTGCATTTTCCATTCTTAGTTGCAGCCAAACCAGGATTTTCTGCCCTGAATATTGTTTTTTTAGTCCAAAGTAGGTCAATGTAACGACTGAGAAAAATTATATAGGATTAGAAGAAGTTCTGGTTCACATTAAAAAGATCATCTCCAAAACTCTGAAAGACATTTTTCATTTAAGTCCTATCTGGGAATGAATATGTAAAAGAGAGACTTCTAGATGTTAGAAGCATAAATATTTCATATTCACTTTCATGGATTCAGGAATATATGTGTCTAAATTTATACATACACACACACAAATATACATTATATAGTCTGTATGTACACTAGAGAAACAAAGAATATGATTTAGTTTCTGTGCTTGAACAGCTCTTACTCCAAAAGGAGAGACAGATAAATAAAGAGATAATTATTATATCACAGGGAATCTTAATCTCAAGTTCACTGACCCTTAAGTGGAAAAGGGGATTGCAGCTGACATCTGTGTTTATATCAAAATATCATATTAGCTTTCTAAAAGGTCATGCCATACTGCAAGCACATCATCTATCTAGGGCATAAATACTTCACCTTGTCTTTTCATCTTTTCAACTGAAACACACACGCACACACACATACACAATCAGTGTAATTAATTTGGGGGGTGGAAATTGGTTAAAATGGCGAAACATTATTATATATAACTTATAGTAGGCCTACATGTTAACTTATAATATTGGGTTTTTTTTCTCTATAGCTGCCTTACTTCTGAAATCCTTGCCCCAGCTACTATTCATACATCTCATCTATCTAAATCCTGTTTATATTTCACTAATCAGTCAACTTTAACAAGCACAAAGGCTGCTTACCAGCAGTCTTCTTACCAGTATTCATGTTTAATATTGCTAAGGCTCAAGAAAATGGTACTTAACCTAAATATACTTCCAAAATGCTTCTCGACTCAATATTCTATCCACGCACAACCAATTGATTAGTGTTGACTCATAATATGGCCAATCCCATCTTCTGGAATTGAGTATGGATTATTCAAGAATGAATTATAAGTGGATTGTCAAATAGACATCTTCTTTCCATAGTAGAAATATTAATAGCATATTTTTGAGCCCAAGATGTTTGGGAGGATTTTTATTTTGGAAAAATATAGTTTGCACACTAAGTGTACTTTTCCATTTTCCAAAACGCCACTATGTGTCAGGCACTGTGTCAGCTCCTGGAGAGATGAAGATGAATAGGGACATGCCTGTGACCTTGAAGAACTCACATTCTCATAAGTGAGACAAGTACACAAATAATTGTGAGAAGATGATATGGGTACTAGGGTATTGGTAGGTATGTAGTGCTATGCACTGGTGATGGGCAACCAACCTTGTCAAAGGGGAAAGATTTTATAGAAATCTTTAGGGGGTACTTTACCGTGGTGTCCCCTCTACTATCTTGAAACACATTTGGGTTAAGAAAGAGAAAAAAAGAGAGAAGGGAGTCTAGGTTGGGCTTGTAGGCAAAAGGGGAGTAAAGCCAGTCACAAATTCAGAAAAACCTGAATGCAAAAAACTTGTTTGAGCCATGGATTTACATTCAACATTAAGACTTAAGAGAAGTCACTCTACATAAAGCTCTGATTCCATGTCAAAATTGTATTCCAACTTCCTTCTCTTGGAAAAATTGTATTTTTTCCAGTTGCTGAAAAATTACATTCTGTAGCTTTCTTTCTCTAGTATTGACAAATGGTTAAATGGAAAGGGAGGTCAAAAAGAAAATCAATGCAATTTTACACAGTCCTCATTACTAGGTCAACCCTGTCTTCTCTGTGCATACTCAAGCTGGTTTCCTTGCTCTGAGTAAGGCTTTTAAAAGGTTGCTTGCTGGCTCAACTGTCAGCTCAGGGAGAGAAAAATTAGTTTTCAAGATCTATCTACAGTATTTAAAAAAAAAAAAAAGTAAAGTAAAACCTCATGTACCACATCTATGATTCTATTTTTAATTATCATTATTAATGCTAAGCCAAGCAGGAAACATTGATTGTCTGGTCATTTCCTTTTAACATAAAAAACTGTCCAGATTTGCAGCTGGAAGGGTCTTTAGGGATTATCCATGTCAAACATTGTTTCTCCCCTTATTTTGTAAAAATGGAAATTGGTGCACAGAGAAGTCAAGTGGCTTGCCCAAGGTGACAAATTAAGCTAATGGCTGAACCTAAGCTTTGTCCCAGTAGAATACGCTCAAAAGCCCAGGCATCTGAATCTGCAGAGCAAGGGAGGATAGTTTATTGTGAGTTATAATTTGTTGTTTTTTTAGAAAGAAAACTTTTTTATTTTAAATAAAGTATTTGTATCATTGTATCATTTTGTTTAATTATTTGTGTCTATATCTATGTCTGAGTGTGTGTTGGAGTGGGAATATCTACTGCTTATTATTTAAAATCAGCATCCTCCAACCTGTTGTTCTCAGCACTGGCTACACAGTAAAATCACAGGGGAAATGTTAAAAAAAAAAAAAAATCAATGTCCAGGCTCCACTCCTTTGAGATTCTAATTTAATTGGTTTGAGATGGGATCCTAGCATCTATTAATATATATTTAAAGTTCCTTAGGTGATTCTAATGCTAAGTCAGAATGGAGAACAACTGCTCTGACCCAGCATCATAATCAGGATTCAGTTGTTCACAAGTCTGCTCATATTTATGAGCTATCTATACTGCTAATTATTTAATAGGTTCCTCACATTGCATAATATTTAACTTAAGTGCATTTATTTTAAAAATGAATCTTATATCATTATGTTAAATAACAATTAACACTTGCTATAGAAATGGAATAAATATGAGATAACCAAGAAATGTTATTAAATATTAGCTACATACCATTGCTTGTCTGAGATCTTTGAGCCTGAAGCCTATTTCTTTGCAAATTTTTAAATTAGTACCTTTTAGGAAAATGTTAAAGACAGTCACATGACATTCTTTTTGATATAAATGGGTGGGCTGATAGGTAAGTATAAAAGGACACTTTTCTAAAAATGTCTTGCCTTTTACAATCTAAAATCATCTCACTTAATGCCAGAGGTAAATGTTCCAGACATTGGGAATCCATGATTTAACCCATAGGAGGAAAGCAGAAAGGATTTATCTTCATTTCTAAATCTGTAAGCACATCAGGGCATGAACCTCTAACTTGGAAATGGACTTTTCTGCTGCTTTCAGATGGGCTCTGGGCCACCCTTCACTGCCTAAATGTGCTTCCTCCACATTTAATTCTTTGGGTAGGTTGCTCCCTCTTTTATGAGGAAACCAGGACAAAATGGAACATGCCATATCCATTCTCCTTACTTCCTTATTTCTCCGGAATTCCCAAAATAGCCCACTAGACTAGTCAAGTATGTGTCAATTACTCTACAGTTGGGTTTGAAGAATTCCAGGAAGTATTTGGACATAGAAAATGAGAAGTCAAATTTCTAGTTAAGTTGGCTATATTCTGCAGTCTCATAACTGAAGACATTTAATAAAATATGTCCAGAATGAGGAGGTGCCTTGGAGGTATGTCTTTACTGACAAAGGGATCCCAGTGAATTGTCACCAAATCTTGAAGTGGTAAACGGTGAAGACTTGGCTTAGACATGTGGAGGTGTTAAGGGGAAAGACAGTGTCAGCTGCTACACAGAGGAGTGTGCCATACATACACATCACAGATACACTCTAAAGCTTTTAGAGGATGCATAAATAATGAAAATTTGTACAGGAGAAGCCTTAACAACCCTTCTAAAGGCAAGATGACCAGACTTGCCTCCGCATGGCTGCAGCAATCAGTTTATAAGATTAACCATTTCGACACTGTCTCAGGCTTTTCTTTCCTTTTTCTCTGTGTTGTTTTATTTTAACTTTTCTCATTTTCTTCTGTTTTCACTCAGTTGGTTTTCAAGACTCCATGCCCGCCTCCCTCATATACAAGCAAATAATAACATATTAACTATCTTTTTGTATTTGAAAAGACACATGTATACTCTCACCTCAAAAGCCTCTCTTTCTCCTCAACCCCCACTTTCTAAGAAAACATCAGACTCCCTAAATCCTTTCCTCCTCACGCCCCTGGGAGCAGGTCTGTAACACGAATTCTGCTTGGAGAGTCTGCAGGTTTGCCTGTATGTACAGGGCGAATGTTCTCTCCGATGGCAGGAAGCAAAGTGGACAAGAAGCAGCCAGTGTCAGGTCCCACTTATAATGGTGTGCGTGTGACCTCCTAGCTACATTCCCTTTTTAAACTTCCCACCATGAGGAACTGCAGGCCTGCCAGTTCCTCTAACTATTGAAATTTATTTAAATAAACATATTTCACAAGGACACATAGGCTGAACTAATTTTAGCAAAGGGGACAGTCTCACAATTAGCAAGGTACTTGCTGGCTCCTTGGAGCCAGGATTCTCAACTTTAGCTACTTGTCATAATCACCTGTAAAAAAAAAAATATTAATAATTTAGATCTGCTAGTGATATACAGTATTAAATCTGCGTATTTATGACAAAGCTTAACATGATATATTTTGAAACTATCCTGTTATTTAAATGTGTAACAAATTTTATACCTGCTGTACTTTGGAATTAGTGTGCTTCCATTATTACTTAGAGAAGATTTTGTTTCCCTCCATTTTCCGTTTTAGTATTTGAGAGCAATGTATTGATTACCATTTAATTGGTCTTTTATACTCTTAAAAATTCTCAAGGAAGAGCTGGACGCATTATATACTATATGAATACATGTATACATATACATATATTTTAAGATCCAACAGTCTCCTCTGCTGTTAAAAGTCTATGATCTTATGTGATGTGCCTCTCCAGATTTAATTTATATTCTTTCCTCCTTACCTCCTGGGTTTCTAAAATTTCATTCCATCTATTTTGTGGAAGAAGCAAAGCTCCATATAGTTTGAAAGACTTTGTCTATGCTGTCCCACAGCCCTAAACAGTCACACTATCCTGTTCCCCTGCCCTCACCAACTCTCTCTCTCTCTTTGAATGTTCATAGCCATTCTCTAAATCTCAACTTACATATTACCTTCTCAATAAGCCAC
>NW_012152729.1:8061008-8065528 GCF_000956105.1 Propithecus coquereli
ATAGCACTGCAATTATGTGAAAATACTTTCACTTGGAGAAAGTGCAGGTTTGCGGCGTACAGAAAAGCAGCTCTATTTCTTGTTTCTTTTAAAGAAATTGTGCCACTAAAGCTCTTTCCTCTTTCCCCTTGCTGTCTGCCTCTGAAATCTCCTTATCCTCCTTTGATAGACAGACACAAATTGAATTACCAAACAAAAAAAAAGGTTTTTGTTTTTTTTTTTTAAAGCTAGGCACCAATAACCTGTATCATCAAACACTGTCTTGCCACTGCCATCTTGTGGGCAGGATGCTATCATGCAGTTCTTCTTCAGGCCAAATTAAGGACACAAAGCTGAGTCTTCCCAGGAGTCAGACTTAAATACCGTGAACCAATAGACACTCAAAAGAAACTATGGAGGCCTCTGCTGCGGGCCTTCTGCTGAGTGACATCACCTGATTTAAATATATATATGTATATATGTGTGTGTGTGTGTGTGTGTGTGTGTGTGTATAATTTTCATAGATTAAACAGGTATTTATTGTAGATTACAAAATAGCACATATAGGAGGTCCCCATCTAGAGTACAGTCATATAATATGATAATAGGAGGTGATATAGTATCATAGATTATTTTAAAAATTATAGGAGGCCTAAATACTGCTTTTGGTTTGATAGGGGTGATAAGATTATTGGCGGCTGTTATTTTTCACATTTATAACTGCCTCACCACCTTCTACTAGCCTCATCTCAACTCTTATCTATTCTCATCCTATCCCTTTATTCACCTATATATACATTAAGCAATTTAGACTTAACCATCAATATCTTGCCTAGGGGAGAAAAATCCTGATTTCCTTTTGCCAACTCAAAGACATGCATTCTTTGTCCTGAAATTGTTAATATTCCATATAACCTTAACTACAATCCTGAGACTGGCCTACTCATCACACACATTATGTTTTAGGACAAGGTTTCTCAACAGTGCCATTAATGACATTTTGAGCGAAATAAGTCTTCGTAATGGTGGTGGTGATGATGATGGGGGGCCTGACCTTTGCACTATAGATGTTTGGCAGCATCTCTAGCCTCTACCCACTAGAAGCCAATAGCATGCCCAGCCTCGTCCCAGTGAGACAATCAAATAATGTCACCAAGCTTCACCATATGCCTTGGGAGAGGGAGCAGTGGGGAGGTGAATCATTACTGTTTGACGACCATTGCTTTTAAGAACTGAAATTCTGACTATTTTTGTAATATGTCCCTTTCTATCTCTCATCTTCCCAAATTCCTTTTGCCTTTTTGCTCATATCTTTCTCTCATATTAGATCCAGAAATACTTCAAATTCTTGATGATCCATAAATGCCCATAATTCTTTAATAGTATTTAATCCTTCGATTTTATATTCTTGTTACATTTTCATCACGCTTATTAGACGATAGCTTTCATGTGACATGAGAAAATGCTTCCTCTTTCCTTCTCTTCTGTTAAAAGCAGCATTTCCCAAAATGTGTTCCATGGAAGACTCGCACTAGCTATTTGATATTTGTAAATTTGGTGTATGCACATGTGTGATCGGGTGTATATGTAAATATTTTTATATTCAGAGTTGGAAGAGTGGCAAACCATATCCCCAATATGGACTTTCTTAATGTACGTTAGCATATCAAAGGTAGAAGATCCTTTAATTAATATAACTGTTTAACTTTTTTCTCTCAAATATTTTTGAGAATGTCAATGAACACATAAATTGATCAAAAAGTTTTGTTATGTCAAAAGGTATTTCCATTCAATGTTCCTCCTCTTGGCTTTTGAAAGGTCCTAAGAGCCTATTCACTTAGGCTGACGTTAATTTCTGTAGGGTGAGAGCAGTGTGCTACTGAAGAGGAAAGCAGTCCCCTCGACACTGGTAATTTATAGGGCACAGCTCGTTTTGAACTCTGACTGTAGTGTTCAAGGGGGATTCAGGAGTCAGAAGTGAAGTGGGGAACGAGAACAGATGGCATATGAAATGACAAAGGGCACCTGACATTGTCCACAGTGTGGAAAAGAAGAAACGTCCATTTTGTGGTGGGAAAAGGACTGGGATGAGTGTACAGATAACTTGATAATTAAAACGCTGGCTAAGTGTGAGTAAATATTGTGAAAACACTTTACTTTCCTAGAAGACTTTCATCATCTATATCATGAAGAGTTTGCAATGGTTTATTCTTCAACTTTTCTGAGCTTTTCTATTGTTTGACAGTTAAT
The DNA here is from genome assembly GCF_000956105.1 of Propithecus coquereli. Taxonomy (NCBI): domain Eukaryota; kingdom Metazoa; phylum Chordata; class Mammalia; order Primates; family Indriidae; genus Propithecus; species Propithecus coquereli. The sequence goes on from NW_012152729.1 coordinate 8,063,238, forward strand.
TGGATGTTGGGAAGACTGAGAGGGGGTGTCGTTTGCCCAAATAATTCTGTACTTCATCTCGATTGTGTTCTTAGGTTTTCAGTCTTTGTGAAGCACTACTTGGGTATATGTTGTGCTTGCAGGAGATTATTACTTAAATGAAATAAAGGGCTCTTTGGGGGCAGATATTAGAGAAAGGGGCTGTGGACGGAGGGAACCGCAAGGGATGTGGTATTTGTAGGTACTGCAGTAATTCTGAAATGAAAGGGGAATACCAGGCAAACGTGGAAAGCAGCAACTTTATCTTTTGTGACTCCCATCTCTCCAAGATAAGTAACCTCTATTTCTTATGAAAACTTGTTCTGAAAAAGATACGTTTAGCTAATAATGTTAAAGTAGAAGTTACCGGTGCTAGCTTAAAGTGAGACTTCTTAAGTTAAATTAAAGCTAAAATTTTTAAGCTGCTGGGGAAAACCATTTCTGTTAGATTCTCAAAATAAATAGGAAAAACTATTTCCTTGAGGTAGGAACATTCTACACTATCTGCTCAGATCAGAGTTTATAACACAGGAAGGAAATGTTTCTGTATTCTGTGTTTGTTTAAGATCCAACCCTTGTTTCTATTTCCACCCTGGGATTTTGAAAATAGGACACAATACATCTATGGTGTCACATGCAATTATTACCCTGGTGAATTGCTAATGAGGCAACTCCAGCTCCAAAGAGGCATTTTAAATAAAACCGAAGAATACATCACATTTTCACAAATTGTTTTTATAAATTAATAAATACATACATATATATACAAAAGTTAAAATATATTCTGCAAACAAGCGCTGAGCAGCCACCATGGGCAAACTAGGTTAGGCACTAAAGATGACAAAAGCAAGAAGTCTCATGGTCTTGGTGGTCACAGAGCTCACTGGAGCAGGAATAGATAGATATAGGATGTTGCACTGTAATATTGAAATAAGGAGAAAACAAGTTCTGTTTAGAGGGACAGGCATAAAGAGGAGACGTAGGGTCAGAAGTGTGAGTGATCAATTCCCATAGATGAGCAAAGCTAGTATTTGAAGGAGGACCAGGATTTTCCTAGGCAAAAGAGGAAAAAAAAGGATATCTCAGATAAAAGTAATAGTTGAAACAAAAGTAGGCAGGTGGAAAAGAAGATCCAGGAAAAGGAGATCCCTTCTGTGAGACCACAGAATGACAGAGGTTATTTCATAAAAGGTGAGGCGAAAGAGGAAGTTTTGACTTTAAAATTATTTGAAGAAATGTTTACAATTTTAGTTAAAGGTTGGTCTACAGACTTTTGTAACTGACTATAAATAGAGATTGCTAACTGAACCAGTTATAAAATAAGAAAAAAAGGAAATCACATAAGATTATATCTTAAAAGTTTTTAATGATGAGAATTCCTCTGAATCACATCTCTTTTCACAGATACATCAAATTAGGTGAGCAAGTAAGACTCTGAGCAGGGCTCTAGAAAGCTGTAGGCAAAACTCTAGAACAGTGCGGTCTAACAGAAATATAATGCAAGACAATAATTTGAGTCATATATATAATTTTAATTTTTATGTTAGCTACATTAAAAGTTAAAAAGGAAGAGGGAAATTAATTTAACAGTATAATTTACTCAATAAAAGATATCTAAAACTATCTTTCTACATTAAATCAATATAAAATTATTAATGGGATATTTTATATTATTTTATCAAGCTAAATAACTGAAATCCAGTGTGTACTTTATACTAGTAACGTATCTAGATTTGAACTGGTCACATTTCAAGTATTCATTTACCACTTGTGGCTACTGACTACCATATTGGACAGTACAATTGTAGAGAAATGATTCTCAAAGTATGGTTCTCAGACAAAAAGCACCACCATCATCCGAGATTTCGTTAGAAGTGAAAATTCTTGAGTGATACCCCAAAACTACTGACTTAGAAATAATTGATGGGGGGCAATAAGGTCCAGCAATTTCACTTTAAACATGCCCCCCCGGACATCCTGATGCACACTAAAATTTAAGACACGTGACTGTAGACCTGATGACCCAGTATGGCTGTGGACCATCGATATTATAATAGCATCACTTGGGAGCTTATTGAAAATGCACAACTTCAAAACCTGGACAGACTAAATCAGAATGTGCATTTACCAAAAAGTCCAAGTGAATTATATGAATAAAAAGCCTTAGTTCAGGAGTTCCCAAATCAGAAGGCACATTTCTATAACCCGGGAAGACTTTAAAAATATAAAAATTTTTGGGGGGGGCAAGGACAACATACATAACCTAAACATCT
>NW_012152729.1:8067181-8077525 GCF_000956105.1 Propithecus coquereli
TAAATAAACTAAGATTGTTCTAATGGTAAATTTCAAGATAGTTACTATGTTTCCATTCTACAGTCATGATTATGTGATATCTATCAATCTCTCTATATCTATGGATCAATATCTTTATAGCTAGATAGATATCTCTCTGAGAGATAAATAAAGTGAGTTTTCAGCTCTCAGTGGTAGAGCAATACAGCAAGTAATCAAATGCAATGGAGTGTGGAAACCTTGGTGATAGAAGAGAAAGGTAGATTAGAAGCCAAGCTAGTAGTGTTATATTATTTGAAATATATATGTCTGTGCACACATACCCACAAACACACACATACACACACATGCAATTACTGGTGAACCAAATAAGTATGGTGTTGGGTTTCATGGAGCTTACGTATCATTGAGCAAGAACAGAAAACAAACAAATGATTTAACTTTAAGTGTTCTAAAAAATGTAAGACAAAAAGGGTAAAGTCCTCTAAATTTTAGTGATTTTAAAAGAGAAGAGTATGCTTCCATAGGTGGAGTAGTAATAATAATGTATTTTGGGAAATTGATGATATGTTTTGATTAGGTAAGAGATTTGATGTATCAGGCATGAGGAGCATATAAGAAGAAGTAAGACTGGACAGCTAGTTTAATGCAATGATGCAAAGGTCATAGTAATCAGCTTCAAGGTTAGTATTCATATTGTGGTCAAAAGAAGCCATTAAATGATTTCATGCAGTGCCATTCCAAGTTCATGTTTTGTATGATCATTTTTACCAGCCATGTGGAGAATGATTCAAGGTAATTAAGACAAGGAGTACAAGACCATTGGGTGACTATTGCAATAGTTTGGATAAGAAAGAGTACTTCTAAAACTGATTTTATATAGTGGGATAGAGAGTGACAGAAATGGAAAGTAGAATTACTGAGATCACTTAAATCACTGGATGTAGGGTAAGAGAGAGAGAAACTATCAAAGATAACATCTCTACCCCACTGCTAAAAGAGATTAATTGAAAATTCCATGTGATTACACATGCACATTAGATTTGGTGATACCCCAACATAAAATTCCTCCTAAACACAGACATTCTCTTTGAATTACACCACCAATTCCAAAAGGCCCTGTGCAAAACTATATTCTCATGCTGGCTGAGGGAGGTGATTTCTTATCTTAGAATTACAAAATTCAAGGCATTTTTCATTGAAATTACTGGCCTTTACCATAAAACGTTTTAGAAAATAATCAGTACTTTAAAGAGTTTGGGGTTTTTTTGTTTGGTTGTTTTTTTTTTTTTTTTTTTTTGGTTTTGGTTTTGGTTTTGATTTTTAACACAGCATCCTCTAAGCACCAGCACAAAAATTATAGGCCCCACATAATGTGGGTGTTCTGACAGTGCAGTCAAGTTAGATTAATTGTAATAAACAAAAATTGTCACTAACGGTCTCAGTTTATACCATCTAATATTGTGTGAATACGTTTTATTTCCTAACATTACGAAACAGCCAAGAGTATAATAAATTACTTACCTAAGCCCTTTGAGGATTTTTGCATAATTTACCAAAACAAATTGATTTTAGCGGAAAAGCTGCTAATTTACATGGGTAGGAAGTGTTTTCCTTGGTGTGATGAATTTAATTTCAATTTCCCTGTTTGCATGAATTCACTCCAGTAATTCATCACTGTTAGATTAAACTACAACTATGTTTTACTTGAGTAGGCCCTAACATTCAATATATATGAATGAAAATAAATTGCCCTCAAAAGTGTGGCTATATATTGTATACAGTACATGATTGTTAAGATATCCTTTTAATAGAATAAGTAAATTTTAAAACTGAAAAATAATGGCATACATAAATTTAAAATATGAGCAAAGCAGTTTATACTAAATTGGATTTTAGGGTTTTTTAGTTTTTTTTATATTTTTATCTTTTTTAAAAGAAAGAGACACACACTTACAGGGTGCTGAATATGTACCAGTTTATGCTCTAGGTAACTTAACATTTGTCATATTATTTTCCCTTTTGACATGTCTACTCCTATGGATTTGCTAAATAAATAAATGAAATAAAAAATGTTAGTAGCTTAAAACAACTAACATTTATTATCTCACATAGTTTTTGAAGGTCAGAATCAGGGAGTGGCCTTGTGTAAGGTCTCTCACAAGGTCACAGTTAAGCTGTTGGCTAGATCTGCAGTCATCTTGCGGTTGGGAGGGAGCTGGATAATTAACTGCTAAGCTCACTCATGTGGTTGTTGGCAAGCTTCAATTTCTCGCTGGCTTTTGGCTGTAGACCTCTGTTCCTTGCCATGTGAGCCTCTCCATATGCAGCCTACGTGTCCTCATAACATGGCAATTTGCTCTGCCCAGAATGAGTGATCCAAGAAAGAGAGAGCTAGCTAGCGAGAGAACATCTAAGACAAAACTGTAGTCTTTTTGAACCTAATCTCAAAAGTGACATACTATCACTTCTGCTGTATGCTACTGGTGACACAGTCCAACATCTGTACAATGTGAGAGGAAACTAGACAGAGGTTTGAATACTGGGAAGGCAGACATCATCTCGAAGGCTGCCTACTGCAAGTACCAAGTCTATACATTTCCTCAGCAAAACAAAAATGTCATGGATAATATTAAAAAGTCTATGAGCAGAAAGAAAGTCTAGTGCCAGTGTCTTCAGTGATTTTTGAAATAAAGTCGCTCTCTCAACATGTAATCTGGACAATTATCTTAATGTCATAGTCGGAATGTGTCATAATACATAATGTTAACTGGGGGACAGAGTCTCTTGATCCAAAAAGATCTAAGCTTTCCAGAGGCTATGTTTGAAACTCTTCATAAAATTTGGTCTGTCTCGATCAATTTGATAAGCAGAGCACATTTTACATAATTTTGGTGGTAATAAAACTTAGCTGTTGGGCCAGCTCCACCAGCGGGTCCATGAAGAATGCTTTTGATTTCAGCTCTCTCGATTTCAGTGAACATAAAAGTTGATTACACTGGCTTAAATACATTGAAGTTTGGAGTGTAGCAATAACTTGTTGTCAATTTCTGCTTTTCTACAATTCTCTTGAATTTCCCCCAATGCTTACATTTTCATAAGATGCCCATCCTGTATGTTCTAGCTGCAGAGGTTAATTCCAGATTCACTGTTGCTATCAGAAAGACGGTATGGTGCCAACCACAGCGCCACAACTGACTTCCAATTCCCTTTTTTTTTTTTTTTTTTGCCAAGATTCACAACAGAAACAAAAGTAATAATAATGGCTTATAAGTTTATGGCAGTTATTATATGCCAGGCATTTTTCTAAGCACTTTACATATAATAACTCATTTAGATATCTACCTCACTGTAACCGTATGAGGTAGATACTCACATCATCTCTATTCAGCAGAAGGAACTGAGATACACTAAAACTCATTCCATGCCCAAAGTCACACAGCTAGAAAGTGGAAGAGACAGGATTTAAACTCAGGATTTTCCTCCAGAATCCACACTGGTAAACATAACACTAGAGAATTATGTAACCAAACAGTCACCTCTGGCTGCAGACAAGGTGGGGATATATGTATGAAACTTCTCCAGCCTTTTAAGTGGAGGTAAGCACTGGATACGAGGATTGGAGAATGGAAGTTAAGTTTGCTAAACAATATTGTCTGTCATAGTATATCACCTGCCATGTGTCTATAACCCTGCTTAAGGTTAGTTTTCTTCATATGTAAAATGGTGGAAAAATTCATTCTTTACTTATTGGAGGTCACCCAATTATTGCTTATTTTTAGATCAACTGGGAACTGCAAATTCTTTTTGTTAATTGTAATAATAGATACAAATTATTCTCACATGCTATTCTGATAAGAAGATATAGTACAAATGGTAAGTGAGAAATGATTATAATTCCTTAATTACAACTTATAATTGTATCATATTTTAAATTTTAAGTCTAATAAAAAATGGTTTTAGGTCTCCCTTCAATTTCCCTGTGAATGTCTCTTCTCTTTAGTGTCAAACATGGTGGTGTCCACTTGATAGTGACTAGACCGGTGAACCATAAAGACTGCTTTCCCTGCAGAAGCCTATTATCTCATGTGTCACAAGCGGTCCAACCACTTGCTTGCTGAGCTCTCATTATAACTGATAGAATAGACATATTCTGATTTTCAAAACAAGCGTAGTATCTTCCCTGCCTATTAAGGACTTCTTGGGAAACATCTTCAATATCCTTCAAATGTTGAATGAATGGCTTTGGATCTTATTATTAATTACTAGAGCAAGAGAGAAATGATGGATGTCTGTGTTAACAACATGAACTAACTTATTAGATGCTGCAGTTATACATGGTGCTCACTGATCCATATTGTTGCTGTTAATGTTCATACCCTGAGAGTGAACAGAGGGCTTTACTTTCACAGAGCTGACATCATTAGGACTGAGGTGTAATTAAATACTCCATGGGACATACCCAGAACATGGAAAGAGTAACACCTAATGTTGCCTTACCAATTATTATACTCATTCGTATGTATTGTGACATAGGAACAAATTCATAGTGGCCTTCATGTAATCGAAAAACATTTAGTGAGCTCCGATTTTATGCAGAACACTGCATTGGAAGAAGATATAAAACACATTTCTAACTCTACCAGAAGTGATATTTGAAGAGTTTGCTAAATATTTACTGGTCAATTGATTGAGAATGAGACTAAACAAATGTGAAGTTCTTTGGGTATCCATTCAGTCAAACTTTTACAGGGTACTCCTTTCCCCAGCCCTGGATACTCAGAGTACAATACAAAATGCAGCCCCTGTCCGAGAGGAGTGTTCAGAATCTAATAGGGAGACAAACACACACACATTTAGTACTGCCTCAAATGTGTCATGTAAGGGGCTTTGTTAGGCAAATTTAACTCTAGGAGGAAAGACTCAGGGGGGCTATTGCTTATCATTGTACCCTTGGTTCCAAACATAAATAAGATGTTCATTGCTTGAAGCTCTGATTGGGGTGGGGCAAAGATAATATATGTAACCTAAACTTCTGTACCTCCATAATATGCTGAAATAAAAGTAAATTAAAAAATTTAAAAAAAATAAAGAAGATGCTCAGTAAACATTTATTGAACAGAAGGATTGATACATGAGTGAAAAGAAGGAGTAAAGAGTGTTTTATTGGGACATAGATCAGAAATGTTTATTTGAATATTTGGGACAGTAAGAGACAACTTGTAAAATAAGGGTGATAGTTATGATGCCTTGCTAGACAAAGAATGATGTAGGTGAAAAAGGGTGAGGAAACTTACCAAGGCTGAAAAAGTGCATGCACCCAAGGCACACCAGTGAGAAAGTCCCTGCCAGGTTCATGAAACTGGATCCATTCCAGGAATTAGTATTTCTGTCCCATCCTGGAAATAACGGAATGGATATTCCTATTAAAGATAAGCAGAAATAAAGAAATAAAAAGTTATACATAATAATTAATAGTTACTATTAATGGAGGGGTTGATGTTATGTGCAGTTATAAATCATCATTTTATAATCAAAGAGTAAATAATGTTTATTTCTCTTTCAGTTAACCCTCATCAAATTCACATAAGACACAACATTTCAGGATGATCATCACTCATGGGGAAAAGGTTGGGTAAGTATAATATTGTTTTAAATTGACATCAAGTATTGCAAAAATTTTGAGTCAAAAGCATGTTTCTTTAGTCCTTTGCATAATTAGACAGTCGCTTTAATTCTGCTGAATATATTGTTCAATGAGTATTTGAATATTTTCCCCAAATAATACCTAATGAAATCTTTATCAATAATATGTCTTAGACACTAGCAATAAAGGTGTCACATAAAGGAACTTTAAATTGCCACCATCTAGTACATGCCTATTAGGTCTCAAAGGGGCTGGGGGAATGAGCCACAAAGGATGAATAACAACAGGTTCAGAGTGATTAAAAAAGTCATAATTTGGGGACAGATATGGAGGGGTCAAGGATAGTGCTATCTAGCAAATTAATGGCAATGTATTATAATAACTGTGATACCACAGGCTAGTGGAAAGTGCTAAAGAAGTCATAAAGAATGAGCAACAAATGATCCCTGAAGGAATCAGGGTAGACTTCATAGAAGAAAGCATATTTAAGTTAGATGAAAAAGATGAGTAAAATTTCAAGAGGCAGAAAAGGGAAAGGGCATCTCAATAAAAGAGTATCACACATGCATAAGGTAAAGGCAGAGAAATACAGATATTCAAGAGGAGTTGGTAATAAGGTTTGGGTGAACTGTAGGGTGTTAGGATGTCTCAGAGTAAGCAGAAGAAGACAGACGCTAAGTTTGTGACATGTATCATATGTCTGTGATGAGAGATGTGGTAATTCTTAGAAGGTTAACAAGGTTCCCCATAATCCCCGGTCTTTCAGTAGATCTGCTTGTTGTTAACATTTAGACAGACATGGTATATTCATTCTCTCAAGTTTAAATCAAAATGCTGGACGGGCACTCAAGGAAAATTGGTAGAGCAGTTTGATCTCTTCCTCATACACACCTTCCACAGAAGCCAGAGCACAGATGTGCAATATGCCGGCCACTGGAATCGGTCTTATTAATTTTCTACAAGAAGAGCATTGCATGCTGATATTATTTTTAAAAATGCAAACTCACTGGTATTTTCTATACAGATACTTAAGCATGAAAATGTTGGGAACAACTTTCTAGGTAAAAAGAACTACTTCTAATAACTTAATCTTCACAAGACTTCTGCATAGATATATAATGAGGTGGGTACTTGCAGAATGTTGTGTTTATTTAGTGTTGGCCTTATAAAGAAACAATCATTTGCATGTTTCTCTCAATTAAGTATTATACTGACATACTTAATCAAAACCATAAAGGGCACTGACAATATTTCATTCTCTTAATGAAAGAGGAGACATATTATATAGTTCAGAATGTCTCCGTATTTAATTTTTCTGACTTTTTACTGCTCAAACTGTGCTTCTTCTATGAATGTTGTCAATTAGGATGAAAAGAAGGAAAATTAAAGTCGCTCTTGAAAATGCACTTGTGTTTGTTTGTGGAATCTGTGTACATTCAGAAAGTTGTGATGTGCATATTTCGTGTATAATTAAACCCAGGAAAAGTTAACACTAGAGAAGCTAGGGCAGTTTCATATTCTTTCCAGTATCTTTTTTGTCATTATTGGGGATTCATGTCTGAAGAGATGATCTCTCGTTCAAAAGCACTGGATTCATTTTTTTTTTTTCTTAGAAAAATTACTTTAAGGATTCTTTTAAATTCCCATTCTGTACATTTAAATATATTTTGGGGCATATCTAATGTGACAATTTGGGGACCATGAATGTTGAGATAAACATTCACCAAATGCACACTGGACATGGATTCTGCAAATATGAGTTTGAATCATAGCCTTTCCATTATATTTGTGAAAGGTTTCCATAAGTCATAGTTATGCCATCAATAAAATGAAAATAATGGCACGTGTTCCATTGGCTTTAATATCAAATGGAGAATGCCAACCACTTCATGTACATGTAAGCACTTTATAAACTGTTACACATCAAACAAATATCATATTTTTCTGAGATTGCAAGCTCCATAAATGCAAGAAGAAAAAAAAAATGAATGAGCCCTGACCAAAAGAGACTTACAATTCTAGTGAGAAAGACAAGTATATAAGACACTGTAATTCAAGTAGAATGGAATATGTAGTATATTAGAGAAATAAAACAAGTACATAAATATAGCAAACCTGTCTAGAGTTCATTATGCTTCTGTGATTGGACTGTTTTTGGAATAAGACTATTGGGAATAGATCAAGAATAGAGGAAGTAAAAATGCATTCCCAAGGAATGAACCAGGAACATTTTCGTGGAATTAATATTTGAACCCAGAATTAAAGGAAAAATGAAATTTTACTATTTCTAGAAAAATACATTGGCTGGATTACCTGACTTCATTAGCAGCAAGTTTCTACATGGTTGCTTCTGGTTTTGTGTCAGCTCCTTTTGAACTGCCATGAATGGTCAACTCTAAAACATTTTCAATGAGCTCCACTAAGAAAGAAGGATATGCTTAGATTCTCTCCCTCCTTCTCTCTCTCTCTCTCTCTTTCCCCCACCCCTCTGTATTTTTCTCTTTCTCGATCTCCCTCCAAATCTCTCTCTCTCTCTCTCTCTCTCTTGCACACACACACACACATATACACCAATCATTTGTTTTAAAGACTTTACTTTTTGAGAGTTTTAAGTTCACAAAAAACTTGAGAAGAAAGTATAGAGATTTCTCGTATACCCTTTGCTCAACACGTACATAGTCCCCCTCATTCCAATATCCCCCCACCAGAGTGGTGCATTTGATGTAATTGATGAACCTGTATTGATCAGCTGGAGTCCATCATTCACATTAGGATTCACTCTTGGTACATTCTGTGGGTATGGACAAATATATAATGGCATGCTTCCACCATTATAATATCACATCGAGTATTTTCACTATCCTGAAAATTTCTCTGTACAACTCCTATTCATCCCCTCCTTCCCACTAACCTCTGACAACCGATCTTTTTATTTCTCCATAATTTTGCCTTTTCCAAAATGTCATATAATTGGAATCATACAGTATGTAGTCTTTTCAGATTGTCTTCTTTCACTTAGTAATAAGTATTTAAGTTTTATCCATGTATTTTCATGGCTTGATAACCTATTTTTTTTAGGATGAAATAATATTTCATTGTCTGGATATACCAGTATTTATTTATCCATTCACCTACTGAAGCACATCTTAGCTGTTTCCAAGTTTGGCAGTTATGACTAAAACTGCTATAAACGTCAATTTTCATGTTTTTGTGTAGACACAAGTTTTCACCATCTTTGGATAAATACCAAGGAGTGTGATTGTTGGATCGTCTAGTATGACTATATTTAGCTTATTAAGAAACTCCCAAACCATCTCTAAAGTAGATATATCATTTTTCATTCTTACCAGCAATAGATAAAATTTCCTGTTGCACTACATCCTCATCAGCATTTGGTATTGTCAGTGTTCTGCACGTTGGCAGTTCTAATAACTGTGTAGTGGTATCTCATTGTTGTTTTAATTTGCATTTCCCTGATGACATATGATGTGAAGCATCTTTTCATATCCTTATTTAACCATGTGCATAATTTCTTCTTAGGTGAAGTGTCTGTTCAGGTGTTTTCTTAATTTCAAAAAATTGCAGGGTACAAATGTTCTTGCTTACACATATCGATTTTGTTATGCTTGAGTCATGGTTATAATTGTGAAGTGTGCCTATCGCCCAGACAGTGTTCATTGTACCTGTAAGGTAGATTTTTGCCCACCCTCTCCTCCTCCCTTTCCCTGCCTAATTTCCACTGAGTTTTACTTCCCTCTGTGCACATGTGTGCTCATCGGTTAGTTCCACTTTAATAGCAAGTACATGTGGTGTTTGTTTTTCCATTCTTTAGATACTTCACTTAGGATAATGGTCTCCAGTTCCACCCAAATTGTTAAAAAAGGCCTTAATTCACCCTTTATATATATACCACATTTTGTTAATACACTCATGAGTTATGGGCACTTGGACTGATTCCACATCTATCAACTGTGAACTGTGCTGCAGTAAACATTCAAGTGCAGGTGTATTTTTGATAAAATGACTTATTTTCCTTTGGGTAAATACCCAGTAATGGGATTGCTGGATCAAATGGTGGGTCTACTTTCAGTTCTTTGAGGAATCTCCATACTGTTTTCCACGGAGGTTGTACTCATTTGCAATCCCACCAAAAGTATATAAGTATTACTTTCTCTCTGCATTCACACCAGCATCTATTGTTTTTTTTTTTTGGAATTTTTAATAAAAGCGATTCTAACTGCAGTAAGGTGATAACTCATTGTGGTTTTGATTTGCATTTCCCTCATGATTAATGACATTGAGCATTTTTTCTATGTTTATTGGCCATATCTTCCTTTCCAAAGGAAGATAGACATGTCTTTTGCTTACTTTATAATGGGATTGTTTGTTTTTTCCTTGCTAATTTTTTTGAGTTCTTTGTAGATTCTGGTTATTAGCCCTTTATTGGATGTTTGTGTGTTCTTTTTCACCTAAAACTTTTCCTTGTTTCTGAGACGATCTGGCAACTGGTGTCTCTGGTCAGCTACCTTCTCCATGCCTTAAGATGTTCAGGTTTTTGACCCATTTTTTAATTGGGTTGTTTGTTTTCTTTTTGTTGAGTTTTAAAAGTTCCAAGTATATTTCGATAAGTTATTTATCAGATATGAAAATATTTGGCAAATATTTTCTCCCAGTCTGTGCCTTGGCTTTTCATTCCCTTCACATTATCTTTCACTGAG
>NW_012152729.1:8078310-8087409 GCF_000956105.1 Propithecus coquereli
TATTTGTGGTCTCTATTATGTTCCATTGATCTATTTTTCTGTTCTTTTTCCAATATAGCGTTATCTTGATTACTATGGCTTTAAAATAAGTCTCAAAATATGGTAATGTAAGTCCTCCATCTTTTTTTTTTTCCTCCTTCAACGTCTTTTGGCTTTTCTGGGTCTTTTGTCTCTCCATATCAACTTTCACATCACTTTGTCAATATCCACAAAATAATCACTGGGATGTTGATTGAGATTCCCTTAAATCAAGTTGGGAAGAACTGATGTCGTAACAATATTGAGTCTTCCTTTTCATGAACATGGACTATACAGGTTCCATGAAACTATTTTTAGGTGTGAGTCTTTTATGGAGTGAGTCTTTGCCTCTGAACTGTAAATTTTACATATATTTCTAACTCGCCCTTAGGTGGGACTGGATGACTAGAGTGGGCTGGAGTAGGGAATTTTCCTTCCCCTAGGTCATGAGACTCTGATAAAACCCCAGCAGATTAGAACCTAGTTAAATAGTTTCTTCTGAGAGCAGACCTTGTTGAGAAGAAGGGAGTAATCTGCCTTATTTCAAAATAGTTCCTTTTCTCCTTCTTCTGCCAGAAGCACCAGGAAATTTGTCTCCAATATTTATTGTGAGAACCTGGTCAAGATCCTGTAGGTAAATCTCACAAAAGTGTGGGAATCCCTCTGAAGGTTTTAACTCCCAGACTGGTCCACATTGAGCTTCCAATAATTCATCAATTATAGTTCAGGCTTTTCTACCCTGGCACTGGCTCACATGGAAGTTTCAGCTTTCGATTTCCTGCTCCAGTAACTTGTAATTCTCTGTATCTGCCTGTCTGTCCCTCCAATTCTGGGGGCAGTGGTTTGCCCTGTGACCTCTGTTGCTTTTTCAGTTTGTTCTGCTTTTTACTTGTTTTAAGGAAAGAGTGGCTACTTTCAAGCTCCTTACATGCAAAAGCAGAAACTGGAAGTCTACCAATCATTTTTTTTAAGGTATAAGTTCTTATTTTAGAAAAGTGAGATGAGATAATTATTGACTTTGTGGTGAGTTTAAAGCAACCTCTTAATGGAACAGATTCTGAGTAACTCATCTTTCAGGTAATCAATAAATGCAAGACATTTATTTTAATTGCTTAGCATTCATTTCTCTTTTCCCTTACTGGGCATATCTGGGTGCATTTGATGGGCTCGTTGTGTTGAATCGAACTTTGAACTGTTGGCCCAGGTGATTTGTTCAAAATGAGATTATATGATGAAATCTATCACCTCTGGCCTCTCACCATGCTTTTAATGGAAATGTGGAGTGTTGTTATAGCTTTCAAATGAGCAAACCTAATTGGAAGCAGGGATGGTCTATGATTAAGGCACCAGGGGAAAAAAAAAAAAAAACGGTGCCCTAGGTTACAATCTGAGGCTAAAGTTGACAAACTATGCAAAAAGACCTAGAACAGCAACAACGAAAATCCAAGGGGGAAGGTTTATCTGAAATAGGGGATCAAAAACATGAGAAATTGCTCAATCTCACATTTAAGAATTGAATTAAATACTTGAGACAACCTGATAGACACATACCATGAGGATTCTGAATTACCGGTAGCTTTCGACTGCATGAGGAATAACAATTTGAGGTCAGCTGGACCATGCTGTTTTTTTGCTGCACCTTTTCTATTATGTGTCACAGCCAAGCTGTAATTTGAAACTGTTGGGTTTTTCAGGCAACCTTAAAATTGTATTGCACCAACATCGTGGTCAAGTTGCTCCATATTTTGGGACAACCTTCTTAAACCACAGGATTTTTTTTTTTTTATATTCTTATCTACAAAAACTTTTCTCTGTATTCTCATGTTAAGATAATACACATTCACAAGAGAGATTCTAAGAGATGATGGTATTAGTGGTTGGAAAGTGAACTGGATTAGACTCCTTGGATCTTCGGGCTTCCACCATCAACAACAGCAGCATAACAGTCTTTGAGCAATTACTATGAGACAAGTACTGGGTACAGAGCTTAGAATAAATAGATCTTTTAATACTACCACACAATTCATGAAGGAGATTCTCCTATTAGTCTCATTTCATCCATGAACATACTCACACTTTGAGAGATCTTTCTAGAGTCCAATAAATAAGATTTTATTCAAAGAGTCAGAATCCAGAGGCAGCAAGTTTAAATTCTACAATATTATATAGTTGGCTATTTGGTAACTTAATTTATTCCTCAGGATTTTTATCTAAAAATGTGTAAAGGATTCTGATAGGACACAGCCCTTCTGAATTACCTCTCATTCCTTTACCCAGCCTCCTATTTCATAAGTTCCCAAATCATGTGCAAAGTGCCCAGAAGTTCTGAAGGACATTTCACGTTTTTAAACAATGCATAGCATCTGTTGGACATCTCCCAAACTACACACCTAAGGTAGTTCACAGTTTAAATATTAACTTACTCTATATCCTTTTGATTACACCATATCTTTGCAAAAGTGCCAAAAAGGCAACATGAAACAGGAAATAAGGCTGGTGGTATACAGTGAAATCACAAAGTTTGAAAAATTGTACATTACCCAATGGAGGCACACATTCCATTAGTCATTAATCATGATTAAAGATGAAATTAAAATGTTATATTTTCTTTCAACTTATATACTTTAAAAAAATGACCACTAGGTTCTTAGGACATCAATACTTGTTAGGTTGCTTGGGCCTAACTATGTAATAATTTGAATTGTTAGGTATTTATTAGGGCATAGGAACACCTTGAAAAGATTTCTGGGACAAGGGCATTGAAAAGGAGAAAGTTTGGGAAACCGTGAATGCCTCTCTTTCTGAGCTTCCTGAGCTGGGTGAGTGTGTGTTGAAACCCTGGGCCCCATGTGTGAAATTCTATCCATGTAGAATTAACTTTGTTACTTTCAGACTTATATATAAGGCCACAATCTTCATGAGTGGCCACCAAAGGCATATAACTCAAATAGAAAGAAGTCAGCTCCATGTTGAACAAATCTTGGCCAGTATTAAGTGGCAGGTGGGATAGGGTTATTTTGGTAGATTCTTTGAGTTTGGTAGGTTCTAGAGTTACTTAATCCATCTGTTGTTAAAAAATTGGCATATTTTAATTTTGCCAGTATTAGAAATGTCCAATAGAATCAAAACAGGAAAGTACCTTGTATTTGTTGAGCTATATTTTCACATCAGATGCAATATGTTGCTACATTTGATAAATATTTCTATCTTATGCAATTGATACTGCTATTCCTGTTGTATGGAGGACAGCACTGAGGTCAGAGTTCGTAATTTGCACAATCTTTCAAAACTGGAAAATAAGCAATTTGGTTTTATACCTGGATTCATCTATTTCCAGACAGTTAAAAAAAATGAGCACTTTTTGGAGTTAGCAAAAAGTTACACACTTTAAATGGTTAATAATCTGCTTACACAATGGTTGCTAATAATGAGCTTCAAATGATAAATTAGCTCATTCATTCTATGGGGCTTTAGTCTGCCACACAGGGCAAAAAAGGTGCAGATGCCTCTCCTCATTCTTGGCCCCTATCGAGTTTCTCCACACTGAGCATTCCCACTGACTTCTGAGACACTGAACACTGAAAGCATTAAAAGGCCACGATCTGATCTTGCTTTACCCCCTGTCGTGCTAATCTGAACTCCCTTGAAGCTCCAGTGAATTCAATATGAGCTCAGAGTTCAGTTCAACCTCTCTAAGAGAAAGAATGTGCTGAGAATTTGGATCCCAGTCAATGGTGCTTTCTGTTTGCCTTCCCATTCATCTACTTAAAAGTTTGAAGTCAATATTTTTGAGCTTGAACTCTTCAATCATCAGTCAATATCTTTTTTTTTTTCTTTCTTTAATCGAAAGACCCCTCTAAACTGATGTGCCGTTGCAGCAGCATTTATCTCCAATTCTTTCAGAAATCTATTTGGTTAATGATTCTGATTTAAAAATCATTACTGTTAACAACCACTGATATTTTACTTTTCACATCTTGGCTTTCACAAGTGTTTAAATGAAACACTTTATTCTCCCAAATGACAATACAAGTTCTCATTACAGATATCAACTGGATTTTCAGACTTTTGTAGGCTGATCTATCGTGGTCTCTGTCATCAAAGTCATTAGCATAGTGTTTAAAGTGTATTCTCTTTTGTTTGTTGAATTTGTCAAAAATGATTTTGATCATAGAGAGCATTCAATAAACTGACACACATTACTTTTGATTATCATATAAATCATATTGACTATCCCCTATATAGGGTATATGTTCTCGATTATTACTCCTCTCATATTACTTTTTTCCCTAACTATACATTTTCTCTCTTCTGCCTTTAAATTTGGGGTATGATGACACTAAGACAAAGCAGATTAGTTTATTCCATGGTTAGTACATTGATGAATAGTAGCTATCACAAGTTTCATGCATTAATTAGTGGCTCATAACGTAATGTGCCTATGTTATGGTTATTATCATGCCTACTTATTATTCCTTAATTCACTTATTTTCGCCTGACCATATTCATACAGTGTGCAGGGATTGAACAGCAAGGAGGAGAAAAGGATTTTATAGCACAACTGCCTCAGGGGAAAAAATCCTGTATTTAAAACAAAATAGAAACCTACCCTTGCCACCTCTGCCTTGCTGAATTCCATTGACAAAAATGATCTACAGTATTTAAAAAGAAAACTGATGTTATGGAAATTAGCAGTGTGTTAGGCCCTTTCAAACATGTGTTTGCTCATATGTGGTCAACCTGATTTTCAGACCATTGTGGAAGTAAGGGAATAATGAGGGAAGGAAACACAGAGTGTGGGATGGTGGAAACCTAGGAGCTAATTCCCTGTGGTACTACTCCAAAGACTCCATAGCGCCTCTAGTGACCTCAGGAGCAGGTGCATATTGCTCCAACACTGGAAACGTTAAGAATATAGATTCTAGATCAAACTGCTGGGCTTGAACCATGCCTCTAATACTGTCTAGATTTGTAAAATAGAGTAAATTATCCAATGTTTTTGATTCTCAATTTCCCTCATCTATCTAATAGTGATAATAATAATAGCTCATAGTACTGAGTATTAAATGAAAGGATACATTTAAAATGATTAGTCCATTATATGCAAGATAGTTTGCACTCAATAAATATTAGCTTTATTATTATTTTGATTATATTTACATATGCTTTTCTCTGTATTATCCAGTCTTTTTCTTGTCATATTTCCTTCCTTTTTATGTCTGACATAAAGAATTTTTCAGCAAAAAAAAAAAAAATTTGTTGAATGTATCATGTTTCACAAAAAATATTCCTATTAGGCAGATTTTGTGTATGGGTCACCTCATGAGCTATCAACCTGTATGCAGGTTGTATGCAGCCTATAAATTTCTGCCTTAGTTACATTATAACGTGGTCCACTGAATTGAATCTGTGATAGCAGAGCCACATGCCAGAAAGCATTGTATCCTGCGCACAAGGCATTGCCTCTGATTATTTGTCTCAGGAGACAGGACCAGAAGTTAGAACTTCACAGATGCCTCTTTAATGCAATCATCAATCCTGTTGGATGACAAATATAATTATTGCAGATATTCAACACACTGATCACAGTAATGAGGATAAGTTACCAGCCTTCTCCCAGTGTTTTTTGTTGAGCCTAAAACAATTCATCTAAGAAAAAAAAAAAAAACAAGACCTATAGGGCATCACCTCAGTAGGCTTTGAAAAGGGATCCTGGAGAAAAATAAGGGTTTACAAGGAGAAAAATGTTACCAAAAATAAAGGTTACTTAGTTTTCACAAAACAAAACAAACAAACAAAAAATGACAGGGCTAGAACAAAAGCCAAGGTGGCCTTTATCCTAACAGCACAGTTAATCAATCAATCAATGGCTTTCCTGGGACCAGATCAGTACCAGGCAAAATATTTATTTATTTATTCATTTATGTGACAGAGACAGAGACTCTGTGTGTGTGTGTGTATATATGCACATGCATGCACGTGTGTGTGTGTGTGTGTGTATTTTAGGAAGGAGATAAAAAAGAGTAAAAAAGACAGTTTTTTCTCTAGTGCTATTCCTGAAAATCACCATGTAGCCCAATTTCTCTAGACAATATAGGGTCTAAACAAGTATAGAACCTGTATTTATTTCAGGGAATCTGTAAAATAATTTTTTAAAATGATGAAAACATATAGTATCCAGGAACTAAGATAAAAACTAAGGATCACATATTACATGTAAAAATGAGCATAATCATATCACATACTTAACTCCCAATTTTCTTTATTTGTCCCAGATTGATTCCTTTGTCTGTCTTTTTCCATTCATCAAACATTTTGCAGTTACGAATATCAGGTAAACAGAGAGATAGATGAGATGAGTAATGCATTATTTCATAAGTCAAGTCACCAATAATCTTGTGAAGAAAGCAGACTTACAATGATTCCTAATAATTTGACTGAGAAATATACAGGATACTAAGGGATTATGGAGCAAGATCCATGTCTGAGATCAGACATGTTGGTGATGTGGTTGTGCAGATTTGGTTTTCCCAATAAAACATTCTTTTTCTTTGTCGAAGATTAGATGACAATATGAGGATGATTTTATGTCTTTGTTCTCAGTCTTGTTCCATTGGTCTATATCTCTATTCCTGTGCCAGTACCATGCTATTTTGGTTACTATAGCTTTGTAGTAAAGCTTGAAGTCTGGTGGACTGATGCCTCCCAATTCGTTCTTTTTGCTTAATATTGTTTTTGCTATACAGGGGTCTTCTCTGGTTCCATATGAAACATAGAATTATTTTTTCTAGATATGTAAACAATGATGATAGTACTTTGATAGGGATTGCATTAATTCTGTAGATCATTTTAGGTAGTATGGGCATTTTAACAATATTGATTCTGTCAATCCATGAGTATGGTAGATTTTTCTTTTCTTTTTTTTTTTTTTTTTTTTTTTTTTTTTTTTTGAGACAGAGTCTCACTCTCTTGCCTGGGCTAGAGTGCCGTGGTGTCATCTTAGCTCACGGCAACCTCAAACTCCTGGGCTCAAGCGATCCTCCTGCCTCAGCCTCCCGAATAGCTGGGACTACAGGCATGCGCCACCATGCCCAGCTGATTTTTTTCTATATATTTTTAGTTGTCCGATTAATTTCTTTCTATTTTTAGTAGAGACGGGGTCTCGCTCTTGCTCAGGCTGGTTTCGAACTCCCGAGCTCAAACAATCTGCCCGCCTCGGCCTCCCAGAGTGCTAGGATTACAGGCGTGAGCCACCACACCCGGCCTCATGGTAGATTTTTCCATCTGTTTACGTTGTCTACAATTTCTTTTGTCAGTGTTTTGTAAGTTCTCCCTATATATGTATCTCACCTCCTTTGTTAAATATATTCCTAGATATTTAATTTTCTTTGAAGCTATTGTGCTGTGTTTTTGGTTTGATTTTCAGCTTGACTGTTACTGGCTTATACGAATGCCACTGTTTTGTGTGCCTTAATTTTGTATCCTGAGACTTTACTGAATTCATTTATCGATTCCAGAAGTCTCTTCGTTGAATCCTTGGGGTTTTCTAGATATAATAGCATATCTTCAGCAAAGAGTGAGAATTTGATCTCTTCTGTTCCCATTTGGATGCCCTTAATCCCCCTTTCTTGTGTGATTACTTTGGCAAGCACTTCCAGCACCATGTCGAATAGAAGTGGAGATAGTGGGCAACCTTATCTGGTTCCCATTCTAAGTGGAAATGCTTTCAATTTTTCCCCATTCAGTATGATATTGGCTGTGGGTTTATCGTATATAGCCTTAATAATTTTAATTGCCATCTAATCTTTGACAAAGTAAACAAAAGTGTACATTGGAGAAAAGAATCTCTATTCAATAAACGGTGCTGGGAAAACTGGATAACTACATACAGAAGATTGAAATTGGATCCCCAGGTATCACCTCTCACAAAAATCAGCTCAAAATGGATAACAGACTTAAACCCAAGGCATGAAACCTTAAGAATTCTAGAAGAAAATGTTGAGAAAACTTTTATAGACATCAGCCCAGGCAAAGAATTTATGAAGAAGACCCCCAAAGCAATCATGGCAGCAAAAAAAATAAATAAATGAGACCTGATCAAATTAAAAAGCTTCTGCACAGGCCAGGAAACTACCATTAGAGTGAATAGGCAACTTACAGAATGGGAAAAAATATTTGCTTTCTACACATCTGGTAAAGGGCTAATAACAAGAATCTATACAGAACTTAAGAAAATCAACAAGAAAAAATTCAAACAACCCATCAATAAATGGGCAAAGGACATGAACAGAAACTTTTCAAAAGAAGACAGTATAATGGCCAGAAAACATATAAAAAAGTGCTCAACATTTCTAATCATCAGGTAAATGCAAATTAAAACCATAATTAGATAACACCTAACTCCAGTGAAAATGGCCTTATCAAAAAGTCCCAAAACAACAAATGCTGGCATGGATGTGGAGAGATAGGAACACTCTCACACTGCTGGTGGGACTACAAATTAGTACAACTCCTGTGGAAAATAATTTGGAGATAACTCAAAGAGCTAAAATTGGAAATATCATTTGATTCAGCAATCCCACTACTAGGCATCTACCCAAAGGAAAAAAAGACATTCTATAAAAAAGACATCTGCACTCAAATGCTTATGGCAACACAATTCACAATTGCAAAGATGTGGAAACAACCCAAGTGCCCATCAGTACGTGAGTGGATTAATAAAATGTAGTATATGTATACTGTGGAATACTACTCAACTACAAAAAGCGATGGTGATCTAGCACCCTTTATATTATCTTGGATAGAGCTTGAGCCCATCCTTCGAAGTGAGGTATAACAAGAATGGAAAAACAAGCACCACATGTACTCACCATCAAATTGGTACTAGCTGATCAACACTAAGGTGCTCACATGGCAGTAATATTCACTGGGTGCCAGTTAGGTTGGGGAGGGTGGAGGAGGTTAAACTCACAACTAATGAAGATGGAGTGCACTGTATGGGGGTAGGGCACGCTTCTAGCCCTGGCTTAGGTGAGGCAAAGGCATTACTTGTAACTGAAATGTTTATACCCCCATAATATT
>NW_012152729.1:8091584-8092912 GCF_000956105.1 Propithecus coquereli
ATAGTGTGAATATTATCAATTAAGTCAACTGCACATATTGCATCAGGTCCAGGTGGTGTAAAAGACGTACTACTTCATTCTCAATCTTGGTACAATAGTCCATATATTTTCCACTTTTTAGTTAGATATGCATTGTTCCAATAATGTTTTATTGTAGCATTTCCACTCGGATACAGCATGTACTTTAGGGCCATGCTTTGCATTTAGTTGTGTAGTCTCTTTAAAGTTTAAATTTGGAACTGACTTCAGCATTATTTCTTCTTTCATGACACTGATACTTTGAATAACAGAGGCCAATTATCCTATAGATGGTTCCTCAGTTTTGGGGTTGTCTGGTGCTTTTATGAATTAAATTCAAGTTGTATATCCCTGGCCAGCTTATAGTACAAATGAGGCAGAATTCTTTCTCCTATATCACACACATCCAGAGGTATGTGGTATCTGACTGTCCCTCGAGGTGATATTTTTTTGTGATCCTCAAGTCATTGTCATCCTTTTCTATTGCATACAGCAATATTTGCCTTTCCACGTAATAAGCAATTTCTGGGTAGGACTTTTTGAGATGACTGAAATGTTTATACCCCCATAATATTCTATAATAATAATAATAATAATAATAATAATAATAATAATAAAAACATTCTTTTTCTGTATTTTACTTGGTTCTAGTTTGATCACATGAGTTTGGTTGGCCAAAATGAACAGTATTAGAAATAACTTCAAGGGTATGCAAGTAACTAAAACAAGTTTTACTACTTTAGCAGTTTTAATACATAGATATTGGAGTGGTGAGAAATATCCCTCCCCTGGGAATGTTAAACAGATAAATATTGAAGTTGGGGTTGACATTGGCCATCTTAGTGAAATGAAGAGAATTTCTTTTGGAGTGTGAAACTTAGAGCAAAAAAGAGGTATGAAGAGGAGAGAGAGAGAGAGAAAGAGAGAGAAGGGAAGTTTGTGATATACTATATCTGGTTTTCTCATTGATACAAACTCATAATTGCTCCATTTTCCTAGTTCACTGACCTGAGTCTCAGAAATTTACAATCACAAGAGTCCTGGCTAATAAAACATTGACGTATTATTATTAGCTAAACTCTAGACTTTCTTTGGATGTAACCAATTTTCTACCAGTGTCCTTTTCTGTTCCATGATCCAATCCAGAATGTCATATTACATCTATTGAGGTTTTAAAGAATATTATAAAATATGTCAATAGCATATAGGAACAAGATATCATATTTAATGATTAACATAAATAATAATATTCCTTTTCATCATAGAAATATGAGATTGCCGTGCCAAATTCTTTTGACGTTCATTGTCAA
>NW_012152729.1:8095686-8130976 GCF_000956105.1 Propithecus coquereli
CTATTGCCTTTTTGGCTACTGAAGTTAGTGGTTAAAATGGTGATTTTCCACCTCCACCTCTCACATCACCTTTAAGAGTTGACATGCCACTGTAAGGATGTGTTCTCTCTTGATTTGTTTTTTATGTACATATTTATCTATTTATTTTTAGATATATCTATTTATTTCCAAAGTGAAATCACACACTCCCAATTTATTTAAAATCTTATAATCCATCATTTCTTTATATATTTTGATAATGAAATTATCCAGATTTGGCTATGGAAGCCCTTTCAAAGTGGCTCTTGTGCCTTTTTGTCATGTTCCTGTCATTTCTGGGTTCACTTTCCTCCTTCTGGTATGACTAGATGTCCCAGGATCATTTTGCACTTTCAAAGTCCTACGTCTAGAATCTGCTATATCTCCAGGAATCCTGGTTCTTTTTGGTAATGAGGGATTCTTAGAAGCCAAGCTCTAAATACTACATATGCTCATTACTACTAGAATTGATGTTGTTTCTAGGCTCTTTGAGTGAATAGAAAAAATAAGTACATGGATATATATGTGTACATACATACATAATATAAATTTGCACACAGAAACACATAATCATGATTCTATACATTTGTAGACACAAATACCTTCTTTCTCAGCTTTCAAGAACAACAATGATTTTACTCATTAGCTCAATTGTATGGTATATTTGAAGAAGTTTCAGAATTTCTATGCCCACAACACTACAAAAAATAAGCATACTAAAAAAAGTTAAAGTTTCTTTTTAATTCTTTTTTTTTCCTGTAGATTAAGGAATTTTTCCTCATCTTTTTTTTACTTATTTTTTCCCTTTTTTATAAACAAAAGGCAGCAAACAGTATGTACTTTTGAGCATTTTGTCTTCTTAACAACGTATTTTGGAAATTTCTTCGTATTGGTAGATAGACATTCTTATTATTTTTAAAGGAACACTGTACTACTACATGATGTATAATACAAAATGTATAAAAATAATTTGTTCAACAAATTTTTTACATTTGGGCATTCAGGTTATTTTCAATATGTCGCATTTACATATAATGCTGTAGAGAATAACCTTGCACATGTTTATTTTTGTATTGCTGGAAGAGTATCTTTGGAATAAATTCTCAGAAGTTAGATTGCTTGGGCAAAGAATAAATGCTTATATAGCTTTGTTTCATATTGACAAATTCTGCACATAACTGTTTTACCATCTTGCATGCAAATTGCATTGGAAGATAGTGCAGGTTTCTCCGTAGCCTAGACAAGACAGTGCATTGTCAAGCTTTTGGAGTTTGGACAATCTGATGAGTGAGATGAAATATCTCAATGTCGTTTTATTATAAATGACATTGAGATTTGTATTGCATTTCACTTATTATATGTGATTTAATATTTATTGCATTTCTCTTATTATATATGATGTCTTATCACCTGTTCGTTTATCAATGTCCATTTGCATATCTTTATTTAAGATTTGTTTGTGTCATTGGCCCTTTTTTCCATAAATGTAAACATTCTTTACACATTAGAGATAGTTTGCCGTTTTCATTCTCTTTATTTCTCCCCAGTTTAATAAGGAATGTCATCCTCATCTCCTCACATTCTCCCCTTCCTCCTCCTTTTCCTAGGTCTCTCATTACTTTACAGTTTATTCTTATGTGTGGTTTCAGGAATAGGGCAAATTTAATCATTTTTCTAATTGCTATCTAGTTTCCCCAGTACCATCTATTTTAAAAAGTTGAACTGTGTGCATCAGTGCTTTGAAATATTTAACTATACTACAGTTTATGGACAGTTGTGTATTCTTCTGGACTTCTTTCACTGTTCTGTCTATTGATGTGACAATACTATATTTAAAAAAAATTGTGTGATTCAAAGGTGCTATGAGGCATATTTACTCCGTGATAGGATACTCTCCTTATTTTTCTTTCTATACAGGGTTTTCCTAGAAATTCTTCAATGTTGATTTTTTCTAAGTGGTGTTTAGTGTCAACTTACCTGCCCTAAGGAAAAAAAAAAATCATGTTTGTATTTTTATCGGAATCAAGAAAAATTGATAAATTGAATTACATTAAAGGAAATTTTAATTATGTTATTTTAAGACATCCCAACTTAGAGCAGGGGGTATGTCTTTCCATTTGCTCAAGTCTGTTTTTTGTTTTGGGGAAGTGTTTTATAGTACACACACACACACACACACACACACACACATACACACACACACACTATGGAAATGGACTTTGTATGCAAAGTTCTTCTTCCACCTCTCTCTCTTAACCATCTCATATAGGCATTTCCATTACATATGCCTCCTGGTGTAATGGACAGCATATTGAATTAAGTCTCAGCCAGTTCTTGAAAACATTTGATACTGATAAACTATCTACATGTTATAAAGGGTGCTATATTCTTAAATTTTTCTGGCTATGATTCTTCCTTTTTGCCAGTGGACAAATCATTTTTAAAATTAAGATATTATACTAGATAACCTGAGAGATAATTTCAAGTTCCAGTGGGGACTGATTGTATGGTGTTAACTGAGAATTCCAGGTTATATTCCCTATAGTTCCTCATTTACTTAATTTCTCGAAGACTGTCCTAACACGCATACAATATTAGGAAGAGAACATTTATAAATGTTAAACTATTGCCTTTTTGGCTACTGAAGTTAGTGGTTATGTCAGGTCAGCAGTCTGAAATGTTGGTTCTTGGTGTGCTCTTGGCCGTAGAATGACCAGTCACAACGAAAGTAAGGTAAGCACAAAACAAGGTTTATTGAGGAGAGAAAGATAGGATTATAGAGCAAGAGCAAGATACATTCACCACAGACAACAAATAGACCCCTTGTTGTAAAAAAAAGGCCTTGGTCATGGTCAGGTCTTGTTTTATAGTGTCTGGATTGGGCCCTCCTAGTGGTTCAAACATCACCATGGAACCACTTTGATGGACAGTTGGGAGTTATATAACCTGTGTCTTACTGTGTATGTGGATCATCTCACAGCCTCTCTGAAAGCCCACTAGGGGATGGGGGTGAACCGTAATATAGATTTAAGCTAATGACATGATAATTAGCCTTAGGTTGTCCTAGGTCACCTTCTAGACCCCATTGTACCTGTGCTGCTTGGCCTGGTGGCTAGAGAATCTTTTGCATTCTTTTGCAGTTGGCACACTAAGGGCTGACTGGCAGATTCATAGGGTGTTCCCTCCTCCCGGAGATGTAGCAATTGCTCGAGGCACCCAGCTTTGTCCCCAGGAAGGGCCAGAGGTCCCTTGCTGTCTGCCTAACAGATTTTCAAATGCCTGTTTTTGTTTAATTTACTAAGACCATGGATGGCATTTTTCTTAAATTTATAAAGACGGCCTGCAGGGAAATTGCTAATTATCCTAAATATATTTTAAAACTCCCAAGAGTAAATACAGAAAGCCCTATTTCAAATGTGTCTGTTAGAACAGCTTAAAAGTCTTTTGACAAACTCTCAGATCATCACAATGGTGGGATTTATTAGGGCCCTTTATGGATATGCTGCACAAAGAAAAAGTAGCATTATCCTATGCAGGAACCTGTAGCTGCAAGGGGGAAAAGACCATTTAAATGCAAATCTTCTAATCCAGGAAATTCACACTCTAAATAGAAGTGAATCTTCAGGGTGACTCATGAAGTTAGCAATATATGGCCATTCCTTTGGGATTACTTATTTTAGGAAATTTAATAATCTGCTTTATTATGTGAGGATACTGCGTCCTCCCACTTATGCCCAGACTTTTCACAGTTACTGTTGCTTATGATGTGTGGACTTCCTGGTTATTGAAAGTTTCAGTGGCTCCTTAAATTATTAATCAGGTACCAAAAAAGCTCCAGTTCTAGCTACAGTATTAAATTGTCTATAGTTATTATATAGTATATATTCTTCAATTACCATTATTGGAAAAGTATTGAAGAATTGTCTGTTAAAAAGACAGAATGGTAATAAATATTTGTGGGGCAATAATCTTTCATAAGAACAGTTCCATTGATATTTATACACCTCTGAGCTGTTTTTTGCCACAGATCACATTGAACATACATTAAAAAGAATTCTGATATTCTATGGCATAGTTAACTATTTGTAAGCTATGTGTATCATGCTCAAATACAAAGACAGCCTTACACCAATCAGTTCCAGAATTTTGGTTTATAAGAAGCAGCCATGCTCCGTATCCACAACTTTTCCGATATTCACTTGTAAGAAATCAATGATTCAAACGTAGTGATTTTAGAAAAAAAAGGGAAAACTATAAGCTTTCAATGAAATTTGTTTCTTAATGTAAGCTCAATTTGGTCATATAATCAGGATTGGAAGGTCTGGAACTGACTTACTCCCTCTGTTAAAAACAGTGGCATGCTTCAACAATATCTAAGAAGCAGAGAGATGCAGGTGGGGGTTCATAAATGAATTTACATTCCTTGAAAAATATAGACATGCTCCTGGCTAGGTGGTGGAAAGTTTCAGTGATATAGGGGAGACAGAGTTTGAGATCAGCGGAAGCATGGCATGCGTAGCTTATGGGAGGTTTATAAACCAGATATGTTGGTGAGGATGTAAAGAAAAGGGAACCCTTGTACACTCTTGGTGGGAATGTAAATTAGTGCAGCCGTTCTCATTCTGGAAAACAGTATCGAAGCTCCTCAATTAATTAAGAGTAGAACTAACATATGGTCCAGCTAAAACCAATATGTTGGAGAGATATCTGCACTCCCGTGTTTATTTTAGCACTATTCACAATGGCCAAGGCATGGAATCAACCTAAGTGTCCATCAATGGATGAATGGATAAAGAAAATGTGGTACATATATACATAATGGAATATATTCAGCCTTAAAAAAGAAAGAAATCTTGTCATTTATGATAACATGGGTGGATCTGGAGGTCACTGTTTCAAGTGAAATAAGCCAGACATAGGCATAGAAGGACAAATGCTGCATAGTCTCACTTATATATGGAATCCAAACAAGTAGAACTCACAGAAACAGAGAGTTAAAATGGTGGTTATCAGAGACTGGGGGAGGGGGAGAATTGGGGAGATTTTGGTCAAATGACATAAAGTTTTAGTTAGACAGGAGCAATAAGTTCAAGAGATCTATTGTGCATTATGGTGACTATAGTTAATAACAATATGTTATATACTCGAAAATTGCTAAGAG
Organism: Propithecus coquereli; assembly: GCF_000956105.1. Lineage (NCBI taxonomy): Eukaryota > Metazoa > Chordata > Mammalia > Primates > Indriidae > Propithecus > Propithecus coquereli. The sequence goes on from NW_012152729.1 coordinate 8,100,866, forward strand.
TAGATTTTAAGTGTTTTCACCACACACACAAAAGGATAATTATGTGAGGTAATGTGTATGTTAAATACCTTGCGTTAGCCCTTAAACAATATATACACATACTAAAACATTGTGTTATACACCATAAATATGTAAAATGTTTACATGTTAATTAAAAATAAATTTCAAAAATGATATGATTAAAAGAAATCACTTATAGGGTAAAGATAAGCAGAGAAGATGGACAGAGAAGGAAGAGATGGAAAGCAAGAATTAGGTTCTAATTATGTTTGCTATTGTGTTTGCAGCCTTAAGGAATCTAAAATTTTTACAATGGACTATTGACAAGGAAATTTTTTTTTGTTTTTTCTTTATTCACTATTTGTATAAAACAGAGAATAAGATGATGTGTGTTGTAGAAAGATAATTTTGTTCTGGGAGCATCAGGTAGAATAAATTATAGAAAGGAGAAGAGAAATATTTAGGATAACAATACGGTCACCAGATCATAAATTATGAAGTCTCATTATTGCTGTTTAAAGGGAGAAAAATGACTTTAAAAATGAATAAAGACAGCGGGATTACAGATTTATCTTGCAAGTCAATGTAGACAGAGAGAAGTCAGAGATACTTCTTTATACCTTCGAAGACTAGGTGAATAGTAGCATTATTTGCTAAATTACATGTTCATTCATTAAAATTTTATACTGAGGATCACCTGAGTAGGAAATCCAGCAGGTAATAGGCTATCAGAGTTTGCAGTACAGCAGAGATGTCTGCACCCATGTCCAGACTGGATTATCATCAGTTTGTAAATCAGAAGATATTAAGCCTAACTATATATTAGAATGATCTGAATATTAAAAAAAAAAAAAAAAAACAATGCCCTGTGCTCATTTCCAGTGAGTCTAACTTTGCCCATGTGTGGTTCTTTGGTATTTTTCTCATAAACTCCTCGCACTTTCTAATATACACCAGGAATGACAATCACTGGTATAAATAGTAACGGAAGAGAGTGAATACAAATATCTGTTTTATTGACTCTTTTGTGACCTTCGCCTGCAAATTATGTGTTTAATATTTGTATCCCTCATTATGCCACATGAGAACAGGGACCAGATATGTCTCAGTTACAGCTTCATTCCTCAGGATCCATTAGTGTGACAGGTACACTTTGTATAGTCAGCATCCACTGTTAATTCTCACACTCGTTCACCAGTACCTATTAAGCAAGACTATCTGAGAACTGCTGGGAATATGATGAAAAGTGAAATCCTACCCCATCGCTCACCTCATAGAGTTTACATTCTGTTTAGAAAGAGAAAAGGGAGCAAGGAAAGAAAGGAGGAAGGAAGGAAGGAACTTAACATCAGTATCTTTTCTTCCAAGATTATGTTCATTTATAAGTTTATCAGTATTATAGGTATATGGGATTTCAAGTATCATTGAATAAATGAAGGAAGCATTTGGGTGGCATAAGAAGTGTGTGTGTGTGTGTGTGTGTGTGTGTGTGTGTGTGTGTTTGTATGCATGTACACTGTGCACTTTACTGCAAAATTTGCCCATTAACCCTTCATCTTTGGCTACAAACATGTTTCCATCTAAATCCTTTGCTTAGTAAAAGAGAAAAATCGCCAAATGTAACTCCTCTGAGGTCTCACACAGGTTGTGAGTAGCAGAGGTAAGTGAACGCTTCAGAATTTGCTTATTCCTACATTTGGAACATTTTAGTCACTAAAATGACCTCCAAGTTTTATCTTTTCTTGAATATCCAGGGAAGTTAATCATAGTAGTACTATTTTGCAGTCTCCAGGGAATCTAATGAAGGCTATCACTTTCTCTAATTAGTCCCGTTTGATTTCCATTTTATTAAGAACACCTGGTGACTCATGCTTGCACTCTCACCTATTTTAATTAGGTCCCATGAAACACAATTTGGCACACCTGGCCATTCAGCTTAATAAAAGAGGAACAAATTATCCCAAACTAGGTTTCTAATAAAAATAAAACCCATTTTTCCAGTCAAAAGGAAATAACTGCTCCTAGTTATTAAATATTTGCAAAATTGACATAAACCATTAATTTCCAATGGCATCTTAATTATTTAAATACTCTTTATCTCGGATTTTTGACAGCAACTTTTATTTATATATTTATCTAAGAAATAATATATTTAGCCCATTAAAGTAGGTAAGCAAAGGAGGAGTGAAGATTGTGAGGTAGTAAAGCTTATAGAATCTGTTATCATACTCCCTCAGTTCAAATCTGAACACTTCCTCTTACCATCTTTGTAACGATGGACAGCCTCCATTAGCACTTGAATTTTCACCTGCAAAATAAGAATAATAATACTATCAATCATATTGGGTTGTGGTGCAGATGAAGTGATACATTGCAAGTAAGCCATGCCTAATAGTGATTTCACAGTAAATTAAGTTATCATTATAGCTATTATTGGGTTGAGATAGTTCTTTGGATTTGTTTCTATTATAACTTTTTAGATATTCTTATAGATCCTGGAATTTTTGTGAGCTACCATATTTTAATATTGTATGCCTGGTCCATCACCATAAAATGTCCCACAATTTTAGTTCCAGTCACTGTATTGTTTTGTGAATAAACACAAATAATCCTTTTCATCCATTTGCTCGAATCTATGTGGTAAATATATAAAGTTTATGATCTTATAATGCACTGTGAGCCTTCAAATTGCCTTCATTGTGTTCCATGGTACTTCTTTTTGCCTCAAATGAAAATTGGGTAGTGTCATACTATTCCCTAAATTTAATGTTAATATATTTTCATTAACATCATCTTGTGTCTTAAGTCTAACTTTTTGAAAAAGTGGAAAACTAAAATCATAATTCAATATGGATTAGGAAATATTGGGAAAAAGAACATGAGATGGAGAGAGGGAGAAAAGGAAAGAGGAGAGAGAAATTGTCTGCACACATGTGTATGTGTAGAAGTGGCACTATCCAATGATAGTAGATTGTGATTTCTTTGAGCAAGACTTAAAAAGCTCAGAATAAAACTTTTCATCTTTCATAAAGTATAAAATAGTGTAAAAATAAAAATTAAGGCAATCTATGTAATGGGAGAAAATATTTGAAAACCACAAATCTGATAAGGAGTGAATATTCAGAATATATAAAGAGCCCCTACATCTCAACAACAACAAAAATAACCCAATTAAAATATGGGTAAAATACATCAATAGACATTTCTACCATGTAGATACACAAATGATCAAAAGGCATATGAAAAGATGCTCAACATCACTAAACATTAGCAAAATGAAAATCAAAACCGCAATGAGATATCACCTTATATCTGTTAGGATGGCTAATATAAAAATAATAATAATAATGAATGTTGGTGTGGATGTGGCAAAATCGGAACCCTTGGGCATTGGTGGTGGAAATGTAAAATGGTGCAGCCATTATGGAAAACAGTATGGAGTTTCTTCAAAAAATTAAAAACAGAATTACCTATGAGCCAGCAATCTTAGTTTGGGTATATATCCAAAAGAGCTGAAAACAGGATTTTGAAGAAATATTTGTACATCCATGTTTATTGCAACATTATTCTCAATAGACAAGAGGTGGAAACAACCTATCACTCCAAAGATAAATGGAAAAAGAAAATGTGGTATGTGGATAAAATGGAATATTCTTCAGCTTTAATAAAGGAGGAAATCGTGTCATATGCTACAAAATTGATGAACCTTGACCACTTTAGGCTAAAGTGAAATAATACAGTCACCTTCTGGACCCACACGATTCCACTTATACAGGTTATCTAAAGTAGTCAGACTCTAAGAAACAACATAGAATGCTTATTGCCAGGGAATGGAGAGAGGGAAATGGGGATTCGATGTTTAATGGATATAGAGTTTCAATTTTGCAAGATAAAAAAGTTCTAGAGATCTATTGCACACTAATGTGCATACATTGACTCTATTGTACTGTAAACCTAAAATGGTTAAGATGGTAAATCATGTTATATTTTTTGCCACAATAAAAAAGAAAAAAATATAATTATTGTTGAAATGCATTTGAGCATTTATTTATTCAAAAAGTGTAAAACATGAGACATATGTTAGCCAAGGAATATGCAAATGTGTTAAAACAAGTATAATGTTATGTGTATTACAGAGCAAAAATGTGATGTATTAATTGACTAAATTTGGAATATAGATTCTTCAATAAAAATATTCCTAAGGAGAGTATAATTTTTAATGCATCAATTTATATAACCCATATATTTTCTTCTCCAATGGTATAGATAATGAGCAGCAAAGAGAATTCACAGGCATGTTCTTTGGTCTGCTCATCAGGGAAAAACTTATTTTTCCGTCTCTGTTACTCACTACATGGTGATCTTCAGAAGACTCAAATGCCCGCATTTTTCCTAAATGCTGAATTAAGGATTTGAGAAAGTATTATATCTGTGGCTAAACAGCTCTTTCTACACCCTCATAAAAGTTCTGAAATTCTAGCTTGTTTTTGATAATCCTTCAAAGCAGGGATATGTGCAAACTCATGTAATGTAGACGTGCTTTCTCCTCTGTAGCTTATTTAGACTCAATTAGAGTAGATTGAGAGGTATCACTTTCCAAATACCATTAGAAAACCATGGAAGTCTTTGTTGAAACCCTTGTCTGCTTATACAGCCCATACCCTGACCATTCTGTCGGGCTTCTCTCCCCCTGGGGTCCACATGTCTCGTTTTGGCATGCCCGTGAATTCAGCTGGCACACAACTTTCAGATTTGGTCATAGAGCTGGCACACAACTTTCAGATTTGGTCATAGAGTGATTTACTTGAGGAGTATGGTTCCGAGTGCACCGTCAAGAATTACATTTCAACTGAATGTAGAAATAATTTCATAATGCATGCATTTCTGCCACGAATGAGAAGCTATTGCAGAGGATACTGTGAAAATGGTCCTTCAGCAGTTCAAGTAAGATGCAAAGAAATCCCTTAGGGAAGGTGAAGCGTTTGGAGAAACATTTCTTTCATCCTGCAAACCATATTTTACAACTGGGTAGTTTTCCTCTGGTAAGAACAAGTTTCTCTCACAGGAGATTAAAAGACCTCTTTTAAAGAAAATCAGAGAGGAAAAAAAAAGACAGAAAAAGATACAGATGTACAAAGTACAATTTTGTGGGTAATTTTTCCTACATACTCACATATACACACATCAGGTAAGTCACCATGAACATTTCAAGAACAATGTAATTATGCACATTTTAAATAAGTTAAATGATTCTTAACCATTTCTTTTATTCACTTTTTAATCTGTCACCTAGTTCAATTCTTATGAGTTTTTGTGCAACTGCACAAAATTTTAAGTTGCTTAAAAAGGATTTGCTAATTATACTAGTTTAGTCAGTATTAATTTATATACCTTATTAGATATCTAGTAATCAGTTAATGACTTAAAAACATATCTTTAACTTGAATTGCTGGAAATGTTGCATACGATGGGGCACTCATCCATCTGCTACAGCTCTGGAAAATGTAATCATATTCCTCCAGTCATTATAAACTAGTGTCCTGTCATACAGCACAGGTACCCAGAGATCATTTCATATTTAAGAAAGCGTTATAATGATTTATTAATCATGTGAATAAAAGAACCATAATCCTATGCTGTCGATATCTCCAACAGCACAAAACCGTCTGATTTCCTTGAGTAGATTTACCTACAGTTATACCATGTTTTGGATGTAAAGATTTATATACACACCTCATCAGAATAGTGATCTCAATAAGTGTTACTTTTATTTCCCTCCATACGAACAGGTTGGACTCTTCAGCGGGCTCTTTTCTTCCTCTTGTCAAGCTTTCTCTAAGCATCTGTCATTATTTCAACATCTGGAGGAGCAGATAAGCTGCTCCAGTTGGAACATTGCAGTCAGCAACTTTCTCCAAGAAACTAAATTTGTCACTTCTGCAAAGCATTCGTCTTTTGCCAGCTTTTGACTTCCTATCCCCAGGCCAAACTCAAAAATCAGGCCTCCAAGTTGGTAAGGCCACTGTGCTATGGACTAATTCAGCTGTGGAAAAAAGGATGACAAAGGGTGGAAAGATCATGATTAATTCAAATTAATTTCTAGAACAGCAGGAAACCCATCTAAAAATGATATAAAGATTTAATCTTAACCTGATATCTCCCCAGTCATTATACATGACTTTCTTTTTAAAGAAATATTGAAAGCTACTCTGCATTTTTCCCCGACAATTTCTTGTACAGTTACGGCTTCTCTTTGATTTGACAGAGAGGTCAGTGTTTTCATATTAACCAAAGAACTGCCAGTTGCTAATTTGGAGGGTGATATCACATGAATTCACAAATACAAATCACTCATTCCTTATTCTAATCATTCAATTAAAGTGACAGTTGAACCACATGCATGTACAATTATTTTTTTAAAGCAAATGTGATCAGATCCTTTTTATTCTCTGATTAAAACTCTTCACTGATTTCCTTCACCCAGAGAATATCTTGATGCTTTTATGAGCTTGTTAAACTCTGTTTTCTTCTGGGTCTTGCTCGATTCTCCAATCCTATCTTCTATTTTTGCTCTGCTCTCTGACCATTGGAAGTTCTCTATGTCCTTCCTTTTTGAGAATGTCCATGTGATTCCCATTTCCAGGATACCTGGACTGCCAACGGGGGGTGCTTCTCAAAATCGATGTGCATGCAAATTAGAGAGGAATCTTGTTCAAATGCAGATTTCGAGTCAGTAATTCTGAAGTAGGGCCTGAGACTGTGTGTTTATAACAAGCTTCCAGGTGATGGGAATGCTACTGACACCTGTAATTCACTTTGGGTAGGATGCTCTCAGAACTCTGGTGTTCAACCAGGTGCTAATTCTGTGCCCTGGAGTCATTTGAAAATACTTGGAAGCATTTTATTTATCATAACTTGGGGTGCTAATGACATCTGGTAGATAGAGGCCGGAGATATTGCTAAATATTCCACCATGGCCAGGAGAGTATTCCACAACAGAGGCTTACTCAGGCCAAAATTTCAATAGTGTGATGATATGAACTACCTTGATGTAGAAGGCAGCTCGTGTTCAGTCATGTCCTCTTCTCTGAAGAGGTCCCGAATCTCACCTAAGTAACCCTGACTGTCTCTGGCTTGCTCTGTCCATTCCAGCCCTCACCCTCTGCACACCAAATCTAGTATATTTTATCTCTTACCTGCTGCACGATCAATTACTTCTTTTTTTTTTTTTTGAGACAGAGTCTGATTTTGTTGCCCAGGCTAGAGTGCCGTGGTGTCAGACTAGCTCACAGCAACCTCAAACTCCTGGGCTCAAGCAATCCTTCTGCAGGACTACAGGCATGCGCCTCCATGCCTGGCTAATTTTTTTCTAGATATTTTTAGCTGTCCAATTAATTTCTTTGTATTTTTGGTAGAGACGAGGGTCTCGCTCCTGCTCAGGCTGGTTTCGAACTCCTGAGCTCAAACAATCCACCCCCCTCGGCCTCCCATAGTGCTAGGATTACAGGCATGAGCCACCGCACCCGGCCTCAATTACTTTTTCATATGCCTCATTTCCTTTTAATTTGTGCGCATCTTGAGTGCAACTATGGTATGTGTCATAGTATATAGCATCTTTTTTTTTCACCGTTGTTGATTTTAGGATGCTTATCTGTGATTTAAATGAGATGTTGAATGAAAATTAGATCACTAAAATTTCCAAAATTCAATTTAGCAATTATAAACAATGATAACAACAAAAAAACAAAGTAAAAAGGTGCCATTTTGTTTAATCTATCAATATGGCAGAAGAATCTACTGCTTTGATGTGAGTTAAGGAAAATGGGCACTGTGGTTATTCATAGGAATGTAATCTGGCTCAAAATAATTCAGGCATAAATTGCTGATAGTTCTAAATATATGCTGTTCTTTTGCTCATCTCAACCAGGTCACTTTTCACTGGTAGACTTGGAGTCTAATAAGTCCATTGACCTACAAAAAAAATTCTTGTTCGTGGGTTTATGATAGGGACTATGTGAATTCAAAAGGGAAAAAAATACACCTAATTTAGTATTTTGTTTTATGTTTAATGTAGGAAACAAATCATAGAGTGTTAATGTACTTTGTCATCCCTGGCTACTGCAATTTTTTTTATCTTATAGTATTTCAAATATCTTGAATATTATAATAATGCTACATAAAATTACTGCAGTTGAGAGACCTATTGTTAGATCTTATTTAATGTATTAATGGGGAATCACTTTATATCATTATCAAAACACTTTGATAATTTTAGTTCACTATAATTAACTTTCTTTGCAGTCCTGTTTCTTTTTTTTTTTTTATTTCAGCATATTATAGGGGTACAAATGTTTAGGTTACATATACTGCCTTAACCCCACCTAAGTCAGGGCTCTTGATTTAAAAATATTCTTCTAATAGTTGACCCACAGGCTGCATGGGACAACAAAAAATCTATGAATGAAAACTCTATCCCAATTCAACACTTCAAACCCTATCAGTTTGAATAATTCATATATATGAGAATAATATTTCATATCTATGCCTTTACTTTTATGTAGAATTTTATTAAACTTCCTTATCAAAAGGTAGTCAGGAAACATTGTGTAAGGTCTATTGTGCAAGACAAATGAAATATATAATATGATGTTATTAGTTTTCTATTGCTGCATAAGAAATTATTCCAAATTTAAATGTGGCTTAAAACAACGCACATTTACTATTACCTGAAGTCTGATACAAAGCTCGTTGGGCTATAGTCAACATGTCAGCAAGCTGCATTCCATTCCAGAGGCCGTAAGGGAGAATCTGTCCTGCTCATTGTGCTGTTGGCACAAGTCATTTTCATGGGGTTGTAAAAACAAGGTCCCACACTTTCTTGTTGCTTATAAATGAAGGCCATTACTGATTTCCTTGGCTAATGGCCCCTTCCTCCATCTTAAAAGTGACTGACAGCAAGTCTAGTCTTTCATCATTTCTCACTTTTGAGAACTCTTTATGATTAGGAAAATCTCCCCATCTCAGGATCAGTAAATTCAATCTCATCCGAAAAGTGCATTTTACCGTAACATAGTTACTGGTTCTGGGAATTAGGACATGGCTATCCTTGGGGAAATCATTATTTTGCCCATAACACATGCTCTGTTAGGAACAGCCCTATGTCAAATATAGTTGACCAGCTTTTACCCATTCTTATCATAAGACTTTTGAGAGCAAATGAGTTAGACCAGATATAAATAGTCCAGGTGCCTAGAAATATCTCAAAATGACTAGACACACTCTGTCTTTGAACGCCATCAATATCTCATAATTATTAAGTAAAAGTGCCTCAATCATATGCCAACCAATGAAAATTAAATATATTTCATTATATATGAATATATTAATAATATATGTATAGCTATTATAATCACTTCTGATATAACAGTCTTATTAAAAGGAGGATAAAAGTCTTTTAATATGCTTTTCTTATTTTAAGCTTCTTTTCTAACTCATCTTTTTCTAAGTTCTATTCAAATATTCTATATGTCCCATGTGTCAAAATTTTAAATATGGCATTGTTAATACTGTAATCCAAGTTGAGTTGTTTTCTCAAAAAATCTCAGAATTGCTTCATTAGGTAGAGCTGCTCAGACTGCCAATTTTTTTTTTTTTTTTAATGGTTAAGTTTATCTGTCAAGGTAGGAAGGTCAAGGGAGAATACATCAAAGACATAGGAGTATTTTTGTTGTGATGATTACTGAGTCACAGATTTTGTTGCCTATATATGTCAGAAATACTTTACCTGGAAAAAAAAAGGAAATTTCAATTTTCTCTTACTTTTTCTCTTCCTTCATAACTTGGTATAGTACTGGGACTTCTCATACCACTTCTTCATATGGATTCATCACTTAAAAGACTGAAATGAAAATGAAAAAATGGATTTTAAAAGTAAGAAAAATTAGTGCTTAAAACTTAACTCTACCAATTACTGGGTTTGTGCAATTAATTAACCTGTCTAAGAGTTACTATTCTCATCATTAAATTTAGGGCAATACATAATTGTAGAATTTGAAAATTGGAGAAAATTCAGGACCCCCCCAGATATCAAAATTCACAGATTTTCAAGTTCCTTATATTAAATAGTGTAGTATTTTCATAATCTATACACATTGTCCCGTATACTTTAAATCATCTCTAGATTACTTATAATAACTAATGCAATGTAATGCTATATAAATACCTGTTATTTTGTATTCTTATTTGTCTTATTTTTAATTGTTTTTTTATTCTAAATATTTTTGATTTGTTGTTAATTGATTCCGTGGATGCGGAGCCTGACAATACAGAGGGCCAACTATATCTGATCAGAAACACAAATTATGAAGCAGCAGTCAATGCTAACCTAGAATTGATCCACATACTGTTTTAAATTCCAAAACATCATCTTTCTTGATTTATTCCTTTTTTGGATCAGTTCTGCTACAAATTACATTGGTGATACCTTTGCTAATTCTTAAAGGCTTTTGTCATTCCTTTAATATTTTTTGACTTGGATAAAACTCCTAAAGGGTAAGGTCTGTGTCTATCTTATTTCTGAATTTTGCTCACAGTCTATTTAAAATTGCATTAGAAGTATGTTAGAATTGCCAGCTATAAACTTTACAGATAAGCAAACTGAGATGCAGTGAGGTGAAGTAACATTTTTCTGGGTAGGAAGACTACTTCTTGTCAGAACAAGGGCTGAAACATAATTCTAACTCACTAGGAAGTTCTTTTTTGAGCACACTTTCTTCATTATTTCAAAAAGAGATTTACTATAAAAAATACAGCAAAATACTGTATATTGAATAATGTATGTATGAGATATGTGATGTACACTATGTTTTATAGCATGTATGTAAATAATATATATGTATGTATATATATGTGTGTGTGTGTGTGTGTGCGTGTGCATGCACACACACACACAGAAGGAGAGAGAAAAGGAGAGAATAAACCTGGAGTCAATTCTACGGCATATAATAGAACTCGAAAATTCAAAATAGTACATTTTTAAATAATATTTTTGTTAATAGTCACATGTTTTTTTTTAATCTTTCATGCTGTTTTATAGCATGTATGTAAATAATATATATGTATGTATATATATATGTGTGTGTGTGTGTGTGCGTGTGCATGCACACACACACACAGAAGGAGAGAGAAAAGGAGAGAATGAACCTGGAGTCAATTCTACGGCATATAATAGAACTCGAAAATTCAAAATGGTACATTTTTAAATAATATTTTTGTTAATAGTCACATGTTTTTTTTTAATCTTTCATGCTGTTTTGAAGATACAAAAGAAAAACTAATAAGATATGGCTTAACTGAATAGAGCATATTGTAGTAGATTTCTTTTGTTTTTTAAATTTTTTTTTTAACCAAAAAGTAAGATGTATCCTCTGAGTTCTTATCCACCATTAGCATATAGGAGCGGTTATCAACCCATCAGTCCTGGGACAACCTATTTGAGCAGTTTTATCTGCAATCAGAACTCATAAGGAAATGGTGCTTACTAAACATTTGAGTTATGTACCATTATTAAAATAATAGATTCTAGACAAATGAGGACAAGAAAAATCTAACAAGTTTTGACAGATCATGAAATAAAGATTAAGTCAAATCAATCTCTAAAGAAAGGATGTGTGAACAACAATAATAAATAGTATTGACACTAACAATAATCATGGTAACCACGAATAATATATTTAATGCTTATTATGTGTCAATCACAAAGCTAAAATATGATGATTTTCATCAGTTCTCACCACTACAATATGAAATGGACAATATGATTATTTCCATTTTATAAATATAGACCAAGACAGAGAGAGTAAGTACATTGGCCAAAGTCCTCACTAGCTTTCAATAGAAAGGATCAGTATCATGAGAATTATCATCCTTAATCACTGTGTTTTATGAAATATAAAAAGAATAAAGCCATATACTATTATATGCAATGTTCAGTGTGGAGAGAAAATGAACTTCAGGAACACAAACACCCTAGAGTTACATACAGAGTGGTTGATAGGCCCTACATATGTTGAATAAATTATTCATTTGCCTATTCCACCTCCTTTTGCTAATAAATGTCTGAACTCAATAGTAAGTGTGCACCAGTTTGTATTTACTTAAGAAAGTATCATTCTGTGAAGTTGTCTATGGCCACCTACCCTGCATAAAGATAATACATTGATAAATATTTCTTGAACTTTAATAAAAATATATATATATAATTGTATAGCTCTCAATATCTTTGCATATTGTGTGTGTGGCCTTAAAAAAATATTTTGTTACTTATGCACAATGGTATTGCATGACAACATTCTATAGAAGTAATATTCTAGAAATTATTGATGAAAGCATTTTATTTTCGAATTTTAGATTGTACTTATAAGGAAGAATCATATAAAATTAAAGTAGTCAAAGAACATTTAATTAAACAATGAATTATCCTTCTCAAAAATCATCTATGTTTGCGGGGTCAGGATTATCTGAGAAAATTAGGGACACATATCTACAGAAAATGTGGGATATGTAAATTTGTGACATTAGTAGAACCCTAATGTCTACTTTTTTTGAATAATACTCTAACATGACTAAGTAGATTATTTGGAAAGTTGTAAGTCTTTGGCACATTTGAGTCAGAGCCACAGCTTAAGAGGAAAAAAAAAATCTGTTAAGGCAGGGAGATTCAATTTGTAGAAGAATTCCTTCTTGGGGGAACTACAGGTAAAAGTAGAAAATGAAATAAAATACGAGTTACCAAAAGGGAATGCCAAAAGCAGTTCAGGACTTGCTGTAGTAAACAACTCTTTAGCTACTGCCCAAATTGTTCCTTTTCTCTTTACTGCTTTTTAAAGCAGTAAAAAGGATCGGTAAAGGATCTCTGGGACTGAGAGCCAGCTGCACTAATGAGTCTCCTGATGCTGTCCCAGTGATGGGCACGGCAGAATTCCATCAATAAAACATTAAGATAAAGCACCCACGGCCCTTAAGGTAGCAGCCAAATCTCATTCCGGGGACTTGCATTTTGTGTCAATTAAAGAATAGACTTCAAGAGATGAAAATTCACTTTGCTCAGGCTTGTAGGACACCTCCGGCAAACATTAGCACAACAATCACCATCATATTTTTTGCACCTCTCAGGTCTGTGTGCAATGACAATCTCTCTCATTTCTCATTGGTGTACTGTTGTTCTAATTTACTCACCAAGACTTGCATTCAAGTTCGAACTGAGCTTGTTGGACAGTAAAATGCAGTAAGAGTCACAAGCCTTTTTCAAACCTGTAAGTATTTTCTATATTTATGAGTAGACTTCAGTTTTTTTTTTTTTATTTTTTGCTTCCATCAGAAGAGTTTCAAGACAATTCTGTGGGGTAAGATAAGGATTTTTTTTATGTATTTATGAAACTAATGCTTGTATAAATAAATTTAAATTTTGAGTGCCTACTGGGGCATCTTTTTCTTCTACTTTTGGTTCTTGAATTTCAGATTAAAAACAACAGTGAAAAAATAGTATTAACACTAACTCATTGTGTTTTTTATTTGGTACAGCAGCAAATTATTCAGCAATGTCAATATTAGGATAGGATTTATAGTGAATATTGGTATATTTTTGCATTTCTTTTCATACAAATTAACTAAAGGGTTTTTGTCTAAAGGATCTCTTATCTTGATTAAAATGTTAGAATTATAAAATCCTGTAGTTTTACATTTGGGAATTTCATTTGTTTAATTTGCATTAAGCTGCTGTTTTTGTGTCTTTAAAAAATAAACAAATTTACATTTTCACATATAGCTTGCCTCATCAGAAAAAGCTTTGAATATTCAGGTACATATAATTGTCTTTCCTGTCACATTAGTTTAGGGTGTGATTTGCCTGCCCTTTCTAAGATATCTAATGTATAGCCTGATTAAATTAACATGAAAGTGATAGACTGATCAAATATTTTAATCTCACAAAGAGAACAGGTGCACAAAAGTTAGAAAACACCCCCAACTCCCACTTGCCTTGCAATATGCCAAATTCAAATATTGTCCAAGATAAGATTCAACCTCAGCCCTCTTCCCCAGAGGCATGACACTGCTGGGAATAACCTCTCACTAGCAATAGGTCCTTTACCCCTGACACTTCCCGAGGCCCTGTTGCCATAAGCAAGGACATGCACATGCACTCTTTTACCTCTTGCCTGATTGCTCCAGTTACAAAACAGCTTGAAATGTGGGAATTTCAGAACAAGAAACAGGATCTTTGTTCTCACCTTTCTTTATTTTGCATGTGAAAGAATGCATTTTACCTAAGCACCAAAGATGCTGAGGGATTTACCTGAATTGAATATTAATTTGGGGACAGAACTGAGTTTAGGAAACATATTTCCTAATTTTGAGTTTAGAACATGTTCCAATATACTGTTCTAGGTTTTTGAAATTTAAAAAAAAAGTAATTAGATTAGGTGATTTTATTGTAAGTGAATTAGAAAGTGAATTAGAGACCTGAAAAGGGTGTATATAGGCAATAAGGAAGGAAGGCAATCTATTTCAGAACAAAAATAGTTCTTCACAAAGCAGAAGATAATGCCTCCTTAACCTCTATAATGACAGAATTTGAATAATCTTTTTATTCTACGTCCTCTTCAGATACTAGAAAAAAGAAAGAGATTCAGAAGAGTGACTTCACCAGGTCATACTCTCAAAGAATGTTGTTTACTAATAACCCACTCTGGGCCTTGCATATAACATATCACCCAGTACTTTAAGAACCAGGGGTATCTGAGTACCTACTCTGTGCTTTGCTAGGAATACAGCACTAAACAAAGCAGAAATAATTCTTATGCTCTCGGTACCTTTTGTCTAATGGAAAGAGAAAAAATTAAAGACACATTTATGAGAAAATATCTGATTATGACTTTTAACTATGGCAAGTATTTTTTAATAATTACAGGTTGACATGAGATAGGAAGGGGGTTGCTAGAGCAGATCCAACGATCAGAAAAAGCTCTTTTTGAGGAATTACAGTTAAACTAAAACCTAAAAGTTAAATAGAGATTGGCTAGGTCAAAAACAAAACAAAACAAATGACAACAACAACAGAAGTGAATATGATAGGAAATTAGTCCAGGCAGAAAGAGAAATCAGTGTTAAACCTGAAAATGGTAAGAAATGAAGGCAGCATAGCTGAAGAATTGGAAGGAGACAAAGATAGCTTGAGAGTTTCGAGAAAGTTGGATAATATTAGAGCATATTGGTGATGAATACAAAAGCCAGTCTGTATAAGACCTTATTTCAAAAGCAGGTCCTTTAAGTACCTTTCCATAGCTATGATTTGTTAATTCATAAAATCATTTTCTTTTTTATGTAGCATGACACAGAAAAAAATTTGGAACTCAGAGGCACTTTACATTTCCGTGTACTCTACACATCAATCTGGTGCTTTTCTTGAAAACTTTCATTTTGATTGTGTAATCAAAACCATTGGCAGATATGGCCAGCTAAGTAGAGTTAAGCAAATTAAACTGCATTACATCAAAACATGATGCTCTCAGCCAGCGTACAATCCCTCATCATCAAACAGTTTGCAGTGAGCATGTATTTTGCAAGTTTGACTATCTCAATCTGTATTTGCCCTCAAACCTTCCTCAGGCTCTGTCTACATTGTCAAATGGGGAGTTGAGCGATCACCCTGGGAAGGCTATTGATGGAGACAGTTCAGGTCAAATGAGTCCCCTTTTCCCAGATTCTGCCCTATAATAGCCTCATGCCTCCTCTTCAATTTGCCTGCATAAACAGAGCCTTAGGGTAACTGGGAGACCAGCAGATACTCCAAACGTGCCTCAAATAAATATTACAGAATTTAAGGTCCTGTCTACAAAGCATATTTGACCTATAACATTTCAGCACTAAAAGAGAGGGTAGAGAGATCCTATTCTAACTTTGTTTCGCTATATTTGAGGAAACTGAGGCTCATTCAATCATTAGTGCTATTACATGGTACCACAGAGACACTTCCTGGTATAGCAGAACTGAATACAAATATTTTGACCCCTAGTTCGGAGGGTTTTCCCTGTGCTTCAGTATATTGTGACTGGGATCCATTCATTCCAACAACTGTTTAGCAAGTACATAATATTTATCAGTCCTTGTATGACTCTTACAACACAAATAACCATAGCTAACCACAGCTTACTCTGTGCTAGGGATTGTGTTCAGTGATTTACATGCAAATTTTCTAAATGCCAAACTATGGCTATGAAGGAGACATGATTATTAACAATATTCTATACAAGAAAAGACTGAAGATTTAAAATTTAAATAAATTCTCTCCAAATCACAACTATTAGGTGGTGGGTAGAATTTCACCCCTAACCTGAAGTCTTAAGCATTACACTGTTCTCCTCTCAAGTAATGATTTGGGTATTCTCTGAGGAAAAAAATAACTGATATATTCAATTTAATAAATATTTCTGAATTCGTACTACACATCTGGGATTGTGTTTCTTGCTGAGGGCACTGTGGGGAACACAATACACGTATTTCTAGTATTTGCAGGGTTTGTAATCTAGTAGGTGAGAAGTATACTCAAGTTTTTTAAGTATTAAGAGTATTTTTAATTGTCCATTAAGTACTATAAGTACTAAGGATTAATGGGAGGCCCCATGAAACAGTATAACAACTTGTGCAATGGTGCCAGGGAAACTGTTGTCAAGATAAGGCTTAACAGAGGAGAATTCACAACATGAAGATAGAAGAGAAGAAAACTGGAGGTGGAAGGAGCAGTGGAGGGGGCAGTGGTGCTGGGTTGGAAAAGAGCTGGTGTAAGAGGCACAGAGAAGGCCAGTGTGACCACAGTGCTGGAGCAAACAAAGGGGCAAGTGCTGCAAGATGGGGCTGAAGTTCAGAAGGCAAAAGCTTGGTAAGAGCATGCAGGTCCTCTCAGGTCGCTGAAAGATTTTGGTCCTTCTCCTAAGAAGTGTTAGGTGGCTTTTTTAGTGGGGAGGTATCATGATAGGATTTGTGCTTTCAGAAGAATTCCTTGATTTCTACCTAAGAGATTCTAGAGGAGCAAGAGAGGAATGTTTCCAGTGCCGACATTTCATTCACTTACTAGCATGCTGGCAACCTGGAATACAGGTAGAAAAGGCAAGTATGTTTGGCAAAGGCTCCAGAATTCACTGCCATTTAAACACTGTGGAAAGAATAGGGCATGTTTGTTCTTGAGAATGAGACTAAGGGGAAAGCAGGCCCTTTTTTAGGGAGAGAGGAAATAGAAACCATGAAGTGAATTTCCAAAGGGACATATTTCAGTTCAGTATGACACAGTCATTATTACACTCAGAGATAGTCAATGATATGATATAATAGTCAGTCCTCTGACCCTGAAAACATTCAAGGAGATATTACCCATTTTTACTTCTCTGATGCGATAGGGCTGATACCATAACTGGAAGGGACTTTTGGATAAGTTGCCCTCTCCTTCAAAATTGGTTTGAATGCTAAGATTCTTCATTTGCTTTAAAAACCTGATTTTTTTAAACATCAATCTATTGCTAGAGGTGAAATAATATAATTTGTTTCTGTGTGTAATTCAGACGGAATTGTTAAATCTATTTACAAAGGAAGTGCTAACTTACCTTCGGAAATTCGGATGGATTTTTTCTACACAAAAGTCATGACTGGCTCAATTCAGTTTGGTACCTGCCTAGAACTGGTGACCAACCACATAATTTAGAATAAACTGTTAAGAAAGAGCTTCCATTTAATAAATATCTGCAACTCTTTCTGTTCCTATTCTAGTGTTTATGCAAATACTGTGTTACTAATCCTTTTTATTATTAATTATACATAAAAGGTTACCTATCAATAGAAACTTAAATCCAAAGTAAATTTTTTTCTCCCTGTGCTTTGGTTCAGATTTCAGGACCTCTCACTTGGCCTATCACAGACTTCCTTGTTCTGTTCCTTCTCCCCACATCCCATCTGTTCTTTCTCCATCTTACTGCTGGAGTGGTCTATCTTATGCACACGTCTCTTTGTGCCTACCCCATGTTTAAGACCCACAAACACAGTAAATTTCTTTCTATTGATTATAATATAAAGCTTACATAGCTTTATCTTGATATAAATTGCCTTTTTATAATTTTGACCTAATGTACCTGATCATTCTCACATGTATCCTTCTGTTTTTACTCATTACAATATATTCAAGCTACTGAATATATTGCCTTTTATTTATTTTTCAAACAAAAATGTAGAAGCAGTTCAAGTAGTAGTAATTATTATATATCAAATACATAGATTAGATATAATGTCTGTCTATATATATTATATAACTATATAGATACATATACGATATTAGTTATATAGATAGATATCTATATATATTATTAATTATATATAGTACTATATCTATAGTATTAGTTATAGTTAAAGCAATGGCTACCATTTGAAGACCTCATATAAACCAAACACTTTAATAGGTATTTTATATATCTGACTTTCAATTCTTTCTTTTTTACATTAAGCTATCCTACATATATTTATTAAAGGGCAATCTTTGGCATTGATCCTGGAAGTTGGGATGGTGCAATAAACAGAACAGTGAATGTCTCTGTTTCAAGGAGCTTGTATTCCATAATATTAAATTTTACAGAGATAAGTATTATTAAATATTAATCTCCTTTCTTTTCCACTTTCCTTCCTATCCTAAAGCCTACAGAAATATAATTTGCCTTGGGAAAAAAAAGTATTAATAAACAAACTTTCTCTGTACATGCCCCCAAATGAAAATTCAATGTTTAAATAAGAAGCACACCTTAATGTGTCTGTTAAAGACAGTTAGCAGCTGCCAGAATAGAAATGTGTTTTTAACCTTGCTTTGATTCAGTAACCTACATTGTCAAGGAGATATGCCAAGTGGACTATGTCTTTGAAGCCTCGCCTCCACCATCTGTATTCATTTTAATGTCATGCCATCGATGTGTCTCTTCAAGTGGAGATCATCTCATTTTTAATATAGTCAGGTAGCAAAGAGAGCTTTTCACCCTGGGAAATGCAAGAGGTACAGAATGGGGAACTTTCAGGGTTGAGGAACAAAGTCCAAGGGAAACCCCTGGTGAGATTGTCAAAGGCGAAATGTAAGGAGGTGTGAGAAGGTGCCACATGTTATCCAAAAGGAGGAAGAGTGATTGGCAAGGTCAGGCTATTTGCAGAGATAGCATTTGAGCCCAGTTCGATTGAAACTTGAAAGCTTAGATAAGTCAAAGGGCTGTGAGAGAGGAAAGAAAAAAAAAAAGCATCAGACTTTTCCTTATGGGAAACTTGGTTGGTAAGAAAAAGAATCACCTATATTTGGAGGAATTATATAAATGGAAAGAATTATAAAAGGAATCTAGTATATAGTCCTTAGAATATATTAAAAACACACCAAATTGTATTAGGTCAACAAAATTAATTGTGGGTATGTGCAAGAGTGGGAGGCATCCTTCTGAAATAGCCAAAGACAGTATAACGAGCTAATGTTAACAATTGCTTTTTAAAAATCTCATCAGGCAGTGCCTTTCATACTGTGATCCTTGAGCAGTTCGAATGAGAATCACCTGGTAAACATGTTAAAAAAAAAATGCAACCTCCCCGGTCATTTTTTTTTTTTTTTGCCTACCCCACCCAAATCTGTTAGGGGAGGGCCCAAGAGTGGGACTTTTTTAGCAAGTTTCCAGGAGTAAGGGGTTTGTCTGCCTTCCTTTGGTCAAGGTAAGTGTTTCTTTGGAGTCTGGCTTGTGCTTACGCTGCACCTCAGCTGCATGCCCTGCCTCTTGCTGCTTTCCCAGTGTGAATTCCACACTCTCGCCACACCGATGTGCAGAGTGACGCCAGACTTTTGTTTTTTCCTCCTTCAAAATGTCACGTTTTCCTCCTTTGCCTACAATATCATCCAAACCTCTCTTCTCTCCTTTTACCTAATTTTCGCCTTTCTTTCAAAATTCAACCTAGAGTCACTTACTCTGAAAAGTCTCTAATGAGTATACCAGGTGCTGCTGAGCAGCCTTGCCATGTGCTTCCCTAGCTCCCAATACAGTGTGGTCTGTAGGAGGTGAATAGTAGAGAAAGACAAGTGTGAGGAGGATGGATGGAGATAGATACATAGATGTTGGAGATATATAGCTTAAAATCCTGAAATCATTCTAGATTCTAGGTCCTGAAAACAAAATGTGGCATTAATTTGAATGTTCTGACCCTACAATAACAAGATATCTTAAGTTCCATCTCTCTGTCTCAGTTTCATTATCACATTTTCTTTTTTCTCCCTTTCAATCATAAGATTAATAAATGCTCAATGTGAAAGATTTGGGTAAAATTCTAGAAGGAAAGCAAAATCACTTATTTTCAAATAAATCCACAGGTAACCATTGTTATATATCTTTAACATTTGATTTTATTTTATGTACTCCTTTTATTTATTCTGTTTAAAAAAATAATTTAGATATCCCTACATCTGTTTTTTTTTTCCAGTTTAATGTTTCACTAGTTTATGACAAACTTTCCCTTACAAGATTCTAATAACTTTATGCCTTTCTATCCTGAGGATTGATAGTGATTTAATTCACCATTACCCTTTTGCTGTTCTTAATTTATAAATTAAAATGTATCATAATTTAAGCTGTCATAAACACCTTTGTTATTCAAAGATTTTTCTGTATTGATATTATTACAATAGAATAGATTCCTGAGAATTGAATATGAAAAAAAGCACATGGAAATATTTAAATGTCTTAATACACATTTCCAAATTGTTTTTCTATAAACACAACAGTCATAGCCAGGCATCTCTAAGAGAAGGCATGTTTCAGAGAGGAAGGGCAATATAAGAAAGACAAGGAAAAGAGAATATAGACTGAAAAGTCTGACAGTAAGTTTAGGACTAAAGTGTGGTAAGACTAGAAGAAAAATTAGAAAATGTCAATTAGCATTTGTTTCAAATTCAGCTAACGAGAGTCTAGAGAATATAAAGTATGTGATGTTTTTGAATTTAAAACTTTTTTTTTAAAGAAAGTGAGTGAAAGGGTAACCAGCATTGTATTATTTTCAAATACAAAAGAAAAGAGACCCCTGGAAGCCCATGTTTGGCATCATAAGATCATATTGGTTTTGGGTGATGGGATTTCCTGGTCTTCGATACAAAGGTTGCCTGTATGTTTTCCTGAGCTTCATTTGAAACAGGGCTGATGTTACTGATGAGATGCTGGCTCTATCTCTCACAAGATACGTAACAATAGCACCAACGATATTTGGGCTGGTTATAGTAGCCCAGGGTAATCAAACATGCTAATAATTGAAACTCAATGCAATCTCTGCTGTCCCAAATCATGCCAATAAAGACAAAACTGAAGGCTTTTATATTATATTATATTTTGATTTTCAAAATTGAAAAACACAAGGCAAATAATTAAAAAAAACAATGCTAATTACACAATATTTTTAAAATTGGGAGGGAAGGGCTAAACTATCTTCCATCCATTGTATTTCCAATAATTTCCTGAAATTTTTCTTTTACTTTGTTGCAACACTTGTATTTTTGGAACTCAGTTTTTCAAGCATAATTATAGTTGACTGTCATATATCAGATTATTTGATTAACAAGTAGAAAAATCATCTCAATTATTTAGATTACTAGTGCCTGGGTAGACAGAATTAAATGGAAACATTCATGAACCCATTTAACAAATAATAACTGAGATTGAAATTAAGGAATATAAAATTAATTGTATTCTCTGTGTTTGAGGAACTCACATTTTAATAACAGTTATAGGTAAGAATCAGATATTTTGCATTTTTTAAGACTGCTAGGGTTAAGAACTGTATCTTATTTTTCCTTCTTGTATGCTTGGCAGCTATAATGGTAGAATCTATAGGATTGTACAAAACCTCAGAGAGGGACATCTAACACAGACTGAGGAGTTAAAAAATCCACTTCAGAGGGCAGGTAATGACTTTGCTGAATTACCCAGGTAATGATCACAAACCACAATCCAGTAGGACACAGCACCAGTTGCAAAGTTATGGAAGTGTCAAGGAGTTGTTAGAGTTGTGTCATTCAGCATATTTGAAATTTGACTTTGAGGTGAGATCCATTAACTAGACATGAGTACACATCACACATGAATGCTATACATTTGGATTCCACTATTAAGTCAGCATTATTGGAAGATTTTACACAAGTAACACAATCCCATAGACAGTTTAGGAAGACCTCCTTGGTGGAGATATGGAAGTTAAATTTGGAGAGTTTGGGAAGTGAGAATGTCATCAGGGTAATTCATTACTAGCTAGTTCAATAGTTAATTATGATATAATGGGACCCTTTTCCATGAGAGATAATGAAGACCAGAGAAAAGAAGCAATATAAAAGATGTTTACGGTTAAGGATGTTTTACAAGAATTAGTTTCAAAAACTCAGTTTTTTAAGTCCCACAGACATACAGCTGAGCATCTTTCAAAACAGGGGCTGCCGAAATGAGAAAGAATGAAAGCTAAATTGCCTTCAATTTGGAAGTTTTTTTTCAGCTCTAATTTGTCTATGTTTGGTGTGAAATTAGGTATTGAAATCCACTCAAGTTTCTAATTTTCAGCTTCCTTGCACCTATACAGCCTCACAGCTGTGAGTTTGCTAATATAATGGATTCCTAGTTAAATCTAACAAGGGGCTCACTAAACAAATGTTTTCACATGGTGTATTTTTATATTACCAAAACCTAGATCAAACACTGGGTGTTGGTAAACTTAGGGGGTCTATATTTTCACGTAATGATTCTTACAACTATTCTAATTGAGTACCTAGCCTTGCCCAAGTTGCAACAATTAGATCTGATTTCCTTCACGTGATGTTAAGGGACTGCTATTTTAAACATTCGGTATTCCTGGGATAAAGCATTGGTGCAGTTCTTAGATATCATCTAGTCTAAAAATTAAATAGAGACACTTAAATGAGAAAGTGATCAAAAAAAAAAAAGACACATCTAATTTATAATCCTGGGATTAGTTTCTTTGTTGAGTCAAAATTAGAACATTCCCCTCTCCAACCTGGATTTGTTGCTCGCTTCAATCACGTAAGCCAAATATATATATTAAAAAATAATATAATGCATGATCCAGGGCCATACCACAAATCTGTCATGCTGGGATATAGTATTAGGCTTGGAGCTTGGGACTGTATTATAGTAAAAAGTAAACCAGGTAATTCATGTACACCAAAGTTTGATAATGACTGCTCTAGGACTAAAGGATTCCCTATCACTCTAAATTTACTTGAATCCATGATTTCACTTAAAACATTCTGATGTTTTTACACAGAACAAGTGTTTTAAAATGTAATGGCTGCTTTGGTATGTTTCTGTTCTCAGAACCCAGAAAACATTTAAACATACAAGACAGAAGAAGATTCATACAGGCGTGGGTATGTGGGCTAAGGGGTATAGAGGACAGTGGGTGATACACTCCTATCCGTGTTTCCTAGTGCCGAGCAAAAAGCCTGAGGCGGGGCAGGACAGTCAGTAACGTGTGCAATGAATTAACCGAATTGAAAGTCAGTGACTTTCCTCACAGTAGGAAAGCTGCGAAAGTAAGTTTTGGCTTCTGAAGTGAAGCCTTGAATGCTTCCAGTGGTGAACTCTGAACCATCCCTTAATGGGAATGGGAAGTAATTCCTTTACAGACATTCTGTAAGGGGTTATATATTGAAAAATGAAGTGATGTTCTTGCTGTTGCTCAAATTAAACAGGTGGGCGCCATTCTTTTGTCTCTTCCGCTTGCAGGATTGCCGCTCACCTCTAGATGGTGCTGCTGGTTCATAGCTAGGCAGCCACACAATCGAAATCCAAGCAAGAGTGAAGAGTCCCGACCTCTGAGAAACCATCTCTGCATTTATCTCTCTGCCTCTTGCCAATTTGCAAGAAACCGTATTTTAAAATGCATCCACTTGGCCAATTCGGATCACCTTTCCTTCCTACTCTCCCCTCATTATCTTTGTTTTCAAATTAAGGAACCTGTTTTAAAATAGTCTTAATAGCATTTCTAATTATGTTTGTGCTCTTTTTATTTGTGGTGTGCCCAGTGGAAGGGTAGAAATAACTGACCCATATAAGGAAAAAAAAAATGTTTCTACCTGGAAGCATTCTGTGTTGGGCTCCATACATATGGGACTCCACACTCAGATACTCTATACATAGCCTTGCCCAAGATATTTGATCTTTACGAGTCCAATTTTAGCTATCTTTAAAAGAAACAGCTTAACACAAGAAATACAGCATTATTGAAATAGAAACACTCAGGACTGAAAAAAATGTGGCATATGCACTGCTGCTCTGCTCTCTCATTCTTAGGCAGACACCAATATTCTTGTATGGCACTTTCTCCCAATCAACAAAATTTGAGAACAAAATTAATTATAAACACAGACGTGAAGGTGGATTAGTGTCTGCATATACTTTAAACCATTTAATAACCCTTACCTAGTATAATCTCATTATTTTATATTAGTTACTTGAGGCCTAAAGAAGATAGGTGACCTGCCCATATTCCCATGAAATAAGTTGCATAACTAAAACTGGAACCCAGATATACAGACTCCCAGTTAAGTACTTATACACCATGATGATTAGGTCTGTTTTATCTCTAAAATTCCAAGCCAGAGTCCCAGTACTATTAACATACATCCTAGGAAGCAGATAGCAATTCATTCATTAGTCAATAAGAATGTATTCAATAGTTACTATGAGCCGAAAACTGTGCTAAATAAACTGTGCTAAAGAGATAAAAAAAAATGGCTCCTGCCTCCAGAAACTATCGTTATTGCATGAGATTTGTTATGTGCAATAACTGTATCTCCCATATTGCTCTGTAAGACATGCGTCATGAAAAAAATGTGTGCTAGGTGCAGGGGGTCAGGAGGGACATATGATGTGATAGGGATAGGTAACAGGAGCCTAATTAATACTGCCTTGAGGGACAAAGGCATAAATCAGGCTGAGTTTACTGAAACTGACAAACATAGATCACTTTTGTTTTCCAAGAATGAATATGAAATTACCAGAAAAACTGGAAGTAGATGAGTGCATTTATTTAGGTTTTAAAAATAGGAAAACAATGATAGAAGCATGCATGCCATTGGTATTCCCATGTAATAAGTGTCTCCTTTAATTTTCACGCCATTACCGCTATGCCTGCCTGTATGTAACAGCGACTTTCCCTTTTACAGATATGAAAATTGAGACTCAGAGATATAAAGTTTACTAGACAGCACATAACCAATTGCAGAGGTTGTTACAAAGCTCATGTCTTTAGCCTCTGCATTAGACAGTCTTTCTGATTCCCTTTTGATTAGAATAAAAGGATAAAGTAATGAAACACCTGTACCAGTCCATAACTAATGTTATATTTCAGTTTCACAAACAAGACATGGAATATTTCCCTGAATCTCAGAGGAGGAATCATTCATGGTGGATTGTGGGAGGACAAATTGGTCTGTATTATTCAGATTGTTTACCTGGAACAACTAAAAGCAGACTTGTTCCTGAACAATACTATTCCATGAGTTTTTAACTACAAAACAGCACCTGATCAAACAATTTGGTTCAAAACCCTACTTTTTAGATGAGTCATTATGTATTTCACTTTCCATCTTTATTTTCTGGATTTAAGAATGAATGATATAGTGCATTTACATATGAATTAACACCTTAAATGCATTCACATGCTAAAGCATATAAATAAACAAGACACAGCCCAGTCTCAGCATCCTCAGACCAACAGGATGTCACAGCAATCAGTGCCTTGAGATCCAGCCACTCCATCTGTGTCATGCCCTGTGGGTTTCGGTAACATCACTGATTATTCATTCACAGACCTGCTCATCCCATCACCACTATACACTGGACACAATTGCTCATTGTTCTCCACTGATTAGAATGCTGCGATTTATAAATGCACGATGTAAAAGAAAAATAGACCAAGGCCATTACTTGCAGGTGGAGTTTTCTAGTTCCTAGACTCTGGGGTAATAAATCTTCTGTGGACTATCTCCTGCCCACTTGCTGTTGGGATTTTTTTTAAGTGATATAATACACTGACAACCTCACCAAACTCCATGTGCGTCTAATTCTAAAAGGCAGCTTAAATATTACTTTCTTTGGTGACAGTATAAGTATCTAATTTACTCTAATACTGTCCTTTATGTGAAAACTATAATGTTTGATTCAAAGACTCTAAATTGACAGACTAAAAGGGCTGAATAGAAAGAGTGGGTATTAATATATCAAGATTGTCACCACTAAAATACTCAATCTGACTCCCATCCATTAATTGCAGATGGACTAAAACTTAGACAGTATGAGTGCTATTAAATTCTACTGTATATCTATGAACTAGTTTTCAGAGTTAAAACTGTCTTTAAATATTGCTTTACAGAAACCCCTCCTCTTGACAGGCAAAGAACCCAGACAAAGAAGGGAGAAGTCACACAGTATGAAAGATGGAAAAAAATTCATGCTTTCTTAATTTTCATTCTGAGTTTCACCCAAATAATGCTCACATATTTCTTAGAGGTGGGAACCTTCTTTTGTGGTCCCCTGGTGTCTCATGGGTTTCTCAGAGCACACTGCCCTGAACAAAACAGGTGCCCATACCTAATAATTACAACAACAATTATAGCATTTACATACTGCTGAAGAATTTAGGAGGTGGGGAATGGCCTCTATCAAAAAGTCCCAAAACAATAAATGTTGGCTTGGATAAGGACAGATAGGAATGCTTGTACACTGCTGGTGGGACTGCAAACTAGTACAACCTCTGTGAAAAGCAATATGGAAATATCTCAAAGAGCTACAAGTAGAACTACCATTTGATCCAGCAATCCCATTACTGGGCATCTACCCAAAAGAACAAAAGACATTCTATAAAAAATATATCTTTTTATAGCAGCACAATTCACAATTGCAAAGATGTGGAAACAATCCAAGTGCCCATCAATACATGAGTGAATTAATAAAATGTGGTATATGTATAGCATGGAATACTACTCAGCCACAAAAAACAATGGTGTTCTAGCACCTCTTGTATTATCCTGGATAGAGCTGGAGCCCATTCTACTAAGTGAAGTATCACAAGAATGGAAAAACAAGCACCACATAGACTCATCATCAAATTGGTATTAACTGATCAACACTTAAGTGCACATATAGTAGTAACATTCATCGTGTGTCACGCAGGTGGGGGGCGGATGGGATGGGTATATTCACATCTAATGGATGAGGTGTGCACCATCTGGGAGATGGACACACTTGAAGCTCTGACTCAGATAGGGCAAAGGCAATATATGTAACCTAAACATTTGTACCCCCATAATATGCTGAAATGAAAAAAAAAATTAGGGAGGTGGGGATTAACTAAAGTCTCAAAAGAAGAGGGAATGTGAGAGAAAGAAAAAGTTGCATTATGGTTATAGGTTCTTGATGCCTATATATTTCAGTTGATCTGAGACTATCAGCCCAACCTCTGACAAACCTGAGATTTGGCTGATGAGAACTTCTCAGGTATATATGAATAAATATATCTTTTTTTTAAAAAAAATTCAAAATGGAAAAGATAAATGATGTTTTGATTTTTAAAATATAATTTAAAAATTGTCACAAAAATCAGTATGAGTTCTGCGAAACAAGAGGCTGTTTTAAAAGATTCAGTTTTTAAAAAATATTAAGTCTTTCACTGCAGCAATGAAAATGGCAAAACCAAAAGCCTGAGCTCAGAGCAGATGCCAAGGATTGTTTTAAGAAAATGGCAGAAAAAATGGACATAGGGAAATCACCCACTTCCATAAAGCTGGTGATTCTGGTATCACCACGCTGGTATTCTTTGATAAGAAAACACAGACACAGAACACGCTATTGACCAAAGAAATCATGGAGCAGGAGGAGTGGAGTGAAATTTTCCAAGATCCTGGAGTATTTCCCACCCTGACATCTTCAAGATCTCACTTGTAATGTGGAGAAAGAGCCATCCGCAAGAGGGCAGGAGCTATGGCTGCAATGGGAATGCTGGCATATTGCACCAATGCCCCCAGCCTGTGGATCTCTGAGGGGGTGCCCCAATCAGACTGCCAATTTGTCCAGTTTGCCCTGGAATATTACAGAAAATGATGCATATGATTAATGAAAATAAAACTCACCTCTTGGCAAAAAAAAAAAGAAAACAAGACCAAAAAAAACCCAAAAAACAAAAAAGTCCTTTTTATAAAACATTAATATTAATTTCCCACCTTTTTAAAATTTTGATAATTTTTTCTGCAACTAGCAGCATGTACCTGCAAAGATATGTGATATACACCTGTATATTAACTTTCATATGTAGCTGACAATATCAACTTGATTTCAAAAATATCGTATATAAATTTTCTTTGCCCTTTATTTTTCAGTATTTTCTAAAAAAATTAAATTGTAGAGTAAGGTATATACCTTGCCATAGAAATTCACTCTTCAGGATCACAGGATTTCTCTAATAAGCAGAAACCCCAAGTTAGAGTCAGGAGTTACATTTCAGGTCCTACAAACTTATTTTAGAAACCTGATAATCATTACTGCCTGATACAGGGGTAGTCCTGAAAAAAAGATTAATTATTTGGGAAAAGATTATAAAAGGGAATTTGAAGGAGGGAGGGC
Source organism: Propithecus coquereli (assembly GCF_000956105.1). Taxonomy (NCBI): domain Eukaryota; kingdom Metazoa; phylum Chordata; class Mammalia; order Primates; family Indriidae; genus Propithecus; species Propithecus coquereli. The sequence continues at coordinate 8,129,593 of NW_012152729.1, forward strand.
TAAATGGACTGCATAGATTTCTTGTTATACTTGACGAATCTAAATACTAAGAAGTTGACTTAAAAAAGCAGTAGAAGTTCAAATTTGCAGAACGTGGTCAATTTCAAATGTTCTTTGATAAAAAAATATGTTTTCTATTCATTTATTGTTAGAGGAAAAAGGTAAAATGGCAAGAGGAGTGGCTATAGAGACTCATTATTGTCTTAAATATTAAAAGAAAAAGAAGAATATAACAAACTTTAACCCATCATCTTTCAGCTCACTTTCCTCCACACTAATCACCGATGTTCATCATAATGATTGCAGGCCTAGCAAAAGCCCTAAGGATCACAGGAAGATTAAATTTTACTCATTACATCGTCACTAACAAGGCAGGAGAATGTCCTGATGTATGTAAAAATGATTTCCAATAACTTGCTCTGTGACCTTGGAAAATTCACTTAACTGCTCTGAACCTCACTTGTAATATTTGTCAAATTAAGTGATTGAAGGGCATAATGTGAAGTCCTTCAGATAAGTAAGTGTCAATGATTTTTAGGATGTATCCAAAAAAAAAAAAAAAAAAAGACCCTTCAGTTCAAAATGTCCCTTCAGCCAGAAAATTAAATTACTAACGTACTTCTCAGAACTATTATTGGCTCCCTGAAACAGATACAGATAACCGACCATATTGGGGTATCATTGGTAATATCCACAGTATCATTAGGAAATCATTGATTGGGAGTGAGACCAAGCAGGCAAAGGTCAAACTCCTTCTCTAAGATTTCTTTCAGCTACTTCCCTATGCTAGCCAGAACACTCGAATAGCAGGGTTCTGGCTTTATAGAAAGTTTTGATTTGGGGATATGGAAAATGCACTAAAAATTAAAGACTTAATTAGAGGAAACCAGGAGTGCAGGGAGGCATAAGAGGAAAGGGTAATTGCACAAGGCTGATTCTTCTAAATGAGAAAATAACCTCACCTTTATTCTGTATGTTAGCTGTTTCCTACAGAGGTGTCAAAAAAAGAACAAGTCCCTGTTTTTAAACATGCAAATAATATATAATGTGGACCAAAGTCCAACTATCCTTAATCCTTTGGATGCCACGGCCCCGGCCCATTCCTCTGATTATGCTGTCGTTAACAAGTTTAGTATCAAATATAAAAAAACAGTAAAACACACATGCAAAATATGGTGTGTATATATATATATATATATATATATATATATATATATATATAGAACAAAAGACATTCTATAAAAAATATATCTTTTTATAGCAGCACAATTCACAATTGCAAAGATGTGGAAACAACCCAAGTGCCCATCAATACATGAGTGAATTAATAAAATGTGGTATATGTATAGCATGGAATACTACTCAGCCACAAAAAACAATGGTG
>NW_012152729.1:8131026-8196262 GCF_000956105.1 Propithecus coquereli
CGCATCGGGTGATTTGCTTTTCTTAGTTAATGTATCTTTGAAATGTTTATACGTGGTACATGTAGATCTAACATTTTTACATAAAATTCCATTAGATGAATACCCTTGAATTAACTATTCCTCTAAAAATTTCTCTAAATAGTTTTCATGTCTTTGCTACTTTTATAATCAACATTTCTATTCAGTATTCATAGCTTACAAAGAGTTTCTGATACTTTTTAGAACTAGATAAGTTATGGCTTTTGAATAAATACATAATAACATCCCGTTTCTGGACATATCACATGCTATAGAAGAAAAGCATATTCTTACTCTCAGACTTTAGGAAGGTGACCCGAGTCTTGTTTCTTTCATTATTGACTATGTATCATTGGAAACTTAATTTTTCACAGTATCCATCCCTCATCTGCAAAATGGCTCAATAATTTTGTAAGCACTGGGGAAAAATTAATGTGAAAACTAGCTCTCCTAAAATAGCAAAGGTATGATGAAAACATTACTATTTTAAAGGTAAAAGTAGTCAAATCTGCCCATCGGAGTCTTTTTGCTGAATATTGTGGTGAACACGAAGTAAGCACTCTTGTTGGAATCCAGGCAGATGTAGAGAGTATAATGCTTTCCATCTTGCAGTTGACCTTTACTATGCCTGATAGTCAAAACAAAAGACACGCTCTCTTGCAATATACTCCAGAGAAAATCTGGGTGAGACAGAAAAAGGGTCAGGGGATCTCAATTCAGAGGTATTTCAGGGCCCATCGGCAGCATAACATTGGTATAACTGGTACGCCCTGCCAGCCACTGAATCTAAACACAACATTCTTCTTGAAACATTTTCAAAAGTATTTGCTTCACATTTTCGAATTGGTAGGAGTATTTATAGAGGAGATTTGGTGGAAGCATTTCCAAGATTCAGAAAGAAACTGTCTCCAAACACCACAGAATACACTCTAAAATATTTACATCAGAAAAATCTGCACAGTGGTATAATTTTTTTTAAAAGAACAAATGACATGATCTGACATAATGCATTTAAGCCTTAGAAAATGACAAAACCAGAGAAAAATAATAAACAAATTTCATGCTTATGGAAAATGCTTCGGAATGCTTCCATTAGATACTTGAAGTTGATGTTTTTGAATCTGTAAATTATTTTTTCATATATATAATATATATATTTTTTTCTTTGATGAAGGGTAGTTGCTGGGGACAAAATAATACAGCTTGAAGCATGTATTGGGATCCTAAATTACCTCTTCTTAAAGATGTTTATATCTTGCTGATATGAGTGAATTTTATACTCATAAATTTTATATTCAGATCATCAGGGATAAATTTGGCTGCTAACTTGAATCCTTTAATCCAACTCTCACTTATGTATGGTATGGAAATTCTATTATCTTCTGCTTCTCATAGCAGCTTGGAAATTGCACAACCTACGTTAGTATTCTTTGGTTTTTAACAACTAAGACTGGGAATTGAGGAATAATCAGTAATGGTTATCTGCCTTTTCCTATTTAAGAACAATAATGGTGCTCACTCATCCCGAACAAGGCCTTTAATTAATCATTGTAGCTATGCAGGTTGAAGTCCCAATGTTATCATCATTGAAGCATAGCAGTAATACAAACTCCTGCTTAAGTGCTTTTGTTCTGTGAAATAAATCTTTGCATTACAACCATTCCTAATCATTTATTATAACACTTTGCTATTATCATACTTGATTGTGATGTTTTTAAGCCATTTATTTGTTTTACCTGCATGCAAGCACAAATTTAATTTGCTAGAATATTAAAGAATATAGTGGATTTGGTGGGAGGGAGAAGGAGAGCTGTCTACAAGAATCACTCTCAAAAATAGAAATAAAGGTAAAAACAAAACTAAAGGGATAGGATAGAAAAATTAATCTGCATGCCCAAACTAATTACTAATTACTCAATGGACATTTGGAATAAAATTAAAAAGTTTTGGTATTATTGGATTCAGCTATTGAATATGATCAAAAAAAACCCTGATAATATCACGTTAACCATATTATCTGAAACAAATAGAACTTTCTATTGACTTGAAAGGAACGTTCTTCTCTAATTTGGAAGTTGAGGTAATAGCCTAATTTGCTTAAATGTTAGTTACTATGTGTGAATAATTTAAGTGAAATTACCACTTTATAGTCTCATGGGATTCACATCCCCCAGGAAAGACAACTTTTTAAGAGACTTTATCTAACCAGGTATAAGTGGTTTCTTTTTAACTCCTACAGCCAAAATTGAAAAGTCTTATTAGGACTAATTATTTATCAAGAAAGGACACACCTGAGTGTTTAGGATGATTCATGTGCCAGTCCCATCCCAAAAGCAGCCATGAAACAGTACACAATCTCCTGAGTATCTTTTTTAAGCACACATTGATTAAATGTCTGAATGGGGTCTAATACAGTTTATGAGGAAACGTAATATCACTAATGGTTAAACAAATAGACCAGAACTTATGCAGTCAAACGAGTCTTGGTTTTTTGAAACAGGTGCCTGGGGAGGCCACGGACTTACTTTAATGTATTGCCTCTTCACAAACTTTTCTGGAGCTCCCCTTAATGTTGTTTCAGTGGCCCGACCAATCAGTTCATGACATTTTTAGTCAAGAGATTGGAGACTTTTTCTCAAACAAAGATAGTTTGAGATGAACTTGTTACCACATTCTGAAATTGGACTACATTTTAATCAAACTTGGATTCAACCATCAATTATATCATTTACTGCCTAAAAGCCCGAAAACAGTCACTATGAGTGACTAAATGAACATTTGAATAAATTAATGCATGGTGATGTCACTGCTTAATCAGAAAATTTCTCCTTGGCCACATTGGCCCCAAATTTTGATGTACTGCTGAAAAAAAAATTCTCACCAGGAAAGCTTATATTTTTCCCTCCCTCATTTAAACATGAATTGGGTACCTGGTATATGCCATGCATTGTGTTAGGCAAAGGGAAGACAAAAATGGACATTTCTTGTCCTCCAAAGTTCACGATCTAACAGAGAAGACAAACAAGTAACCAGATAACAAGAATACTGTCTGATTAGAGCTATAACAGAGGGAAGCGGAGGATGTGTGGCACTAATAGGAGGAAGGGAAGGGAAGAGAGAGTTTAAGGAAGGTTCCCCAGAGAATTTGTGGATCTGGAAAAATACATAGATGTAGTAATACCACCACTCTCTTTTGTCAGGTGAGGACATTAGGGTTTAAATGGAAAAATTAATTAATCCAGGACTGAATGGCTTCTTTCTCACAGATTTTAGTTGTGAGTTATTTTAACACAGATCTCTAGAACTGGGGTATAATCCTCTGTCACTAGTCACTATGCAGGGAGTCTATACATTCTGCTTTATCAAGGAAAGACCTAGCATATGCCTGTTGTCCTGAGGTAATTATAACAATACCCTCCTTTCACTTAGAAAAGGTGTGATAGTTAATTTTATATATCACTTAAACTGGGTCACAGGATTCCTGGATATCTGGTTAAACATTATTTCTGGATGTGGCTGTGAGGGTGTTTCCAGAAGAGATTATCATTACAGTGAATGGCAAACTGAGTAAATTAGACTGCCCTCCTCAGTGTGGGCAGGCCCCATCCAATTCACTGAGGACCTGAAAATAGAACTATTAATAGAAGGCGGAGGAAGGGAAGATTCACTCTCCCTGCCTGCCTCTTTGAACTGGGATATCTGTCTTCTTCTGTCTTTGGTACTCCTGGTTCTCAGACCTTTAAACTCAGACTGGAATCTATACCACTTAATTCAGTTTCTCAGGACTTTGAACCACACCACCAGTTTTTCTGGGTCTTCAGTTTGCAAACGAAAGATCATGAGTTTGGCCCTTACAGTCGTGTGAGCCAAAACCTTATAATAAATTTATTTATTTATTTATAAAAATATAGAGAAAGATATTTATAAATATATGTAAAGATAGAATATATATCCTATTATATATATTACTATATTACATATACATATATAAATTTATATATCCTTATCTTATATGCATCTATTATATACATATATGTATATATAAACATGTATCATGTATATTTATGTATAGATAGGTGTGCATATAGGATACATATATGTATACACACACACATATCTTATTGGTTTTGTTTCTCTGAAGAACCCTAATGCAAAGGAGCTTGGAAAATAAGTGATATTGTTTGTTCCCTTAGTGTATGATGTAATGTCTGTTCGATGGTTAAATGTCCAAGATTGATCCATGAAAATATAGAATTATGAATGTTGGCTTCAAGGACAGTAGCAGTGGAATTGAAAACTGTCAGATTTACTGGTTGTGAGTAAATTATGGAACCTGGGAGCCTCAGTTACCTCATTTATGTAACGGATGGGGGGAAGAGGGAAATGGCATTTGCCTCATAACTATGTTTTGAGGATTGACTATGTTCGGATTTGTGGAATTTGTAGCACTCTGCCTTGCACATATACCAGATAGATGTATGTTAGCTAACATTATATTGTTAGAACCTTTTCACCCATTTATTCTTATAAATTCTGAAAGCAACAGTACCTATCATTTAAAAACATGCTCTAGAATCAGACTATGTAGATTTGAACTCTGGTTTTGATAGGTTCTGAACTTAAAAGCTGTGAGAACTTTGCCAAATTATAAAACCTCTTTGTGGCTCAGTTTCCTCATCAGTGAAATAGAGATAATAATAGGATCTACCTCATATGATTATTGATAGTTTTAAATATTATATAGAGAACATTTTTTAAATGTTCCCACAATATAGAAAGTGCTGTCACAAATATCATCATCATGATCATCATATTTCTTTTAGGGCTATTGTGCGCTAATCCTGGAGGTTATTACAAAGGTCTCTGACCCTAATGAGCCTACATATTTGCACCAGCCATTGCTAATAACATTTTTGCAGTTTCCTATTTGGTATGGTAGCCAATAAATTTTATATAACTTTAAGATGATAATTTTGCCTTTCATTATGTTGGGACTTCACTAAATATTCTGGAACTTGGATTCCTGGTGAGAACTTGACTTTTTTTTTTCTATTCACCCCTTTCATATTTCACTCTAGTACTCTTAGGGATTATTAACAATTAAGATGGCTGTTGAATAATAAAGTACCATGAAGCACCCAATTGATTCATTAATGATATTTGACTTCTAGCAAATGCTTAGAAGTACTGAGACAAGTAGAACTGTTTTTGAGTCTCTCAGTTCTCAGTTTATTAATCAAAGCCCCCACATGATGATAAAGCATTCCACATTTGTATATATCGCAACACAAACATTCTATTGTCATAGGGGTTTCCCCAAACCACCCTAGGAGTGGAAACACAATAACAAAAAATTAACAAAAATAAGATTCCAAGGATGCCATGTCTTGAATTTCAAGAACATAGCCTACCTTTCTGCAAAATAATTTAATCGTATCAACTTGAATACACAAAAATAATGAAATTTTATAGTTTTCCTAATGCAGATCTCTAAAGTCTGTTTCTAAATATTGTAGCATCATCTTCTTTAGTAAATTTTTTCATAAATCAATGGCTTAAGATACACTAATTTGGTTATTTTCCCCTTTCTGTTGTATTTTCAACATTATATTTCCACCCTCTGAATAGGGCTCTTCGCCTTTCCTAGAATGTTCTTCTCCCGCATTACTTTCTTACCAAACTCAATCATTCTTTTAATTCTAATGAAATTGCCAGCTATGATGTAAAACTTCCTCTGGGATTTTAACAGGGTAGATAGAAAAATAATCAAGTTCTCACCAGGAAGCCACGTCCCAGAATATGTAGTGAGGCCCAATGTAATGAAAAGCTAAAAAACTTCTTTGCCTTCTAACCCCCAATTGCAGTCAGAATTATCCTATCGTCTTTGGTGACTAGTTGGATTTAGCATTTATTCATCCTGGTTTTTATTGCAGCTATAATACAGATTGGATTTCCCTATTTAGTCATAAGCTCTTCAATAATAGGGAGACTACTTTTGGTTGTAGTTTTTGATTTACTTTCACCCCACTTTTCAGCAGGGCACTGCAAGTTCTTTTTATGTGAGAAATATTTGAAATATTTATTAAATAAATAAATGCGTGACCATAAAATAAGAGTAATGTAGAATGGTAGACTTCAGTACTCATTACACACCCGGGAACTCTATGTGTTTAGACACATACAAACACATATATATATAACATTACACATAGTAATACACATAAAATATATTCCTGTGTGTTTAGACAATATTATTATGGTTTAATTACAAGACTGATTTTGCAAACACAATAGTAATTGTCCTAAAAATTAGAATTGTTTTCAATTCTCTCTCTTGCTTGCCCATACACACACTAAAACCAGCCGATAACACCCCTGTGATATTGCTTTTGAAAGAAAGGCACGCAGTGAGTTAGATATGCTGAACAGGTGAATATCAGAGGCAAACTTCCCCCTGCTGCCATTAACTACATGAAAGCTTTTGGGAGTTATTCCTTTTCTCATTTTAATGGTTTGCATAATGAGATGAGAAGACAGAAACTGGCAACTCTTGGATCCATTTGTACCTGCTAGATAAAGAGAGACACTGCAGAGGAATGATGATTCTATTTGAAAACACTGAACATCCAAATGCCTGAAGTGGCCAACAGTCTCTGTTACCTTGCCTGGTATCATGCAGTGCCTTACCTTAAGTAGTGGGCTTTACTTTTCATTTTTTTTTTTTCTTTTCAGCCTCATGAGTATGCAAACGCAGTCTATATGTGCTCATTTTGGCTGGCTGTGAAATACAGTCTTGAAAGCGGAAAAAGAGAAACACACATACCTTTTGAGAAAGTTGTAGGAAACCAAAGGAAACACACACACACACACACACACACACACAGATGTACACACAAAATACCTATATAAGATGTAAACAATATATAACAGCAAGGGAGCTGGCCAACTCATCCTCTACATCTTAGACATTCTGGAGTGTCTCCAGAATGCTGACTTGATTTTGCACTTTTATGCCTGCTTTTGTCTATGCTCTTTGCCCTTTTTTTTTTTTTGCCACTACAACTAAATAATACTTGACTTGGAAACTGAAGCCAAAATTGACTTGGTTCTTGGTGCTTTCTGTAAACACCGTTTCGTGTAACTCTCAGGTGCATCTTATCAGCAATATGGCTAACTAACATGGTACTATACCTGGCATCAACACTTGAAGAAGCCCCTTTCGTAGGTAAGACTAGATTATGAAGAATGATGAAAGAAAATGGTTGGTAACTAGACTGATGATACTTCAGTTTGCTTGGAGAAGTGCATAAGCCAGAGATAAACAGTTTCCAAAAGTGGCAATGGGTTCTGATGGTAAGGGGAGTGTCCCACAAAATATTCTACTACTCCAGTCCAAGTGCCAGTGAAGACAATGAACTCCCAGAAGTGCTGGATAGGAATTGAAAGTACATGTATCTATTACATATGAGTAATACTTGCTTTCTGGAAATCTTATATCTTTAATCATACTTTGGAATAAAAATATTATTTCTCATATAGTTCAATTTGCATTGTTGGCTGAATTCCCTGGCGTTAATTCTTGTTTATAATTCAGTATCTTTCCTGAATAAGAATATAATACATGAATTTCCTTCCTTGGGCCAAAATCAGGATCTTACAACTTTGCCAGTTCACTGGCTTCCAAAAATACTCAGCCCAGGAAAGCAGACATACAAAGATCTTGTATACAAACATATCTTTGCAATCAATCAAAAATTGAGTATTACACATCTCCCTGATGCATTCCAACACTGAGATTTTTAGGGTGTCTGCATTTCCCAACTGATCAATAAAATCCAGATATTTGCCTGTTTTGTTATCATAATTATTATCAATATCCTACTTTACTTTTAAAATTGTCTCCATTTTGACAACACATTATATGGTCATTCTAATCATCTCTACATATTGATTTACTGACACTATGTTTTTTCAAATGTAGCCCACAGATTAACTTCATTACCATAGCCTGGGGAGGTTATTTAGAGAGCAAAATCCTAAATCTCAGTCTCAGAGAATCTGATTTGATTAGGTCTACTTGGTGCCCATAAAGTTGTATTCATTCAACTGATATGCATTAAATATATAACCAGATCCTCTTTTCAGTACTGAAAATCAGCAATGGACAGGAAAAATTATTACGCATTGTCAATGGTTTTGATGAGCAAAGGGAATTTTTTAAAATAAAATCTAAGGCAAAAATTAATGAAACCATTATGCATGACAGTTGAAAATGCTCTAGAAAATTGCTTAGCCCTGTTCTCTCATATTTCAGATAAAGAAAGAAGAGCTGAAATATAATAGTAACAATACCAGCAACACCAACTATTATTTATGAAGTGATTCCATGTATCAGGCACTGTTCTAAGATTTTTATATCAATTATTGCTTTCTACCCTGACAAAAAATAAATGAGGAGGATACTATCAACTACCCTCATTTTATAGATGGTGAAACTGAATTCAAAATATTAAGGAATTATCTCAAGATCATAGAAATAATAAAAAGATGAAGTAGCATATTAGCTAAGTAGCCTGACTTCAGAGCCTATGTTCTTAACCAATACATGCAATTCCATCTTTCTCCTTTGTCCTCATCACTCAGTGAACTATGTTAGGATAAGAACCTAAGATTCTTGACCTCCAAGACTACTTTCTTTCTTTTCTTTCTGGTCTGCTATGTTTCCTTCACATGAAACACCATTAAAGTTACTGCCACATTTTATGCCCCGAACCTCTTCCTTGGGCAAATGAAAGAATAAATTGTAACACCCCTGGTAGCAATAATTAACCAATTTATTTAAATACATCTTTTAATTCATTGATATCCCATGGTACATAGCAAAGAAATATATAGTGTTTGACTATTATAGTGGATTTGAAATGCAAAAAATGATAGATTGTGAGCAAATGTTGGTGAAGGTTTTAAATTCTATGTATCTCCCTTGGGACAAAAGAAATATGTCCAAAATCTATAGCGTTTGAGCAACTACTGTTTATTGGAGTAGAGGTAATTTTTAGTTTAAGGTTTATTGTATCTTTAGATTTGTTACCTCGATGTTAACCGTGTCTCTGCATTAAGAGACAATGAATCTCACCAACCATATAAGCAAAATGTAAATGAGGTGATTATAAAGTAACTGACAGTTAGATGTATGGGATGATGGAAAGACCAAGAATTTCTAGAGAGAACTTGCTACATATGTCAGAAACTATGTTTTTTGTTTTATTTTGTTTTTCCTTCATATATAGCAAATATAAATTTATTAATTCATCACACAAATATCTCATTAGCAATTATTGCTAGTTTTCAATATGAGAAAACTGAGAGTCATTCTCTAAAGAAACAGGAGTAATAAATGGTGTCTTTAGGATCGGAACTCAGGTTTTAATAATTCCACATGGTTCATACAATTCTCTATTGATTGCTCTTGAATAACCTCCTACCTGAAGATCCGTGCATCCATTTATCTGCTTATTTCTTTTTTTTTCCAATATACTTTATTATATTTATTGAAGAAAAGGATAAACTTTCTATAATGTAACATACATCAATGATTATTATTTATTTATTTTTTATTTGTTTATTTTTTATCTTTTTTTTATTTCAGCATATTATAGGGGTACAAATGTTTAGGCATCTGCTTATTTCTAATAACTGTCATATAGAGAGTAGAAAACAGCACCATAACAACAGCAACATACAAATTGAGCAAAGCAATTATCTCTGAAAATATAGGTCTGACATCTCTGCATGTGGGATCACTTTAGAATTCTGACAAAATGTTTTAACATTCGTGTCCATATATTTTAGAATTTTCCTTTGCTATATTTTTGATGCCAAATTAATGCTAACCCTGGCTTTCACTGTATTTAAGAAATGCTTTCTGTTTTCTGAATTTGAATCTCTTTTATTACTTAATCTGTGTATACCTGTGTGCAAGATATTTCATTCTAAACTTAGTTTTCCTGTTTAGAAAATGGGAAGCATACAACCTCATAGACAGTTATGGAAATGAAGTGACATTATATATATAACATGCTTTGCAGTGTGAGGCACATAATAAATGTTCAATAAAAGATGGAATTTTTACAAAAATATGTATACATATTTATTCACAATCCATGGTGTTAGTGTATATATTTAAATTATATAGTAAGAATTAGAAAATATTAGTTTGTTGACTTCCAAATGAATTTACATTATACATTTGAAAAGAGTTTTCGATGCATTTATCTCTTACCTGTGTCAGTATGTAGAAGTTATTCAGTGGCATTACTGGATGTTAGGTCTTCAGGAGTATAACTTAGGATTAGAGCATATCTTCTCTTTACTCAAGGTAAGTATTTCCCAAACTTTAGGTGTTTGCAAACTGTCAATATGATTTAGACTATTTCCACATACTGTCTTAACAATTATTTATTGACATTTTAAAATCAAAACAGTGTTTAACTTGTCAAAATGTTTAAAAGGAACCTTTTGATCATTACAATAAATGGAAAGCAGTCACACTTACCAATCTTGTATAGAAGATACTAAACTTAACTGAAAGAACAAAATATATAACTTTATCATGCTCTAGTAAAGGCTTTGAACCTGAGATCCTCCCTATCTTGGTTACAATGGCAAGTGTTGAAGGTGTGTTAAAGACCTGCTAGCAACCTACTGATTCATTCTCGTTTATGTATCCATAGGGAATGAAAGAAAGTTGAGATGAGAATAACTTTCTCACTATAATATTCAAGGTTAATTATTGCCTTTTCAGCACACTGTCTAAAACCATCTTGTATTCCAATAAAAATCATTCTGATTTACATACCAGTTTCACATCCCCCACTCAGGCAAATCCGGTACTAGTTGATTTCTAACTCTACTTCAAAGATCCTACCAATCTTTTAGGACGTATAAGTGTCAAATATTAAAAGAAGTAGAAAGGAAAGTTAATAGTGAAAGTTGTGGGGTTAACTGTAAGTCAAATGGATTGAGTAGAGCCATTGAATAATGTCTTTATAATTGACATAAGAGTGCTGTACAGTTCAGCCCTAATGTGATTGTCTTGAAAAGTTCAAAGACAAGAGACTACTTTTTCCTTTTTGGTACACATATCAAACAGTTTTGTAATAATTCATGTGATGACGGACTGAGATTGTTCTATGATTGATAAACTCAAGGGATATAATGTATCATTTTTTGAAGTAGGTGTTACGATGATTGGTTTAATAATGATAGGAGGTGTCAAAGATTAAAAATATCAAGGGAAATGTCTATATAATATGCAAATGACTGTTAAGTGCAAGCATTTTTAACCAGATGAAGACAGAAAGCACATGCACCAAAGAGACTCGAACATCATTCTGTCTGGAACCCACTGTTTCACACAGACGCTTGGAATACTTTAAAGTTCATTGCAGGAGTGAATGTATGAATCTCACAGAATAGTTTTTTCTTTCAGAGTTCAGGGATCTGTATACAAGATAACAAAGTTGAAAATCATGTAAAAAAGTAGTGAGCAGAAGGATAGAACATTTTTCTTCAGCAAGAGCTATTCTTAATTATTAACAACAATGACAAAAGAAATTTCCTAAATTGATTCATTCTATTTTACCCCCTTCTCTGTACTTTTAGGCTGGAGTGGTTATGTATAATGGCTAGTATCAGAGAGATAGGATAGTTGGGTATACCAACAGAATATATTGCCTCATTCATGAGATATTCATATACACAGAAAAGTATACTGTATTTATTAATCTCTGGAGCCCCACAGGTTAAATAGATGACTTGTCAACTGCCAAATCACTTCCCTATGCTTCATCCACAACTCTTGATTTTTCTGCTAGTACACTTTTTAGTTAGCCTGAACACAATGATGTTGCTATAAATGTATTATTTCACAAAATTTGCAAATTAACATTGGTTATCTGAATCTTCCTGATGATTTTATTTTCAAAGTATGGACTTAACTTGACTTTAAGAATGTGATTCTTGCATCAGAAGGCATGCCAGGTGTTGAAGTATATCATTCTTGCCTACCCGCGACCCATGATAATTAAGGGAAGCCACTTGCTTTGAAAAGACACCAATTTTAAGAGATACTGTCCCCCCACCTCCATGTAACATCCCATCTGAAGAATGGTCATGCCTTCTGTCTACCCAAGACTTCAAAGTAGTGTATGTGCTCATTGTAGTTCTTCTATCAGAGGAAAAGTCCCCAGAATGCTCAAACTAAACCCTCATGCCCTCTGATGATAGGGAATCTACAGACTATTACTACATTACTATTTTAATGGGACACATACAGTTTCAACCACTACCTCTGTTACTGACTCTGTCTTCAGTTAAGCACAAGGAGTGGGAGAGAATCAGCTGTTGCCCTCCATCAGTAATTGAGTTTCTGATCCATAGAGAATAAGTAGGAAAGCCATTAACTACATAGATGCCTCTGAAATCAAAATGGTCATTAGCATTAAGTCATTAGCTCTACCCGTTCTTATACGTATAGTAATCATCCTCGAATGTCCATTACTCTTCATTGACTGGAGCTATTGAATCAAAGATTGATATATTACCTCATCTTTCAGGAGGAGCATTAGCGGGACTGTACACCCAGAAGAGAATCCTCAACATGGATTCTCCACAGTGTGCTCTCAGAATGAAACACAAATCATCCTATAGAATCATAACAGAGAAGCCAAAGTGGCCAGCCTGGAGAGAGGGCTAAATACCGAGAGCATCCTTTCTTTATGAAAGGGTGGTGTGTCCTTCTTGTGTCCTACCACATTGCTAGCACTTGCTGAAGTGCCTAGCACATCGTAGGTGCTAAGGAACTACTGATTGACTGAATGAATAAATCAACAAAAGAAAGAATGAATAACTGAAAGCATTTCCATACTCTATCTTATTCTGAGGTTTCCGTGGAAATCTCATTGCATATCCCTCTACCATACCACAATAGTTCTCAACCCTGATGTCATAATAAAATAACCTCTAAAAATATATATCTAAGACTACTAACTCCCTCCCCATTCACATTTTATTTATCTGGGGTATGAACAGGCCATTTGTATTTTTAATTCTTAAGTAATCTCATGTAGTGATCAAGGTTAGAACCTCTAACATGGGCCTAAAATTTTTTGCAGAAATAAGTAGCACCCAGGGTTGTCTAGTGCTCTTCATAGAAAGGTAATATTAACTCCTAAGAAATTGAAGCAGGCTGGTCAACTTTTAGTGGTTTTCGAATTTGAAGATGCAACATAGTCATCTGGAAAGCCTGCTAAGACATAGATCGTTGGTGTCTGACTCCAAAGTTTCTAATATAGTAGGTCTGGGATAGGATCAAAGAAGCTGCATTTCTAACAAGTTTCCAGATGACGCTGTCACTGTGGGTTTTCAGACAATGCTTTGAAAAGCACTGCTTATAATTAAATGATCTTCGATAATTTCCCTAATTATAATGTTTAAAACAGCACATGGATAAGGCAACTAGGAAGAGAAAATAGATTAGTGATTGCCAGGGTATGAGTATTAGGGGCAACAGGAGCATGACTTTTGAGCAGGTACTGAACCTGTTTGGTATCCTAATTATAGTGCTGGTTACATGAATCTATGCCTGTGTTAAAACTCACTAAAGTGTTCATCAAAAAAAAAAAAAAAGTGTTCATCAATTTTACTATGTTGAGGAGAAAAAAGCTCATGTCACTTGGTAGCCTCCCAAATATTTTTTTTGAAAAAAAAAATCCCATACCTACTAAGTACTTTTAATTTGAGTAAGATAAAGGTATTAAAACTTTTAACTCTTTTACTTTATAAGTGATTTCCTGAGGAAACCTCAGATAACTCTTTTGGCCCTACCGACTCATTGCACTGAGTGGGCTCAGTTTGTCCTACATATCTCTGAACCAATTCATTACCTCTATGCTTTGATTTCTTAAAGAAAATTATTCTTGGAGCAAAACCTCCCCATCTTCTCATTAGTCAACATAGATGAAAACTACTATGTTACCTGTCTAAGAACAATTATTTGGCACCAATTGGCAATTCTGTGAGAAGATATAGATAATATTATCTTCCTCTGCTGTTTTCATAAGAAAAGGTATCTTACCCTCTATATTTCATACTGGGGAATAGCCTTCACACTTCTACCATATAAAACGATACCATCTTTAACTGTCAATGGGTGCTATCTAAGTTAATTTTAGGAAACCACATAACATAATCACTTGTTCTACCACCCAGGGAGAAAGAGAATTTTAAATGCTTAGATTTTGGGTTAATTTATCAACAGAGACAATGAGAATTCCTAACATTTCACTATTTATAAAATATTTTATGACAATAATTATATAAACAGTCATTCTTTCTACGGTTTAGGGAAAGCCAAGAATTTCTACACCCAGAATGCAAAATGTAACAGGTTCTCCTACTGCTGTCTCTGAAAAGGTTACCAGAATCAACATTGGTTTACTCAAACACTAACTTAAACAGACAGAATGGGGAAGGTAGGATACCAGAAAGGTTGATTCAATTTAGAAAAACTAGGTTATAAATAGGCCTACTTCTCCAGTTGCTTTGTAGCTTTGGATTATTTGCTACATCTGATGATCCTTCATTTTCTCTTCTACAAAATAAGTCTTAGGAATATGTTATTTCTAAGGTACACAAATTGATGAAATTCTATATTTTATTCAGTGGGGAAAAATAAACTCAATATTATTATATTGGAATCAGGACAAAATGAATGATGGTTAATACAGGTAACTAATTTACATTATTCTAACATCTAAATTGCTATGAGGAAACAAAAAGATGTGAATTATAAAGCTAGAGGAATAAGCCAAATTTCAGTATTTGAAGGCAGTATGATAATCTTCTTGGAAGTTGTAACTGAACCAACTGGAAACCAATTATATTAATAAGATCAAATTCAGAGAGTTTTGAGGTTATAATATGCCTAAAGATAAAGCAATAATTTCCATATATATCCACAAGGACTGGTTTGGAAACCATAAAAAAGACTTTTCTGCAAAAGTAATACATAGATTAAAAATAACAAGAAATACATAGAACATATATAAGGACATATAAAATTTTTTAGGGACCTTAAAAAGATTTTAATAAATTGAGAGGCATACTATATGCTTTGTTAGGTTTGGGGAGTAATTAATAGCAATAAAAAGTTGATTCTTCACAAATTGACTTATGGATTTAATATAATTCCAATTAAAATCACAGTAGGGTTAAAGGGATTTAGAAGCAACTTCAATAAATAATCGACATTTCAGAATCTAAAGGTTTGCACAATGTGAAAAAAAAGGAAACACAATAGAATATCCAATATTTTTTGAAATAGTGTGATACTGAGGAAGTGAAGATTGCCATGCCAATATCAAAATATATCACATTAATAGCTAATATTACTCATGATTCTCTGTATGTCTGGTCCTCTTCTAAGATGTCTATGTGTGCTAACTTATTTATTTTTTAGCACAGATCCTAAAATATAGGTTCAGCTTGTAAATGAGGAAACTAAGAAAAGTAGAGGAGTAAATAACTTGCCCTTATTATGAACCAGTGGATTGTTTAACCAAGGATTAGAACCTAGGTCATCTGACACCAGAATCTGCACTACTAACCACTGTGGTATACTCAGAGTTAGATCTAGAATGAAGTAGAAAAACCCATAAATAAGTAGATGATAAAAGGATAGGAGTTTGATCAGAGAGAAGAGAACACATTAAAATCACATATCCATCAATGAGAAGCA
Source organism: Propithecus coquereli (assembly GCF_000956105.1). Taxonomy (NCBI): domain Eukaryota; kingdom Metazoa; phylum Chordata; class Mammalia; order Primates; family Indriidae; genus Propithecus; species Propithecus coquereli. The sequence goes on from NW_012152729.1 coordinate 8,146,844, forward strand.
TCACCAGGGAAACGAACGTCAGATCTCCAAATTGTCAAGCAACTAGAACCACTCATAATTCTTCATAATTCTTTACACCCTGTCCTTCATTTTTAGTGCTTTGCCACATTGTGTCATTGATTTCATCATAAGAATTGGGAAAATTATTTTCCTGTTCTTTTGTTTTCCTCCAACAAGAAGTCTAGCATTTTAAATTGCATCAAAAATGGCCAAGTGTGCAGCCTTCTGCTTTCTGCACACTGGAATTTTAAGAGTAGGTTTTTAGACACTTTGATAATGTTTATGTCGTGTGTATATGCATGCACACACGTTTGTTGCAAAGAGTTGGATTCCTTATTTTAAAGACTGATAAAATTCAAAGTAAAATTCATATCTCTTTGGTATGAAAATGAACATGCAAAGAGATAATTGCATATTTACAAAAGTAGATTTTCTGTAATGATATTTTACTATATGAAGTGATTTGCTAAGAATTCTGCCTGTGACATCTCATTCACACTTCTTATAAAATTTCTTAATAATAAGTAATATTATTAACACTACGTTATGTATTAGGGAGCTGGTAACCAGGTAGTTTACATACCCAATTTCTGCTAGTTTTGATACAGAATACAAAATAAATTTTCAGAAACAGAATTTGAACTTAGTTTTCTTTATTTTTAAATCCCATGCTCTTCAGCACTACACTGCGGAGTCTTTGGAAACAGCTAATTTAAAAATGTAAGACAAGCAATTCTGGTAATGCCAACAGACATGTGAAGATGGTAGAGGGTATCTTTGAAACATGTTGGTGGTATAATTGAAGCATGGTTGACGAAGGAAGAGGGTGCCTAGCCTGGTCTGGTGTGGAGGCTAAAAGTTCTTGTTGGAAGTTAACTTTTTAGCACAGGTGATCAATAAATGTAGAATTTCCTCCACATTCTGGATCTGAAAGATCTGACTTTTGTTTTCAAGAGTTTTAGCATATCTTATGACACTGAAGAAGCAAAACAAGGCAAGAGTAGAAAAAACAACGTTTATAGGTGTGTTGAGTAGGAAGTGGTCACTCCTCTAGGGAAAGAGCTCTGGAAGAAATTGTACTTATGTGTAAATAAAAGTCAGCCACAAATAAAAGTAATATCTTCCCCCTGAAAAGAAAATTATAGATCAAGGCAGATGCTATACAAAGAATAGCCAAAAAATTAAAAGTAAAATGAAAGACAAAATTATCCAAAACAAAACAGTATTTTAACAAGGGTGACTTTTGTTTAAGGAAAAAAGTAAAAGGAAAGGAGAAAAGAAAGAAAGAAAAGAGGACTTTCAATTCTATTGGAATATATTGATGTCTCTTGAGTAATGTTTACACTAAAAGCCCAGACTTTACCACTACACACTATATCCGTGTAACAAAATTTGCACCGTTTACCCTAAATCTATAAAATAAAAAAATAAAATATAAAAGATGAAACCAAGTTATAGATTATACAAATGAAAGGAGCAAAATAACAGCACTTTGTATAAATAAGGGCAGAGAGACAATTTGTTCTAGTCAAAAATAAATAAAGTTGGCTGGGCGTGGTGGCTCACACCTGTAATCCTAGCACTCTGGAAGGCCGAGGCGGGCGGATCGTTTGAGCTCAGGAGTTCGAAACCAGCCTGAGCAAGAGTGAGACCCTGTCTCTACTGAAAATAGAAAGAAATTAATCGGACAACTAAAAACATATAGAAAAAATTAGCCGAGCATGGTGGCTCATGCCTGTAGTCCCAGCTACTCGGGAGGCTGAGGCAGAAGGATTGCTTGAGCCCAGGAGTTTGAGGTTGCTGTGAGTTAGGCTGACACCACGGCACTCTAGCCCGGGCAAAAGAGTGAGACTCTGTCTCAAAAATAAATAAATAAATAAATAAATAAATAAATAAATAAATAAAGTTAAACTCTACCCACCTAAAAAAAAAGATGAAGAAGAATTTAATTTACCAAGAACAACCTGTTTCTTCATTCATTGAACAAATGTTTATTGAATGACTTGTGTGTAAAGAACTGCAGCAGGTGCTTAGGTCCATCAGTGAAATATAAAGACAAGAAGCATAGTCCTCTTGTAGCTTAAATTCCACTTGGAATGTGAGTTGAAGACAGAACAACTATATGCTCAATAAATAAATGAATAAATCGTTTGCTCTCTTAGAAATAATTAATGCTGTGGGGACAAGAGGGAGAGGGGAAGAATAGAGCAACACAAGAGACATCTTCAGATGAGGGATGAGACAAAGAAAAGCAAAGAAAGTAATTGAGATGGGAAGAGACATTAGAGGAGGAGAAGACAATTAAGTAGACAAATTACTTGATAGTGGGTGCAGCATGTTTTCTGCAGATTTCTAAGACCAGGAATACCTAGTATTTTATTCTAATTTTTATTTTGGTGGTGTTGGTTTTTTGAGGATGTGAATTTGAGATCTTCTCCTTTAAAAAATGTTATAATAAACACGCAGTGCAAAAGTTGTGTTGGTGTTTGTTCTTGTTTTTATGTTGTCATCATCGTTTCTCTTATGGTTTTATTTTGGAAATTAAAGAAAGGGTATGAATTTCACCTCAGGATTAATGCCAAAATGGGGATAAAGGGAGAGCCTCATGACACAAAGCCAATAACAACAATTCAGTAGAGTTAGGAAATAAGAGTCCTTTGTAATCGGGAAAAAATAAAAATGCTAGGAATGCACAGGCATCTTAGAGAGAATTTTAAAGGTATTGAGATAGGATTTAGAAGCACTTTTTACTGATTTTTTGGGGGGAAGTATGACCTCAGTTATTGTCTCTACTATGCTTGGGAGGGAGGAGGAAGAAGGAGTAACTAAGGTAGAGAAAGAAAAAATGACATCCCTATCATAACATATCTGTTATATTCTACTTACTGGCTGAATCGAATCTAAAATTTAGGTCACCTGTATCCAAGATGGATTTGCTTTCTGCTCCTCCACTGAACTCTTATTTGATTCTTTCTGGTCATTGTTCATGTAGGATTCTGACTTGGTCTTTGTCTTCAAGGTATGCATAGTCATATGGCATGATAGAAAATTCACTGGTGTAGTTATTTTGAGCAGGCAGGAAAATATACTGAACACGAGAACTGAAAGCAAAAAGGATAAATGGGTGTCTTGACCAAAATATCCTTACCATTTTGCAATCTGACTGTAATCTTTAGTGAGAAATTTATATTAAATCTAATAAAGAGTACGTCAGAAACTTTATGACCAAATGTAACACAAATCATGAATGAGTACTGAAGCAAGTATGACTGAATTATGTCTGCTGTCTGTGTAATATAGTAGAAGGCAATAAGACACTTTTAGACCCGTGAAAGTTTCAAACTATGACTCTAGAAAGTTCTTGCTAAAGTACATGGGTTCTCCCAGAGGCTGCATATGTTTCTCTGACAAAATCCATGGTTGGGCAATGAGTCCCAAGGTGTTAGCATTAAATTCCCACTCACATAGTAAGTTTTTCAACTCATGCAGCTGAGCTGACAGCAGTAGAATGCTTTTCCATAAACAAATTCCGTTCTATAACCTGTTTTTCTCTTAGTTTCTGAAGAGATTTGTAATAGTGAGCTGAGACTCTTAAACAGAACAAAGAAGGAAAGAAAAATCTTTGACTAAATAGAATCCTCAGACAACAAGAAATTTTCCTTTATAATATTCTGCTGCCTGAGATTAAACTGCAAATGCCCCTTCTTTTGCATTAATTGTTGAAAAATTTACATAAATGGTTTTGCGTTCCACAAAAATTATACCAGAAGAAAAATCTTCTTTTATAGTTCAGTATTTAATCATAGAATTTCTATTTTTAGGCAAACCTGAGTTTAAATATAAGATTAAACTATGTGAAATCGGGGAATTTTAATTAAAATTTCTGAAGCAAAATTTAATTATCTGTAAAATAACAGATGCATCTTATGCATAGGGTAAGGTATTTGCTAAGGTTGATCAAGATCTTTCATGTAATACACTTGCCATAGGTCTGGCACTTTAAAACTCTCTAGTAACACTAATACTATTATAAATATACCACATTCCAGAACTCGCGTGTACCCATTTAAAACAATCAAAGGTAATGCTACTGTCACAGTGAACATAAAATGAATGGGTATGTGTGATTTCATTCATGTCAAAGTTCATGCAGATGAAGAATTTATCCTGGTCATAAATGGCAGTTTCCTCATAGGAAGCATAATAGTTATTATTAATATTTTCATACAAATTGTGGAGTACATGAGAACTTTTGTTATATGTATATAATGCATAGTGATTATGTCAGGGTATTTAATATGATTATTTTTATTGGACATTGGTACAAGTATACTACATGCTGAGTATATACATATTTCAATCAGAATCTTAAAAATAAACCCTCAGATGTCTTGTTAACACATTACTAAAAAAGAAAACTGGCATACAGATATGTACAATGCCTTTTTCAAAGTACACAATTAGTTGATGAAAGAAGTATAATTTGAACTCCAATCTTCTGGATAAACATAATATTCTTCTTTGAACTGATTATGACTATGTCATTCACAAATTTAGGTGTGTGGTATGTATTATCTAGGGAATACACTTAGGACAAGTTATGATAAGTAATGTTGAAAAACTTGTAAGATTGAGATTTTGGAAGGATTAAATAACAAAACAAAGCAAAAATGAACTTAATGAAAAACATATAACACATTGATGAACAGAATTATGTAATATTATGAAGTTGTCAATTATCTCTCATAAAATTTTAAATATTTTGAAGTCTAATAAAATTTCAACTGCATTTCTCTAGAAAATCTATGTAGGGAAGAAAAGTCTCATGGAAACTCGAGGCAATTGTAAAAATGTTAAGTAAACAAAAGATTTACAATATTAGATTTAAAATATTTTCCAAAAGTATCATTAAAACTAGTTAGTTTGGCTGACAAGACAAATAAAAAAAAGAAACAGAAAGCCTATAAATGAATCTTTCCATATGTAAGAATTTAATTTATGATAGATATAGGAAATCAGTCTTACACAGGAAAGAACTGATTAGTTTATGAATACATTGAGAAAACCCTTATTGTATGGAAAATAATAATGCAAATACATCTCAATCCTCAAAAATAAATCATAAAGAATTTGCATATTTAAATATGAAATTTAGAATTGTAAATGGGTAATAGAGAAAATGATAGATTACCATTGTTCATTGAGATAAATTTCTTATATCAGTACCTATACAATATGAACTATATAAGGAAGAAATGGATGGATTAGATGCCATTGAAACAAAGGATTTATCTTCAAAAAATAAAAATCTTCAAAGACAAATATAACAGAGAAGTGACAAGTTGGGATGAGTTATTTGCAATATTTAAAATTGAAAATGATTAATAACTTGAATTTTATAAGGTTTTGCTGGAAATCAAGAAAATGACAGGAAATCAAGAAAAATAGGTACATTATATGAAAAAGCAAGTCATGTAAGGGAATACAAATGTATAACAAGTACATAAAAATAAGTACAATCAAAGAAATAATAGTTTACAGAACAAAGGGAGATCACATTGCATTGTCATTTTGTTATGGTAGACAGATAGATAATGCTTGAGCCCATGAGAGAATGAAAAGCTCCTGAGTGGGGCTTGAGTTGCCAACCAGTTAGCTATTTCAAAGAACAATAGCATTAGTCCATACATGCCCTAGCCAGGGGTGGGGAATCTGCTGCCTTAAGGCCACATGTGGCCTTCTTTCTAGGTCCTGAAGTGCGGCCTTTTGACTGAATCCAAATTTTACAGAACAAATCCTTGTATTTTTATTAATACCATTTTGTTCGTCATTTATATTTTTATTTTATTTTTAAAATGAACATATTTAAAATACCAAAGAATAAAATAAGTCTCAAAGAAATAATCTTCCCAAATTGATCAGCACAATTAGATTAGCAAGCCATAAGGACTAAACTGAAGGCTGCTAAGCTCATGATTTAGTTCTAATTTTCCCCACCTGACTGGTGCTACTGTACTGCAAGAAGCTGGTGGTGAGAGTTTGTATGGATCGAGAACACCAGTCTGTTATCAGCTTTTGACAATGGTGCACTGTGTTTCTGTTTGAAGTGGAATTTGTGAATAGTTGCACAGCTCAACAGTATTTTTTAATTCTGTCTGCTTGATAGTCATCATGTAAAAGAAGACCATCAGACTGCTGAAGGAAGAAAACAGATTTTTTAATGAGGATTGGGAATTGCAATTTTATCTTGTTTCTGCTAAAGATTAGATGATTTGCTTGCTTTGTAATACTGAAATATCAACATTAAAGAAATGCTCATCAGCATCATAACACTCATAAGGACCACGGATATTTTAAATTAGAGGGAGAGGCATGAAAGGCTGTTTTGCAGAAATTAAAAGTGAAAAGCAAAAGCAAAGACAATTCTTTCAAGAACTGGAAGACCTGGAAATAATGCCACTGATGCAACTTATAAAGTAACTTACAAACTTGGGAAAAAGGGGAAGCCATTCAGTGATATAGAAATTGTGAAGGAATACACTGTCCAAATTGTAGGGTGCTTAGATCCCGATAATATTGCAAAGTATAAACTGCTTCTTTCAAGGAGAACCATAACTGATTGTCAGCATGAATTAGCCTTTAACTTAACAGAACAACTTCATGTAATATTTCAAAAGGAAACTATATATTATTCAATTGCTTTGGATGAAATCAACTGATATTGCTGACTCAGCACAAGTTTTATACTTCATTTGGGTCATAACAGAAGATTTCAACATCTATTTTTGAACATGCATGTATGACTCATCTTAGCTGACTGAGAAGGTCTAGAATCAATGATAACCGAGTGGCAATAAATATACCTAGTGTCCAGATACTGGTTTCTAAAAACCATTTTCCAATAAAAGGAACCAAGACTTCTGGATTATATCACAAAACAGAAAAATGTATTTATTGAAAAACCAATAAAACCTGAACAAAATCTCTAATTATAACTGTTTTTGTGATGTTATTTATTTAATTTTAATAATTTTCATATGGTTATTTAAAAGTTTAGTAATAGTAGTAACTGGGTGAAAGTTAGTAGGAATTCTCTGTTTTATCTTTGAAACTTTAAAATGTTTCAAAATAAAAAGTTTTAAAATTTACACAGAGTAGTTTCCTATTAGAGGTATGTTAGGGACAAGTGGATTTAAAGAAAAAATATAAATAAGAATATATACCTCAATAATGGTGTGATCAAAATAGTTTACTATAGACTGAAAAATATGATTAATCCAGCCTTGTACATCTTCAGTCTAGGAAAATGAAATAAAATAAAGTATGGAAGCCTAGTGCAAGGGTTACAAATTTAAACGTCTACTGGATCTAAGTAAGAATGGGAAATTTACATAATAGTTTAGTTGTGGTCAAAAAAACCCTTGAGACTGTTGGCTATTTATAACAGGGATAATAAAACAGCTAACATTTATTGAGTACTCACACTAAGCTAGGTACACTTTTAAGTAGTTTATATGCAGCAAATTTTCTCTTTGGTTTAGATGCTACAGTCAAATCCATTTTACAAAGAAGGGAGCTGAGATACAGAGAATTTATGTAACTTGCCCAAAGTTACAATACATAATGGCAAATTTTAACCTAGGCAATCCAACCCCAACATGTATCCTTTCAGCCTTCACGATCTGGCAGTGCCATCTGGCCTCTACTGGCTCTAATGATATTTCTTAAAAAAGAAAATCAAACTTGCATGCCCAGATTTTAATAAAAAACTCAGATATCCACATTTTATGTTAAAAGTATTGATTTAAAGACTTTGAAAAATAACACAAATTTAATTTCAAAATACTCTAACAACAAAAAATCAAACAGTTCTCCAGACAGTAAGATCTTACTCAGATAAATCAAAGAGTATGGAAAAATAAACCACAAATTGGATTCCGGGTGTATCTGACTGCCTTGAAAACTCCTAGAATACTTAAAAAACCTCAGCAATATTTTTAATCATTCAGAAGCTACACATATAGGAAAATAGACACCAAATACTATACATGAAGTAGGACCCCCATTTGAATTGAACAACAAGTAATTTGAGCTTTGACAAATTTATGTCATATATTAGAGGACTTTCATTTCTTCAAACTTAGCTCTGTAGAAACAGAAGACAATGGGAAGGAACTGAGCCCCCCTGCTCACTCTTCATGAGGCAGGTTAGTGAATCTCGGCAGTATATTTAAACCTGCTGAATCATTGACTCATGCCCAAATCTATTACATGTTATTCATTCACTTAATCAATACTGAGTACCTAAATAAACTATGCAAGGCATTTTGTATATATTGATACAAATGCAAATAGATTTAAAAACATAGCTTTTTCTCATTTTTTTTTCATTGAAAAAGACGAATACAATGAGACAAATGCAATGAGACGTGAACATGTTTTATTAAATATCTAACAGATAATACCCACTTTCTTATTTACTATAACATGATTGGAGGGGCATAGACTTTGAAACAATAATAATAATTTAAAAACTAGTTTTGAAACTTACTAAATGTGTGATATCAAATTTGTTAGTTATTCCTCATGAGCATAACTCTGTTACCATATATAAAGAAGATTATGTGCCAAAAATTGTACAAAAATTTGAAGACTACTAGAAATATCCTAAGTAGAAGACACGATTCATAGCTCTTGACATTGAATGGATGTTGGTTACTATGTTTTAATTATGGATTCTGGAATGAGACTAATTGATCTCTTATCTGGCTTTAGTGGACACATATGATATTTCAGACATTCACGAATCTTTAGTTGAATGGCAATGGCAAAAGTACCTACTTTGAGGAGTTATAATAATTTTCTATCATGGTAACTCCTAGAAAGCATTTAGCACAATATCTGGATCATTATGTGTCCTGATCAAAATCTGGTTAACATTTTTATTTTGGGGTCAATATATCTCATGCTGGACCTAATTGTAGTCATTGAAAAAATATACGAGATAAGTCAAGTCCTGATATTCACATATTAGTGATGGAAATAAATGCATTCTCTGAAATACAAGTTAATTTCCCTCATGAAAATTATTAAATCTGTGGCTTATGCCAGACACAAGAAATCTATCCCATGAGTCCCAATACTTAAGTCAACCTTGTAGTGTGTTCTGTTTTATTTCATTGGCCTGGAGACTGGAGCTAATGTGTTTCTTTCCCATTGAGTAACTACATATTCTATCTAATATTACTTGAACTTTTCATTGCTACCTACTTTGTGACATTCTCTTGTCATATTTATATCATCGCATGGAAAAGTCACATCCAAAGTGATAAATTTGCACCACAGAGGATTCCAATCTGTCCTGTGTCACCGCACACATCCCATCATCTAATATTGGAATCAGGCATTGACTTTTAGAAGGTCCTCCCTATGTTGATGCATTTGTGGATTTACCTTTAGCGAAAGCTCTTGGCACCCAGGGATCCATGACCAGATAATGGGATCATTCATGCTGCCTGGTTTATGTAGTAACTCTTGAACTGTGTCATCGTGAGCTCTTCCATTCCTTCCGCCAAGAGCCACTCAGATGGAAATGAATCAAGCCTTTTGAAGTAGCAAGCCTTGAGAAACTATCATTAAGACAAGATAAAAAAAAAAGACTTTATTCACTAGTCCTTATTCAATCCTCCTCATAAATATATCTAATTGAAGATTTCAAAGGTGTTTTTTAATATGGGTCAACTCCTTTCTGTTGAATTTCCTGTTCCTATAAGAACACTGAGTGTGTTTATTACTGGGAGTTAATGTGATGTTTTGTAAAATTTTGAACAGGATTCAGAGTTAGGCAAACTTAGCCTTAAATCAAAATTCTATCACACTAATAACTTCAGTTCTTTAGCAATTTATTTGTCCTGCATACACTTTTTTTCTTAAAAAATAGGAATACTATTATATTTTTATAAGGTCACTTAGAAGATTAAATGTGAACACATTTTGAAATGCCTTATCTGTCACTTAGAACACATCACACAAATGGTGGTTGAATTTCTTGGGGAAGAATCCTTTTTGTATGCTAGTTAACACTGAGATACTCTTGGTACTATGAAACAGAATCGTTGTACTCTGGGAATCTATAAATAAACATAGTTCTCCTCCTACTTCCCATCACTTATCCCACCACACACATAAAGCTTATGCTAGAATGGTTATAAAGAGCTTGAATTAGATATACTCATCAAAGATGGCATAGTAGGAAGAGTAACAGAATAATGTCTTTGGATTATAAAAACCTAGGTTTTAATCTAGTTGCTTAACAGAGAAGGGTATTACCATTGATTTTTCCAAATCTTTTATTTTTCATATTTTATATTTCAAAAACATCACATATAATTTTCCATCTATATTCACTCTTTTGCATCTGCATGGCCATTTTACATATCTTGGGCTCCATTGTATTTAGCCTGAACTATCTTACATGGTGGTCTCACCTCCTTCAGGACCTTCAGGTCCTAATTATCCTTCCAACATAGAAATCTGATCAGGTTGCTAATTTGCCACCAACTCATGGAAGATGGTCCATTACCTTTAAGGGTAAAGTTTAAACCTTTTAAAATAGCTTAATAAAATTGTCCTTAATGAAATGGTCCTTTTCTGCATCACTAAACTTATCTTTTGCCACATACTTTCTCAAGCTTTCCTTTCCACTGATACCAAATATTTTTCAGGTCCTAAGAAGTAATTTTTGCTTTGACATGCTTCCAACAGCTTTCTTGCAATGTTCATCCCCCTTCCACCAAATTCTGCCTTATACATTCACCTCTGTAGCTCACTAACACACTTTGTCTTTCTATCTAGGTGGATGATAGATAGATATAATTTTACAACTGTTTTAGATTTGCAAAATAAATTTAGATTGTAAAGATAGTACTGAGAGTCACTGTATACCTCACACTCAATTTCTCATTTTTTGAAACCTCACCATGATACATTGGTAACATTAATGAACTGATTTTGATACACTATTATCAACTCAAGTGCATACTTTATTCAGATTTCCCTAGGTTTTTCCTAATGTTCTTTTTATATTTCAAAAGCTCGTACAAAATACCACATTACATTTAGTAGTTTTTAGAACAAACACTGTACTGCCAAAAAAATGAACAGAGTCAGCACATTTGCAGAAGCCATCTCCTAATACTTAGAACAGACCAGGTATGGTGGCTCACACCTGTCTGTAATCCCAGCATGGATCGCGTGTGGCCGGGAGTTCAATACCAGCCTAGACAACATGGTGAGAACTTGTCTCTAGAAAAAATTTTTTAAAAAATCAGCTGGGTGTGGTGGTGCTAGCTACTCTGGAGGCTGAAGCAGGAGAATCACTTGAGTCCAGGAGTTCGAGGTTATAGTGAGCTATGATTGGGTCACTTCACTCCAACCTGGGTGACAGGGCAAGATCCTGTCTATTAAACAATAACAACAATTTAGAAGAATATGCTTAACTTAGGGAGATTTATTTACTAAGAAAATAAAGATGTAATATCTGTAATTACAGAATTATATGTTTATTACCATAAGTTTCTTGGATATTCCATGTAGTTAGTATTTTTTAAATAACTTTAAAATTTTAAAAATAAAACAGATGTTTGTTTTTCAAATATTATAAAGTTAAGAATTTGGCTTCATTAAGAAATATCTTTCTCAGTAATTTCCAATTAATGAGCTTGTCCTATAGAAAAAGAAAACTAGATTTAATGTTTGCTTTTTCTCAAATTCATTCATTCTGCCATCATTTATGTACTCTATAGTAGACAGTATTTAAACCCTCAAATTTCAAGGGAAAAAAAGAAAAGAAAAAAACCCTTCTCTGAAGCAGTCCATGGACTTTGACATTGGTGAAGAATTTCCAGGGATTCTGTACTCAGCCATATAGTGACAGTTTCTAGAAGCCTACTTTTATGTTCTCGGACAGCAGTCTTCAAACTTTTTTGTTCATGTATTTCCAAATGAATTTTGAAAACCTCACTCCCTTTCATATATTTAGATTGACAAATAACACTTCATTTTGAAGTAAAGGTAGTTGTGAATGTTGTAGAACTTTACAATAAGATGTATTATATATGTAAAATATTTATAAACAATGCACATAAAAATATTTCCAGATTATAGCATCCTGTAGTCAAAAGCTCTAAGTATTTAAAATTATTTGGGTTAACATGATATATTTAATGTTGGTATAATTTTTTGATAAATTTTCAATAACAAAATAAGTTTTAAATTGATTTCAATAATGCAAAAGGAATTTATTATCAATTAGAGTAGAATGAGACAGAGACCCACAAAAGTTATAACCTTTTTTTAACAGAGATAAATGTCGAGTACTCATATACACAGATAAACAGAAGGAAATAAAAAGAGTTTTGCCATATAAAATCACTCCATGTTGTAAACCCCTTCTGAGTTGCACTTCAAAAATCTCATAATCATCTATCATCAAAAATTTTTCGTGATCTCTCAGTAGACACATCCATGACATACTCCTATAATTTAGTCAAAGAAAAATACAAAAACCATCTGACTTATGAACAGATTTATTATTCAGTCAAGGAAGTGGTTACTTGGCAATGTCTGGGACATGCATCACAGTTTAACTAGGTCTTAACAAATTATTAATATTATCAACATACCCTGCTATGTTTCCTCTTAGAGGTTCCTTGTTTGTCCTTACATACCTCAAAAGAATCGGGATATATAAAATATCATTAACTTAAAGTGTCTATATCAATATCATATGAATATGAATGACACAATTAATTGTATATTGAGGTTTAACTTATATGAAGTAGAGTGTACAAACATTTAGTTCATGGCTCAATGGATTTTTACATTATCTAGACAAAGTTACATATTGATATATGGACTATCTAGATAAAATCACTACCCTTCTCTTCTGACATCTTTTACCACAGAAGAGAAAAGTAACACAGTGAAGTACAAGGGGGAAGGCTTGGTCAATTGGACAACTAAAAGAGAAAGAAAAAGTGTATCCTGACCCTTGCCAATCACCATAAACAAATCTTAATTTATCAAATATTATTATAGAACTAAATATGAAAGTGAAAAAAATGAAAAGCAAACATAAAAGAACATTGTTATTACTTTGGATAAGACATTTTCTAAGCTGTACTGTGAAAGCACTAAATATGAAAGAAAAACATGCAAGAAACAAAAATGCATATATCAGAATCTATTAAAATTGAGAACTTCAGTTTATTCTAAGGATCCTTTAAGAGAATGGACAACCCAGTGGAGTGATGGAAGATATTCACATTACATATCTTATACTCAGAATACATAAAAGGAATAGTACAAATCAATAAGGAAGAGATAGATGACCCATTAGAAAAGTAGGCATAATACCTGAAGGCACTTCACATAACTGATAACTCAATGGCTAATGAAGCTATGAAAAGTGATTAACTCTATTAGTCATCAAGAAAATGCATATCAAAACTACTATGTGATATCACTTCATCCCTATGAGAAAGGCTGGAAAGAACTAGGTAGACAATATCAAATGGCAAATATTGGTTATTACGGGGGCATCAGGAAATTCTCCTGATACAACCTCTTCGAAGAACTGTTTGACAGTTTCTTATAAAGTTAAGCGTACCTTACGACCCAGAAATTCCACTCTCAGTCACATACGCAACAGTATTGCAGCACCATTTATTAAAAAGACTTTTCTGTCCCTTTTGTATTACTTTGGTGGCTTTGTTGTAAATCAAGTGACTCTATGTGTTTGGGTTTATTTCTGTACTCCTTTGATCTATTTTTGTTTCTAAGCCATTATCACACTTTCTGAATTACTATACTTTTATAATAGGTCTTGACATCAGTATTATATATAAGTCCTTGACTTTTCCTTCCTCAAGATTGCTTTGTGTAGCTTTTGCATTTCCATATAAATTTTAAAATCTTCTTGTAAATTTCTATAATCAAACAAAGATACAAAAACCTACTATTTTTTTGATTGGAACTGTTGCGCATCTTTAATAAATTTGGGGAGAATTAAAATCTTAACATTTTGAGTCTTTCAGTGGAACAAGTACATTTTTAGATTTCTGCCATCTTTAGAATGATGCATTTCTGGATGCTATTTAGTATAACTTTGTTAATAAGTCTGAATTATAAGTTATTTACACATTTTTCATAGCTGCCTTTGAAGTTTATGAATACAAAATTAGCTAATAACTATAGAAAGCTGAAATCTATTCTTTCCATTTTTTTTTTCCTTCCAGGGTGTTTATATTTGTTTGTTTGGGGTTTGTTTTTCTTCTTTATTTCAGCTCCATTAAATTTGCCCATATAAATCCCTTAACTATTTGGGTACTAATTTCATTCAAAATAATAGAAGCTTAAGACTGTCCATTAGCATTCTTTTCAGTGCTAAGAAACAACCCACATTTGTGTTTACAGTCTAGAGTTATAAATTACGTTGAAATATCATTCAGTTAGAGTCATTCTCCAAGATTGTAAAGAGATGGATGGTCTCCAGGGGAGGGTTGTCATAAAAAGGAAAATCAAACCAGCTGAATAATACAATAAGTCTCTATATAAAGCTAGCTCAGCCAAGCAGGGATATGAAAGGTGGCAGCCTTTGAGGAGATGGCTGACAGATTTCATTTGTCGAGGTTCAGGATGTCGAGGATGTGCCCTGGTGCCACATGTCATATTTTCCCACCACCCCTTCCGTGTTCTACAAGCACCCTCTCCAGGTGCTGCCAGGGGAATAAGCAGAGGCTGCCAGTGAAAGGCCAGGCATGGTTAAGTCAAGTGTGTGAAAAGCAGCCATTTTCTCCTCTCTTTTCCTGCAATAAGTTTCAGTATCTCCAGTTGATTTACTCTTAATAATTACGTAGAAAGAAAGTGAGACTGCAATAAATGTTCAATTCGTCTTTCTTTTCTTCTTTCTCTTTCCTTTCCTTTCCTTCCTTCCTACTTTCCTTCCTTCCTTCCCAGCCTCTCTCCCTCCCTTTCTTCTTGGTTGTTCTTTTTCCCATTTTCTCTTTCTTAATTATTCTTTAGCTCCTGTTTTATTTTTTTATGCGATCTGCCCTTCCCATCCCCATGTGCCTGCTTTTTCCTTCTCCTTTTCTCCTTACCAATAAACACAAAATTTTGTAATAGTTCCTCTATGTTTATTATTTTATGAATATAATATCTTTTGATTGATGAAAGGAAACCCATCCATAGGTTGTCTAAGGCTCATGCCTGCTTCACCAAATCTCTTGAGGGAGAGTTTCCTTGATCACTTCATCCAACCTTCTTCTTCTCACTTTCTCATTTTTATCCATTTATGTGTGTGTGTGTGTGTGTGTGTGCACGTGCACATGCAAGGCACTGTGTTAGGCACCAAGAACTAAAAGATGAGCAAATTTCTATCTCTTACCTAGAGCATTTCATCAACTTATCCCTTCAATTGCCTCTTAGTCTTAAAAATTAAGAATTTCAATCTATGTTTCAATAAGGAATCCAAAGCCTTCCCAATAAAGGACATAGAGAGTTTACTCATAAACTTGAAACATGGTCTTCATGTTAGAAATGCATATATGAATAGCTATGAATAGGTATTTAAATAAATTTTACAATTTTCTCCCCCCAAAGAAACAGAGGAATCTGGGATTTGGTTCAGTCCAAGGTTCTAATACTGAGGTCTCTATGGGAGAATAAATGATTCTCAATCAACTTTTTTCCTGACATTATGCTTTTCTCCTTTCTGTCCTCTACACAATCATTGATAGTGTAATCAAAATTCCCATAATATTTCAATAACCCTGCTAAGCTATTTAAAAAAATGAAGCAAACAAACAAGTGGCATGTTAACTTTATACAAAGAACCAGGAATCTTGACCAAATATCCTCATTATTCCTGCTAAGTGCTATGTATTACTAATTATGTCTCCCTCACATACAAACACACATACAGAGCACATATTATACAAAGATATACAATAAGTATCATAAAATAAGTTATGAAAAATATTGTGAATGAACACCTAGATAAATAATTTTTAAATAATTGTTGCATTTTTTGCTGTGCTGTTTTTGTAAATGATATTTTTAAACAAGAGAAGGGCCAATATTCAAAGTATAAGTATTGAACCTAGGTTTTAAACACTACACTGCTTTGAAAAAATTACAGAAATGTTTTGATCAACAAGTTTTCATGTATATTTGGAATGATAACATCTTCCTTACTTACCTTAAAGTGTGAGGAACTAAACCAAACTTTTAAAAAATGCTTTGTCAACCATAAAGTCATTATCATAATTTATATCACTAGTAATGGTATCCTTTCATAAATACTTGGAAAAATATTTGGGAATGTGTTATTAGAAGTAGTCAACCTGGAGTATCTATGCAAGATATAAAACCTTAAGCACATTTCTCTGAACTGAGATTTGATTATTCTCTTTTTGTGGTCTAATAAATTAAGCCCTGATACTTCTTTACAGATACCAGCAGAAGACATGAATTCCTTGGTCAGAGATGAAAAATTTCATTTCTCATGCCACAGCAAGTAGCATGGGTATTCACATGTTATGTTCAATTCCACTTGCCCCCCAAATCTGTGCAGAGGGCCTTCATAGATGCCTGCATACGCAGAGGATAGTATTGCAAAGGAGGATCACTGAGCTTAAGAAATCCCTATTTCATAGCAAGCAGAAAAGAAAAACCTTTGTCACTTGGGGAGATATTACCTCATCCCTCAATACACATATCACTGAAAAAATGGTACCCATAAAGAGTGGTCGAGATATTGAATTATAGCACCAGCA
This sequence comes from Propithecus coquereli, assembly GCF_000956105.1. Lineage (NCBI taxonomy): Eukaryota > Metazoa > Chordata > Mammalia > Primates > Indriidae > Propithecus > Propithecus coquereli. Next base: position 8,163,682 of record NW_012152729.1, read on the forward strand.
ACACAGGTAGGAACATGAAAAACCCAGGGAGAAATGTCTTGCAACAATTTTTCTCATATCATTTTGCATTTCTTTTTAAAGAAAAGTAGTGCCTAGCTCTATATAACTTGGTATTTTCTGTAATTGTAGACCTTGCTTTAGTATTTTAAACCCATATTCAATAAAAAGTGTCTATTTCAGCCAGGTTAAATTCTGATTCCACTAACATTTACTTGATGCCTACAATGTGCCAATTACTGATCTAGATGTTTTATTATGTGAGAGACCACTGAAGGCCTAGAAAAAGATTCCAATAAAAATAATTTTTTTTTAAATTTCAAAAGATTAGGAGGATACAAGCGTTTTGATACATGGATGAATTGTCTAATGCAGATCATTATTATAAGTGAAGTATCTCAGGAATGGAAAAAAACAATAAAAAATCGTTTTAAAATAGCATTTCAAACAGCCCTGCCTCAGAAGAGGTAAGGAAAAAAGGAAGCTATTGTCTAGCAGTGATCAATTTCAGACTGTTTCAAAATGCCTTTGGTGATATCATTCTCATCATCTCATAATGTTTTGCAAGTTGTTAGGGAGAGGACATTAAATCAACTGGTCAGTAGAGCTGTTCTCTTCCCTATAAATCATGTGAATCCACTAGGTACAGGGAATAATCATTTAATCACTCTGATGCCATTCTCATAGACAAAGCTCACCCACTCTCTTTAGAGTTATATTGCAAATGTTGCAGAATCTGTTTATTCACATAGAGCAAAAATGCCAAATTACACAACTTCTATCTTTATGGGGGGTTTATACATGTGCATGCTTGCAAACACACACAAACATATGCACACACATGCACATACACATATATATGCGTATTTAATACTTCTCTCTGTCACCCTTCCAATAATTATTGTCCTAGCAAGAGCTATCGATTGCAATAGCCAATAATTATTCTACAGTTTTCTCTCTGGTTTACTTCATTTCATTATCCTTTATCAAAATCTTAGGCAGATTCATCTTCAAAATGTAAATACCATCATTTATTTCCATGCTAAAGCCATACAATTTTTGTCAGGTTAAAGCAAAAACTCCTTAACAATATCTACAGCTCCCTACATATATTTTTAAATATTGGGAATCTGAAAACTGTGGCACACAAGCCAGATAAATTTATAAGCTTATTTGTAGATAAAGTTTGATTGGAATGTTGACAGTCATATTCATTTATGTACTATATGTAGTTGAGTTTGCATTACGGAGGGTAATGCAGTAACTTGCCAATGTTTCCTGCTTTCATTCTCACACCTTCTCATTTATTCATCACTGGACAATCATAATGATCTTGCAAAGTGGATCATATTAATCTCAGCTTAAAATCAAAGGAGTCAAAATCAAAAAGTTAAAATCAAAAAGTCCCAAAACAATAAATGTTGGCGTGGATGCGGAGAGATAGGAACACTCATACACTGTTGGTGGGATTGCAAACTAGTGCAACCTCTGTGGAAAGCAATATGGAGATACCTTAAAGAGATACAAGTAGAAGTACCATTCGATCCAGCAATCACATTACTGGGCATCTACCCAAAAGACCAAATGATACTGTATAAGAAAGACACCTGCACCGAATGTTTATAGCAGCACAATTCACAATTGCAAAGATATGGAAACAACCCAAGTGTCCATCAATACATGAGTGGATTAATAAAATGTGGTATATGTATACCATGGAGTACTATTCAGCTTTAAGAAACAATGGTGATATAGCACCTCTTGTATACTCCTGGATAGAGCTGGAACGCATTCTGCTAAGTGAGGTATCCCAAGAATGGAAAGACAAGCACCACATGTACTCACCATCAAATTGGTATTAACTGATCAACACATAAGTGCACATATAAGAATAACATCTATTGGATGTTGGGCAGGGGGGAGGGGGAAGGAGGGGACGGGTATTTGCATACACAAAGAGTGCAATGCGCACCACCTGAAGGATGGACATATTTGAAACTCGGACTTAGGTGGGGGGGGGCAAGGGCAACATACGTAACCTAAACATCTGTACCCCCATAATATGCTGAAATAAAAAAAAAAAATCAAAGGAGGCCCGTTGATTAGATTCACAATTCAAGATTTTTACTGCAACCTCTCCCAATTTCTCCAAAATTATGTCATGCCTCTCTTCCCTTTGCTAATTATGTTTTTACCACCTTTTTGTTTCTGGATATATTGAGACTTTTCTTTGGAGGTTAATGCCTGCTGTTCCTTTTCCTTTTCCTTCCCAGTGCTTCTTTTATTTGGCTTTATAATCTAATTTCTCAAGTCAAAAGTCAACTGTTTTTGCGAGGGCTTTCCTGACCAATCAATAATAAGAATCAATATTCCTTATTATCAACTTATGTTTTTCCTCAAGGCACCTTTTAGTAATACAAGCCATAATTTTCTTTTTATGCATGTGCTTTTTTGTTTCTTCGTTATCTTCTTTTGTAGAATGTAAATTTCATAATAGCAAAGACTGGCTTATCTAGTGAACACTATACTCTCAGTGCTTAACACAATATCTGGCATATAATAAGTGCTCAATAAATGTTGCAGTCAAATTAATAGATGACATAGTTACACTCTTAAGACAGAGAAAAAATTCATTTAACACAATCAATATAGGGTATGAAGAAACTTAAGCTAAATTTTTTTTAATTTTTATTTTATAAATTAGATTGCTCAAAGTAACTAATATATACCGATTGTATACAATTTAGAAAATGAAGACAAGTTTTAAAAAAAGCATTTTTTTACCTTATAACCGAGAAACTCAATGGAAACCACTGGTAACAAATGTATTTTTCAAATTTTTCAGTTCTTGTGTGTGAAAGTCATGTCATTAGATAGTATTTGCATATGTGTCTAATAGTGTTTACAACATATCACTTGGATGTATTGTTAGCCACATAAATGTTTGCGAGTGTGTGACTCTAAAATATATTTAACCATTTAAATTGTTTCTAATATCTTGTATTTCAAAATGCACCACAATAAAGATCTTTGTGTGTGATTCTTGATATATATTCCTGATTATTTTATGCTACTTCACCAGTGATTTCCTTGACATTATCATCCCACAGATGTATAGTTTTTTTGTTTTTTATTAATTTAGGCTATCATTCCCAGAACTCCTAATTATCTTCTATTTCTTTTATATAGCATCTTCATCTTGTCTCTTGGTTGAAATATTTTTTTTACTTGCTGTAAAAATATTACATGTTGCCATTGATATGAGGCCTTGATTGTGTTCTCCAAAAACTGTTCATTTCTTCCAACTTCTTTCCTTCCCCATTCATTTGTTCTGGCTTCTAGCTTAATAATAGAGACCCTCATGAAATGTCTAGTGATAGTTGGATTACTGCTCATATTTGAAAATCACTTAAATGTGTTCTGGAGCACTCTGCTTCAATAATTGGTATTTGTCAATTAGTAGAACTCATTGGAGGGCAAAGGGAGAAAACTTAAATTTATTTTTCCTAGAAGTATTTAATTTCTAAAAAAAAAAAAAAAAAAAATATGGAGCTTCCAAATTGCCAATAAGGGCTCTATAAATATGGCTGCCAGAATCCTGGGAACCACGCAGCAGGGAAAGAGTCTGAGTAAGATGACTTTCACATTTCAGTGAGTAGACAGGCACTTAGACATTCCTTCCACTTACGATTGCATCTCTCTCAAATATTCTGCTGTGCCAAGTGTCCCCACATCAAGACTGTTTCTGATTCAGTTTGTCCTGAGAAGAAAAATGGCCTGCATGAGTTGTGGACAGACAGTGGAAGTGGAATTCTAACTGTTGCTTACGTGTCTTTCGGCCATCACACATCCCTGCTCCCGATTTCTGAGCCTCACTGAGATAACTCCCGGTGAGTCCACTTTTTTTGCCTTATAATATTACATTTTTACTTCTGATTCCCTAACTTCTGTTATGAAAATTAACAATGATTTAACTGTTATAAATCTTCTAAATATGTGCGGACTGTTCTCATGTGCAAATATCTTTTCTCAGTCTTCTAGTACTTCTGTGTTTTAATTAAAAGAAAAAGAAATGAGTCACCTACTATCATTTTAGTAGGTGTTTGGGTTATGAGTGCATGTATTTAATAAAATATGTTAAGTCTCTTTTTTTATTCTATGATGACAAACTTCAATTGGACATGCATTCATGCACTGTAAGTTTACATTCCAAGTCAAATAAAAACTATTTATTCGAGATAAACTTCATGTTGCATCTTATAATTTCCAAATATTGAATTGCAATCAAACAAAGGGTCATTTCTGTTCAGAGATTTATAGTTTAGCAGATGCCCCAACTATTATATCTCTCTAGTTTCTACTCTGTATTAATTAAAAGTCTCATTTCTTCTGTCCTTGGCCATAGACCACTGATCTGAACAATTACTCCAGGCAGAATCTGCTGCTAGCACCAGCTCAGGTGAATAATAAAATAGAAATATACTGCAGTTAATTTTGAAGCTTGTCAATGCTGGCATATGAAAAAGCATATATAATATTTTTTCTATTTTACTTGTTGATTGCAGAAAATAAACAATTTTTTTCTAAAGACATCTTCGTGCTATACATCAGGTTGAGATATTTGTGTTTCTCATGTGACCATCATAACACCTCAAGCAAATTAGCATTACATTCTATTTATTCTTGGATGCGTTAGGTAGATAAATAAATTAAGGCTTGCAAAAGTTAAGAACTTAATGAAATACACATGAAGTTGTGTTAATAACAATAATTAAATTATTCTAAGTATTTAACCTGAGGCAATCACAATAATAGCTTTTTGTTTATTAGCACATTTAATCTCCATAAAAGTATTTAGCAATAGGTAGAATTATATCCATTTAAACAAATAAGAAAAGTGTAATTAGAGAAGTTAAAAAAACGACGACAAAACTTAACTAATATCATAAAACTTAACGGGGTTTGGGATGAGAAAAGTCCGATTCTAAAATATGTATTTCTCCCATAACCTTCACACAGCTTGTTACAAGCATATACCTGTCCACTATATGGACTTTTCTGAATATACCAATTAATATGATTTTGAACTTACAGCAATTATTGGAAAGCTTCATATTTCTTAGACCACTTGGAGTCTTGGATCTGTTCTCCGTTTTGGTGATAAATTCAGGACTGAATTTGAGTCAAGGACACAGATTTTTGAAGAGGTAATTATCTAAGATTTCATCTGACAGAGACACTTCACTAGAAGCCCTTTTCCCCCAACTGCGCTTCACACCTTTAGTATAGTTCAAGAACATTCATTCAGTGTTGACACCATTCACAATTGTGCAAATGACATTATCAGATTGTCAGGCAAATGGAAGCAATTATCTCATGAGTCTTAAGTAATGCACACATTGACATATATTTGCCTTTTGATAACAAGGAATGATCTGTCAGCTGTGAAGCAGCTCTATCATTGAAACACTTCTTAGATATTTATTTCATCTCCAGGCGAATGACAACTTTGGCAATAAACAGTGAAATTCTTTCACTTAAGGTGAGTTTTAGGATTAGAGAGCTGAGTTAGCACTGGCAGCTTGGCATATATTAGCATATGAAAACATTAAGCATTGCATCTCTTGGGAAAAGCAGTAATTAATCATAGACAAACAAACTGTAATTCTTATTATGCATAACAGTGAAGAAATAGTATCTCAGCTTCACACAGACTGGGTTTCAGTGTGGGATGAGGAGTGAAGAACTGCACAGTGGGAAGCCTTGTAAGAGTGTCTGAACATAAAGATCACTGTATGATGCATTTCTCAGGCAGAACAGAGCAAAACAAACCATGATGGGATAAATAATCGTAATTAACAGCCTGAGTAAGATTCTTTTCTACTACTGAGAAGAGGGGTCCATTAATGACCATTTATTTTCAATTCATGTTTCAAAAAATGTAATCTAGTACGAGGAGAAAGGCAGAGATTGTCAATTTCTGGCATGTAAAACGAGGACATCAAGCAACTCAGTTTTAGGTATTACAATTCTAATTCCTAACACTCTTCCCCACCCATGTCTGCTTGCCACTCAGTGGCCGGGATACATGTGCAAAGTAGGCATCCTCTCAACCTGCCCCTTGAAATGATTCAGCATTGTCAGAAAGCACCCATTTGTGATGCGTGCAAATGTTCACTGATCCATGAACTTTGTTCAAATGTTGAACACCAATTTAGGATCAGATGGTTAAGTATATTTTATGACTGTGTTGGCATAAAGACAGCTATAATCCAGCTTGATTTATTTTGGTTTTAAAATAAATGAAAATATTTTTGTGGGTCCCTAAAAGCACCATGGACCTTTGATAATGTATCTACTGTACTCTATGGATAAGGCTTCCCTGTCAAGAGGCCCTCTAGAACCAATGAGACCTCCCACCTTCATAAGAGAACTTACTTCTCTTCAGTACGAGAACATATAATCAGTGTCAGATTATCTGCTCCTTACTTTTTACAGAAGTGGACTCTGACCGTGGATCTTAGCATCAATTCCAACTTGTATCTAAGATTCTCTACTACAATTTTTAACGTCTTGTTTATAAAAGTGTAAGAGGCAAAGTTTGCTTGTTGGACATCTTCAATAGTGTCAAATGATTCTACAAAGTTTGTAATTTCAGAATAGGAAGAAAATATTTTGTTTTTTATTGGCTACAAAGTATATTTCTGGCCAGAAGCTGAAATACAATTTCGAGGTTCATATTTGTATTTTGATATTACTTTGTGAAAAAATTTATATGTGCTATTTATTTTTAGTTGAGTGATCCTCTCAAATTTGTTCATATAATAACTCCAACTTTTTTTTTTAACTCCAACTTTTTTGATTACCTCTCAAATATGATCTCTTCTATCTGTGATGTTTAACCTTATGTTCTCCTGAAAAAAATATAGTGTGTTCTACTACTTTTGAATGGCATGATTTTTTAATAAGTATATGAATAAATTAATGACTTGCTCTTGATATAAGCAGAATATTTGGATAGCATTAACCTATTGACTAAAATTCAAAAACAAATTATATACAGACATTTGTATTTCTACTGATATAAAAACCACTGTATATTCATGTTTTAAATCCTTTACATGTTTTGAAAAAACAATGCTTAGTTTGTTTTTGAGGGCAACTATGAGCAATATCCCAAGCTAGTAGATGGTTATAGAATATGAAATGCAGTAGTCCACTTTGAAATTTAGCAAGCAGTCTATTCTGTAGTGATTAGGCATTGGTAAGGAAGAAGGAAGATTTAACACCCTATGTACTCAAAAAACAGAAGAAAAGGAAAAGAAAACACACTTCAGAGTCTATAGTTGGGTTAGAATATACATATTTTATATCTTTTCTATTGTAATTAGCTATACTGAGATAATTTACATATAAGAAAAACCATCAGACTTAAATATAGAGTTGAATAAGTTTTAACCAATTAATAGCCATATAACCACCCTCACAATAATGATATTAAACATTTCTATCACCCTCCCAAAAATCCCTTGATAACAATTTGTAATCCCTTTTGCCAGAATCTTGCCCTGGTAAACATAGATCTACTTTGTATCATTGCTAGAGTTTCATATTTCATATAAATGGAATCGTGTAGTACACAGCCTACTCTGGCTTCTTTCATCTAGCACACCATGTTTAAAACCCACTCATGTTGTTGCAGGTATCAGTAGTTCATTCTTTTTTATTTTTCTATTCATATATATTCATGGGGTCCAAGTGTAATTTTGTTACATGCATAGATGGCATAGGGGTCAAGTCAGGGCTTTTAGGGTATCCATCACCCTAATAATGTACATTGTACCCATTAAATAATTTCTCATCATCCAACCCCCTCTCACCCCTCAGCCTTCTGAGTCTCCATTGTCTGTCATTCCACACTCTACATCCACATATACACACTTTTCCATTATATAAGTATATATCATAGACCTTTCGTACATACACCAACTGATGGGCATGTGAGTTATTTATGGTTTGAAGCTATTATGAATACATCTGCTATGAGCATTCTTTTATATATATCACTTTCACCAAAGAGCACATATCTTTTGTGACATATATTTACATTTTTTAGGTAGAGATCTATAAATGAGATGGCTGAGTCACATGGAAATTATATTTTAACTTTATAAGAAACTGCCAAATAGTTTTGAAAATAACTGTATTCTTTTGATTTTCTAACAGAAACATATAAGTGCTTCAGTTGTTCCCCATCCTTGCCAACATTTGATATTGTCAGATTTTTTATTTGTCTGTTCTATCAATTAAATAACCATTTTAATTTAACCCTTTATAGTGGGCATATATCCATGTCTCATTGTAGTTTCAAAGTTCAATTCCCTAATGACAAATGATATCTAACATTTTATGTGCTTATTTGCCATTCAGTTTTCTTTCCTGATAAAGTATTTATTAAAACATTCTCTTCATTTTATTTATTGTATTCTTTGTCATCTTACTTTTAACTTCCAAAAGGTCTTTACGTATTTTGGATACAGATCCTTTGTAGAATATAAGCTTTTCAAATATTTTGTTTCAGTTTGTACTTTGCCTTTTCACTTTCTTTTATTTATTTATCATTATAATTTTTGGATTTATTATTATATATAATAATTATATTATTATTAGGTCTTGTGATGTTGCCCAGGCTGGAGTGCAGTAAATTCACAGGTGAAATTATAACGCACTACAGCCTCAAATTCCTGGGCTCAAGTGATCCTCTTGCCTCAGCCTCCCAAGAAGCTGGGACTACTCGTACACACCACCAAGCCCAGATCCTTTTCATTTTCTTAACAGTATATGTTGAAGAGGAAATTTTAGTTTGTATCATTTTATGTTGCTTTTTTGAATTTTGATGATGCACAATTTATCATTTTTAAAATGGTTTAGATTGTTGTGTCTAACCTAAGAAATCTTTATTCACTTCAATGTCAAAAGTATTTTCTGTTGGATTTTCTTCTCAGAATTACATAGTTTAATTTTTTATATTTAGTCTCATATTTAATGTGTTCTATTTATGCAATCTATCTGAATTCACTTATTTTTGTATATAATATGAGGCGAACATTGAGGTTCATTGTTTTCCGCATGGATGTAAAATTGTTCCAGCAACTTTTACTGAAAAGATTATCTTTTACTACAATGAGTTACCCTTAGTGACCTTAGTCAAAAATTAATTGACCAATATGTATGGATTCTTTATTCTGTTCCATTATCTATAAGACTATCAATATACCAACACGACCACTTTTTGAAATTACTGTAGCTGTATAGTAAAATTTGAAATCAGATAGTGTGTGTACTGCAAGTTAGTTTTTATAACACCATCTTGACTATTTTGGGTCCTTTATATTTTCACAAACTTTAGAATGATGTTGTCAATTTCTTCAAAAACATCTTTGAGACTTTGACTGAGACTGGGTTGAATATAAAAACCATTTTGGAAACAGATGACATCTTAACAATATCAAATCTTCTAATTCATAGGCATGACATATTTTCATCATCAGAATTTTTTTTTTTTTAATTTCAAAAACCCTGTACTTAGCAGTCACAGCCCATTCCTCCCATCCTCCCCAGTCCTAGGCAAACACAAATCTCTATGTCCTTACATATTTGTCTACTCTGGATATTTTCTATAATAGAATCATATAATATGCAGCCTTTTGTGACTGGATTCTTTCATTTAGCAAAATTTTTTCCGGGTTAATCCATGTTGTAGCATGTATCAGTATCTTATTATTTTTCATTGTCAATATTCCATTGTATTGATTTAACACATTTTTATTCATTTATTAGTTAATGACAAGTTAGTTTATTTTTACTTTTTTGGCTTTTATGAATAATATTTCTATCAATATTCTTGAACAAGTTTTGTCTGGACACATGTGTTTCTTTTGGATATTTACACAGGAGTAGGGTCATGCAGATCTCCTGGGAACCAATGGCCCCTGTGGCTCCTGCATCTGGCCAGAGTTAGGAAATGTTTGTGTAAGAATGAAGGAGATGAAAACTATGGGGCTGAAGCCCCCTAGGGAGGACAAAAGCACATAGTTGGTAGGCAATATGGCACCTGCCTTCTGGGCTCAGGTCCGTGGTAATGGGAAGCAACCCCAAGGGACCTGGCAGCAGGGTGCTTTGTCCCCAAGAAGCTCCCAGTTCACTGGTAGCAGCCACTTTTGGGTTCATGAGGGTAGCAAAGCTCTCCAGCAGCTCAGGAGCCTACTGACTGCCAGGGATATGAGCTAGGAAGAACCACCCTCCATTCCTTGTTCCCACCTATCTTTCTCTCTCTGTCCTGGGTTGATCTCTGCCAGTATCTTTCTCCTTCTTGTTCTGCTCTGCAACTATTTCCTGTAGAATCTCTGGTAGGTTCTGGCACTTTTCCATTGGAATTATACCTGATCTGTGTTTTCTTTTGTTTTGTTTTTCCTTTTTCATCTAAAATGTTTCTTGCTTTCTGAGACTACCTGGCAGCTGATGTCTCTGGTCAGCTATCTGGTCTCTCCCTCCTGAATGCCTTTATTATTTTCTCTTGCCTAATTATTCTTAGTAGAACCTTCACGAAAATGTTGAATAGACATGGTGAGAGAGGACATCCTTGTATTGTTCCTAGCTTAACAGGAAAGCAACCAGTCTTTAATCATTAAATATGATCTTAACTGTTTCTTTTTTTTTTTTATTAGATGGCCTTTATTGGATTGAGGAGGTTCTATTCTAGTCCTAATTTGTTGACTGTTTTAATCATGAAAGGATGCTGGATAGCAACAAATGCTTTTCTATGTCTATTGAGATGATCATGTGATTTATGTTTTTTATTCTATGTGTTTTTTGCCTCATATAGTTTGACTCTCTCGTTAGGTGCATACATGTTAAATACTGTCATATCTTCTTGGAGATTTGGACCATTTATCATTATGAAATGGCTTCCTTTATCGCTGATCACTTCTCTTGCTTTGAAATCTGCTCCATCTGGAATTAATATAACTTCTCCTCCTTTCTTTTAATTAGTGTTAGCATGGTATATGTTTCTCTATCCATGACCTTTTAATTTATACATATATATCTTTATATTTAATTTTTTGTAGCTAATGTATAGTTTGTGGTATTGTTTTTTATCCACTCTGACAACTTTTGTCTGTTAATTGGTCCATTTTGACTGCTGATGCTCCAAGTGATTATTGATTAATTGAGTTATTAACTTCCACATTTGTTACTGTTTTCTATTTGTCACGCTTATTCTTTGCTCTTATTTTTGTCTTTGCTCTTTTTCCACCTTTTGTGGTTTTAGTGGAGAATTTTATATGATTCCATTTTCTCTTTTTTCTTAGCATATTTTTTTAAAATTTTTTGGTGGTTTACCTATAATTTGTGATATACGTTACAACAAATCCAAATCTACTTCCAAAATCACTATACCACTTCACTACTAGTGAGTCCCTTATAATAATACAGTAGTCATAATTTCTCACTCCCATCTTTATATCATTATATATAAACATACATAAGCATAGATATTTATATGCTTAAAGAGACTATATGTCTATTTATATTAGGAGACTATATATCTTCTAATGATGTAGCTTCTGCACATTTTTCCAATATACATTTCTTCCTGCTAGACATAGCCACCTAGATGTACTACAGAAACTTCAAATGCATCATGTGCAGAATCAAATCCATCATCTAATGCCTAAAGTTTCTAAGCTTAGCCATTTTCCAACCTTTTATCAATCGTTTCCTCTTACTGATTTATTACCAAAATATCGCTTATTCTTTTTGTCCAGCTGCACTGTATATATATTTGAATACATTTTGCTATTTTTTAAGAAAGTGTTACTGTTAGATCAATTAAGAATATGAAAAATAAAAAAATATTTTACCTTCACATATTCTTTCTTGATGTTCCTCCTTCTTTATGTAAATATGAGTTTCTGACCTATATCATTGTCCATCTCTCTGATGAATTTCTTTTAACATTTCTTGCAAGGAAAGTCTACAGGCAACAAATTCCTTTAATTTTTGTTTATCAGAGATAGTCTTTATTTCTCCTTCAATTTGAAGGATAATTTCACAGGGTACAGAATTCTAGGTTGTTGTTTTATTTTGTTTTGTTTTTTCCTCTCAACAATTTAAGTATTTCACTCCATTCTCTTCTTGCTTTCATAATTTCTAAGGAGTAGTGATGTGTAATTTTCATCTTTTTTCCTATATAGGTAAGATTTTTTTCTTTTGTTTTATTTCAGGACTTTTTTCTTCATCATTAATTTTCTGTAGTTTGAAAATGATATGCCTAGGAATAGCTTTTTGACATTTATTAACTTTGGTGTTCTCTAAACTTTGTGGATCTGAATCTGTGGTTTGGTGTCTGACACTAATTTGAGGAAATGCTCGGTCATTATTTTCTTCAAATATTGCTTCTGTTCTTTTCTCTCTTTCTTCTCTTTCTAGCATTCCCATTACAGGTAAGTTAGACCCTTTGGATTTGTCCCACAGTCCTTGGATACTCTGTTCTGTTTTTTTGTTTTTATTTTTTTTCTTTCAGTCTCTTTTGTAGTTTTGGAGATTTCTATTGAGATATCCTCAGGCTCAGAGATTCTTTCCTCAGCTGTGCCAGTCTGCTAATAAGCCCATCAAAGGCATTCTTCATTTCTGTTATGGTGTTTTTAATCTCTAACATTTATTTTTTATTCTTTCTCAGGATTTCTATCTCTCTGTTTACATTGTCCATCTGTTCTTCCATAGTGTCTGCTTTATCCATTAGAGGCCTTAGCTTATTAATCACAGTTGCTTTAAATTCTCAGTCTGATAATTTTAACATCCCTGTCACATTGATTCTGATGCTTGTGCTGTCTCTTCAAATTATGTTTTTTTTCCCCCTTTGGTATACCTTGCAATTTTTTTTCTTGGTAGCTGAACATAATGTACCAGGTAAAAGAAACTACTTTAAATATGCCTTCGGTAATGTGGGGTAATGTGTAGGAGGAGGGGAAGTGTTTTAGAGTCCTGTGATCAGGTCTCAGGCTTTTAGTAAGCCTACGCTTCTTGACTGTGAACTTCACAAATGTTTCTTAGTTCTTTTTTTCCCCACTTAGGTGGAAGAGGATGGCTAGAGTAGACTAGAGTTGGGTATTTCCCTTCTCTCAGATCAGTTAGGCTGTGGTTAACTAGTCTTTCCTGAGATCAGGCCTTGTTAAAAAGAAGAGAGTGCTCAGGCATATTTCAAAGTGATTCCTTTCCCCCTTCCCCTGCTGGAAGCCTGGAGGAAGGAGGGGAGGAGATTTTCCTCTGATATTTCCTGTGAGAACCTGGCAGTGCTCCTGGAGGTAAAACTAGCAAAAGTGCTTGCAATTGTGGAGGCATAAGAACCCCCAGAACCCTCTCTTGGTGGGAAGCTATGATTTATTTATTTATTTGAAGTCTGAAATGTATCGGCCTCTTAGCATGGAGATGAAATGTGAACATAAAAGACTGTGACTTAATTTGCTTTCCTTCCTTAAAGAAATTTTCTTTAAACACAGGGAGAGTATTAGACCAATCACTTCTAGTTTGGCCATTTCTCATGTATTACTCTTGTAGCATAGTGGGGTTATTTCATCAAATGACCTCCATTCTATTCTCAGCGTCATCACTGACTACACATATTTTAGAGAGGACATTTCAACTCCTGGGGTCTAGGTTTATATCCTTATAGAATGGAGTATTTGGGTTAGATAAAGTATGTGCTCACTCTTGAGAACTTGGTCAAATCTATTTAATATAATATTTCTTTCCTCCTTCATACACTCATTAGATGCACTTGCAGAAGAGGGTTTCCTGATATTGTTCTTTTGTATTTTGCCTTAGTGAGAACATAAAAAGAGAAATGACTCAAAAAGAGGAAATAACAAAAATATAAATAATACAAGATGCAATATAATTTTATTGCATTTGATATGACTTTCAGAGCTAAATTAAAGCTAGCAGAAAATTCTTTATCTGGTCATTAGTTTAGTGTTCCATAGAATAAAGTACTTTTAGAACTATAAAACTGGGCTGTATCATTTGATTTGAGGGAACTGAATATGAACTTACTAATATATTAACTCAAAATAAGTTTTCTTTTACATCTGCTTCTATGACTTCCATAATTAAGGATATGAAAATTACATTTAATATTCTATTTGTGCCACATTCACATATTACTTTTACAGTTATTTCTTAAATTGTCTCCAGAGTTATGTTCATTGTATTTTTGAGAAGAGTTGATTTTTAGTAGCACCATAAATAAGTTTGTAGTATGCAATAGCAATGAGACATGCTGTATTCATATAATCTACTTGTTTTATAATTAGGATTGTGATGATTTATACATAGCTTTTTATTATAAGACAAGACTAAATGATTATGATGCTGTAACTCCAGATATTTGAGTTTTACAATGGTAGAATAAAAATATTACTATAGGGAAATTGGTGATGCAAGAATACTGAGATTTTTTTCTTCTTCTTATCATTACGATTATATAAGAGGAGATAATCTAGTTGAATATTGTATCGTGTGTTAAAATTCTTCAAATAAATCATTCATTTATTCATCTAACCAGTAATAAGCATCAAGCACCATCCAACTACTATAAATACAATAATGGACAAGTTGGGAAAGGTACCAGCCCTTAAAGAACTTGCAGTGCTCTAAGGTATATAGTCAGTATACAACTTATAAATAAAAACACAAAATGACAGCCGTATGTGCTTTGAGAAGAATTAGCAAGGTCATGTAAAGTGATCTACGTGAGTCAAAGGATAGAACTAGTGATTTAAGGGAACAGTCATCTACAGATCATACACAAATCTCTAAAGACTGTATGTCTCCTAATGATGTAGCTTCTGCACATTTTTCCAATATACACTTCTGCCTGCTAGACATAGCCACCTAGATATACTACAAAAACTTCAAATGCATCATGTGCAGAATCAAATCCATCATCTAATGCCTAAAGTTTCTAAGCTCAGCCATTTTCCAACCTTTTATCAATCATTTCCTCCTACCAATACATTACCAAAATATCTCTTAAGCATATTCTTTTTCTCCAGCTCCACTGTGAATACCTCAGTAATGAATTTACTTTGGGGTGATAGAGTGGACACCAGTTTCCATGCCACCCACTTTACAAGTTGTATATATATAATCTTTACCACAAGATAGTTACCATTAAATCCTGAGACTTTGGACTCCAGAGCTTGCTTTTTAAATCACTATTCCCTTACACTCTATTTTCTTTTTCCTAAACTTGACATCCCTGAAATGTCAATTTATCAAGCACAGCACTACTACATCACCAATTCTCCCAGTGACATAAAATTCTTCAGAGAGTCTTTGGTACTTGTATCGTGGTACAGAAATCTGGTAATAATATCACCTAGGTAATAAAGATCATATATATACATACACATATAGAGAGAAAGGATATATTCACATGTATCATGCTTTCTATACATATGTTTATGTGTGTGTATGACATGTATATATACAGTCATGCACCACAAAGCAACATTTTGGTCAATATCATGGTGGTCCTAGAACATTACTGTGGAACTGAAAAATTCCTATCATTTAATGACTTCTTAATTATCCTACCTATGTGTAGACCCAGTCTCTGTGTATGTGTCTGTGTCTTAGTTTTTAACCAAAAATGTTTTAAAAATAAAAAAAATGTTTATATATAAAAGCTTGTAGAATAAGGATATCAAGAAAGAAAATATTTTTGCATAGCTGTACAATGTGTTTGTGCTTTAAGTGCTATTAAAATAAAAAAAGAGTCAGGAAGTTATGGTAAGCCAAGGTTAATTTTTTACTGAAGACAGAAAACATCTTTTCATGAATTTAGAGTAGCCTAAGTAGATAGTTTGTACACCTAAGTTATATAGCCTAAGTGTATAAAGTCTACAGCAGTATACAGTAATGTCCCAAGCCTTCATATTCTCTGACTGCTTACTCACTGACTCACCCAGAGCAATTTCCAGTCCCATGAGATACATTTATAGTAAGTACCCTACACCATTGTTTTTCTTTAATATCATAGTTTTGCTGTATTTTTTCTATTTTTGATGTAGAAACACTTACCATTGTGTTACCATTACTGACAGTATTCAGTGCAGTAACATGAGATACAAGTTTTTAGCCTAGGAGCAATAGGCTATACTATATTACTATATAGCCTAGGTGTGTAGTAGGCTATACCAACTAAATTTGTGTTAGTATACTCTATGACATTTGCACAATGACAAAATTGCCTAATGATGCACTTTTGAGAACATATACTTGTTGTTAAGTGACAGATGACTATACACACATACACACACATGTATTTTCCCCCCTGGGTCTTACTCCGCTTCTGCAGAAACATATACTAACAGAGTCAAGACAATTTGTATTTTTCACTCTGCTAGAAACTGAATATTTGGGCATGAAGTAGACAATAAATAATGAACTAAATGTATGAGTAAACATTGCAGTATGTTAGATTAACATAAAACTTGACAGCCATAAGGATATTAATGAAATGAGTATTCCAATCAGAGAAGAGCAAGTTGGGAATAGATTTGGTGTTTTTAAGAAGTTTCATGAGATCAAAAAGGCCATAAAAAGGTCAGTGAAGGGAGAATGGTGAGTTTGAGTTGAGAGATAACAGGGAACAGCTTGTGGTAAGATTTGTGTATGGAAAATTCAGTCAATTCTCATTATTTATAGTTGTCATATTCTATACAGTTGCCACAGATATTAAATTAGTGTATATTGAACTATTTATTCTTAGGGGAGAGGCAGAGTTGGATACCTGCTAACTTTGGGTTATAAAATTTTTGTGAACAAAACACCATTTGTGTTCTACAGTTTAATTTGCCAGTATCCTTGTAAACCAGCCAGTCTCATCAGCTTTGAAAATTTGCTATTCCACATAACCCTTTTTCTGTATGACACTTTCCAGGTTTTGAAAAAATTTCTTCCACAGCCTTCTGATCTGCGGAACTGGCCTCACCTAGAAGTTTAACATTTTTCACACCATATCACCTTTTGAAATGCGCAAGCCACCCAGCACTAGCTGTGAAGGGGTCAACATTTTCCCGACCCTTGGTGACATGACTGTAAATTCCTTTGGCTTTTAGCTCCATAACAATCCTGTCCACTACACATTATTTGTCAGTGGTCATCTCATGAATCCACAAATTTAGCCATTTTCCTATCTTTTCCATATCTTCATCATATTAACACATTCTAGACATTGAGTACTTTCCGGAGTGGCCTCACATAACAGGTGAATTTTCTTTTCCTGGATGTCTGTATTGTTGATACACTAACATTGAACTCATAGTAAACAGCCCTGTGACTTGTGCCTGAACGAAGCTGATCTAACCCACGTTTTTCTTCATAAGGCACACTGCAGCCTTCTGGCACTTAGAAACACTAGACAGCACTTCAGCACCTTGTTTAGGGGCCATTTTAAACATCGAAATCACCAACAAAAGGCACAAAAATGCTAACAATGTGGCACTGAATAGACCATAGAGAAAGATACTTGTTTATAGCATGAGAGCTGAAACAAGGCAGTATTACCTTATTGAACTAACTTGGGAATATGTGCATTGGTAGACAAATTTTTCCCTGCTCTCTGCCTGTGCATGTCCATAAATAACCGTCAAAACACATTGCATATTGATTTGTGGGTTAAAAGTGATTTATTATAAATAAGTGAATTCACAAATACAAAATTTGTAAATAATGAGGATCAATGTACTTTGGCTCACTGGAAAAATGAAGTTTTGGAAGCCTCTGAGCAGAGGAGTGACTTAACGTGGCCTACATTTTAACAGATTTGGGGCACTGATCAGAGGAAACTCAAAAAATGTCAACATACATGCACTTGTCTACTTGTTTCATAATACCAAGGATCCTCCTGAGTTTCTGACCTTGTTACTCATGTTCCTATTTTTGAATAACACATGCCCGGAATTTATCATTGGTTATAATTCCAAAATTATGTTTGTGCCCTTTCTGCAAAATCATGTAAGTTCTTTTTTTTTTTTTTTTTTTCCAGGGGCTGGGGTTGTTCCTGTTTATTTTGTTATTTGTGATAGAAATTGTCTTTGACTTCCTTGAGGAAATGCCTCTCCAGGAACCCCAGGCTTCAAACCACCATGCTAGTGCTCTTACTCTACTGACCCTGAGGCTTTAAGCAACAAATAAATTGACACTTCCACATGGGAACTTAATACTTGGAAATTTTTACAGGGGATAGCATGTTTTCCTTTTTACCAATCTAATATTATTCCTAGATTAGCTGGTAGCATTTTTTCCTAACCCACCCACACTGAGGCATAAAGAACAGGTAGGCATGTTGTTTGTAGATGAATGATATGTTTATTAATTATCTCTCTCTAGAAATTATTTAAATTTACCTGAGCCTGCTGTATAATTACTTATAGAAGGGAGTTCTGCTAATTAACTACCCTAAAAGGAAACAAAATCAAACATTAAAAAATGTATATTTCATATATTGATTTTGTTTCCCAAAATAAAGATAAAGATATCATAATTTGGGCAACTCGTTATTATATATATGTAGGTTAAAGACCAAAAAAGACCATGGTACAAAGCATTCTATTAGTACATTCAGATATTTATATACATACACACACATACGTACATACACATACACACACAGATATACACACTTATGTATACATATATACACACATACACACACACACACATATATATATATATAGTCTTTATTTTGTGTTGCTATAATAGAATATGACAGACTAGGTAATTTATAAAGAAAAAATATTTGGCTCATGGTTCTGGAGACTGGGAAGTCCAAGAACATGGCAACTGCATCTAGTGGCAACTGCATCAAGTTTGGCCTTTGTAATGTGATATCTCAAGGCAGAAGGCAGAAAGGCAAGAAGGCAAGAAATACAGGGAGCAGAAGGAGGCCAAACTTCCTTTTATAACAGGCCCACTCTCACTACACACACACAAACACACACACACAGGCACATTTCATTATCCCCACTCTGAAACAAATCCTACCTAGAAGAATTGAATCCATATTGTATGTAAGTGATTTTTTTTTTTTTTTAGTACTTTGTGGTATATTTGTCTGCGTTCTAGAGCTAATTTCAAAGAATTTCATAATGGAAAGCTTGATTTCTTTTTCCCTCGGGATATTCTTTCTGCTAGAGAAGTGTGGAGGTTGAAGCACTTTTAAGGCTGCCTACTCAGGAAAATCATAGCCTAAGTCTTCATCAACCCATCAAAATAACTTCTCATCAGACAGTTATCAGAAAATAAATTCTCTGACTCACTGATACATATTATGTTGTAGAAAAGATGTTTTGAAGAATTCAATATTTGTTCATTCATTGGTACATTCTAAATATATCCATAAGTCAAAGTAGATGATCAGAATAACTTATGTTTAAATAATACTAACTTTTACTACATTCATATATTCGGTTCTCTAAGTACCTGTTCTAACTGAAGGTTCTAAGTACTTCACATGTGTCATGATTGGACTGTAGCCTTGAGAAACAAATCTAAATAAGGCATATGCTCTATCCTCAGAGAGCTCAAAGTTTATTGAAGAACACAGTGGTGTAAACAAAAATCAGAAAGCCAAATTCAAAGTGTAGACTAGCACAGAAATAACACAAATGTGCTTCTGTTATAACCATTTGCTTTATCAATCAGTAGATAATCAAATATCCATACATATATTCAGTCAGCTAGAGAACCAATCAATGAAGCAAACACATATTTATTAAGCCTCTTTCTGGGGTAGAAGATGTGATAGGTGTCAGGGATAACAATATAAATAGGGCATATTCCTGCTTCTGAAGAGTTCTCAGCATTTACATATTTTCTACTTACAGTGGTATAATTCAAAAGCTATTTATTCAGAAGCCATGCCATGATAATTAATCATACCTAGAATATATTGAATGAATCCAGGAATTATTTTTGAGAGGGCATAAATTGAATCTATAAACATGGAAAGCAATGCTGGCAAAATTGGTTCTTATAAAGAAAAATCAAATTTCTTAAAAAAAAAAAAATCTTTGAGTGACTTGGTACTATGCTGACTGTTAACCTAAGGCTGATGAATAACAAATAGATGAAATAAAGAAGAATTAGTAAGCACCTCCAAGATTCTGTTTAAGGGAAAAATAAGTGCATCTTACTCCTTTCTGCAAATTATCTGAAAGCCAAGAGCAATAGGGGTCCTCTTCCTAAAGAAATCTTCTTCTAAGGACTGAATGTTTGTATCCCCCCCCATTTATATTTTGAAGCCCTAGACCCCAGTGTGATCATATTTAGAGACAGAGCCTTTGGGAAGCAATTAGGTCATCAGGGTAGAATCCTAATGACGAGATTAGTGCCTTTATAAGAAGAGACACAGAGAGATACTCTCTTTCAGCTATGTGAAGATACAGCAAGAAGGCATCCACCTGCAAAAAAGGAAGATGGCCCTTATCAGGAACCAAATTGGCTGGCACTTTGTCTTTAATCTTCCCAGTCTCCATAAATATGAGAAATGAATGCTTGTTGTTGAGCCACCCCCTCTATGGCATTTGTAATAGCCACCCAAGCTTACTGAAACATCTTCCTTTTTTCTCATTAAGACTTCAAAGTTTTCTTTCCAAGACATTGCCAACCATGGAAACCACAGAATTCATCAGATTTGTTCCTTTTTACCTTTCAAATAAAAATGAGGGTTTATCTAAATATATTGGATATTGTACTAGTGCTCCTAGTCAATCTTTAGCCATATCTAAGTGAAGTTTCCCAACCACTGAGATCATAGGGATAATTTCAACTAGAGAAGAGTTTAACGATTGTGACAAAGGACTTCATATATTAGTTTCCATTTGCTGTTGTAATAAATTACCATGACCTTAGTTGCTTAAAACCAAACACATTTATTGTCTTACACTTCTGGAAGTAAGATATCTAAAATGCGTTGATAGGGCTGTAATTCTTTCGGAGGCTCTAGAGGGGCCTTTTTCAGCTTCTGAAGGATGCCTACATCCCTTGGCTCATAACACCTGTCTCCATACTCAAAGCCAGTTGCATAAAATCTTATCTTTCTGACCTCTGCTTCCATCCTTACATCTTCTCTTTCGCCATCCGCTCCCCCGGGGAATTTTTATTTTTGTAGTCGTCCCTTGGTATCAGCAGGGGATTGGTTCCAGACCAGTCATGGATAACAAAATCCTTAAAAAATCCACAGATGCTCAAGTCTGACAGTTTGTCCTGTAGCACCCACATACACAAAAAGTCAGTCAGCCCTCAGTAATCATCGATTCCGTATCTCCTAAATACTGTATATTTGATCCGTAGTAAATTGAATCTGCTGATGTGGAACCCACAGATGGCAGACTGTATTTTATTTTATTTTAAAATATTTAATTGGAAAATAAAATTTGTGTATATGCAATATGTATAATGTGATGATTTGATATACATATACATTCTGTAATGGTTATCACATCAAATTAATTAACACATCTATCACCTCCTGTGCTTGTATATTAGATCTCCTGAATTTGCTCATCTTATAACTCAAAGTGTATGTCCTTTGACCAATATATCCCCATTTCCCCCACCCTTCAGCCCCTGGCAACCACCATTCTACTCTCTGCTTCTATGAATTCTACTTTTTTAGATTCCACATATAAATGACATCATACAGTATTTGTCTTTCTACAACTGGCTTATTTTACTGGCTTACTTTACCTGAATATCTTCAAGGTTCATTAATGCTGTTGCAAATGGCAGGATTTCCTTCTTTTTTATGGATGAATAATATTCCATTGTGTGTGTGTGTATATGTGTCTGTATATACACATATATAGCACATTTTTTATCCATTCATACACCCATGGATTCTTCGTTGCTTCCATAAATTGGCTATTGTGAGTAATGGTGCAATGGTGTGGGGGTGAAGATATCACTTTGAGATCCTGATTTCATTTCTTTTTGGTATCCCCAGAAGTGAGATTTCTAGATCCTATGGTAGTTCTATTTCTTTTTAATTTTTTGAAGACCCTCCATACTGTTTTCCATAATGGTTGTACCAGTTTACATTCCTATTAACAGTATACATGAGTTTCCTTTCCCCATACCCTTGCTAACACTTGCTATTTCTTGTCTTTTTGAAAAAAGCCATTCTAACAGGTGTAAGGTGATAACTCATCGTGGTTTTTATACCTCTGAAGATTAGTGATGTTGAGCGTATTTTCATATACCTATTTGTAATCTGAATGTCTTCTTTGTAAAAATGTCTATTCAGATTTTGTGCCCATTTTTTTAATTGGGTTATTTGTGTTTTTGCTATTCAGTTGTGTGAGTTCCTTGTATATTTTGAATATTAACCCCTTATCACATACATGGATAGTAAGTATTGTCTCCCATTCCATAGGTTGTTTATTCATTTTGTTGATTGTCCTTTGCTGTGCAGAAACTTTTTAGCCTGATGTAGTCACACTTGTTTATTTTTGCTTTTGTTATCTGTGCTTTTATTTATTTATTGTTTATTTATTTTGAGACAGAATCTCACTCTGTCGCCCCTGGGTAGAGTGCAGTGGCGTTATTGAAGCTCACTCACTGCAACCTCAAATTCCTGGGGTCAAACGATCCTTTTGCCTCAGCTTCCTGAGTAGCTTGGACTACAGGTGCATGCCACGACATCAGCTGATTTTTCTGTTTTTAGTAGAGATGGGGCCTTGCTCTTGCTCAGGCTTCTCTGAAACTGCTGAACTCAAATGATCCTCCCTCCTCTGACTCCCAGAGTGCTGGGATTACAGGCGTGAGCACCAGGACCACACCTGTGCACCAGCACCGCCGGGTGCTTTTGATGTTATATCAAAGAAATCATTGACAAGGAGTTTTTCTCCTATATTTTCTTCTAGTAATTTTGTGGTTTCAGAATTTACATTTAATTATTTAATTCATTGAGCCACAATTTCTATATATGGTGTAAGATAAGGTTCCAATTTTATTCTTTTGCATGTGGACATACAATTTTCCCACTTCTGCCATTCATATCATTTACTTGATGATACTAGTCACTTTAGATAGACTTAAACAAAAGACATACACTGCCCAGCTTGTCTTCAGATATTGATTGATAGTAGATGTAAAATATCCTACATTTTTTATAAAGGATGTTCATTTTGAGTTCACTGTAGAGACAGGAAGAACATCTCAGAGTAAGCAAGTATCCCAGCCCCATCCTTTCTCATGACCTGGAGCAGCTCCTGATAAAATAGGTATAGTTGCTTCCATTCTGGTTGGCAGGAAGGAAGGTGTTCTAGTTTGGTGAATCCTCCACTTCTGCTTCCTGCTTCCTCATCTAATATCTTGTCAACTACTCTTCTATTCCACGTTAGTTCTCAGAGACTACCCCATGGGAATTTGTGACAAGAGAAGAATAATTATTTCACTCATGGGAATTATTTTACCCACAAGTTATTGGAATCCCAGTTAATGTATCCTTAAAAACATAAAAAGTATCAGTCTTGAAATCAGGAAAAGCGTGTTCTAGTGCTTTTGCTACCACTAGGTTTCATATCTGCATAAATTTTTCTTTGAAATATTTACCATTTTCTCTAGTTCTTTTCTAGATCTTAGAAATCAGGGAGGCATAAGGCCAAAGGCATCTTTCCTCTTAGAAACTCAGGTTCTCCATTTTCAGAGAAATGTGATTTAAAGAAAAAGAAATCAGTAACTCACCTCCTTTCTGAGGCCTCTGTTTTGGCCCTTCAGTTCTTTGTCTCCATGGCTTGCTGTGATATTATCTGTCTCTCAGCAAGACACCAAATAAGAAAGCTGTCAGTATGACATGCACTGAAAAGGACTAGTTTATTCCTGAATCAGGGCTCCTCCTAGGTCTATTCAAAAATGTTTTATTCTCCCCCAGTGACTTCATGCTATTATTCTTTGTTTGTTCAGATAAATAGAAAAGAGCTGGGATAAAAGGGGGGCAGTGGAAAAAGGCAACAATAAAAACATTGGTATAAGTTCACTGAATAAATAAGAAACTGATATTCTCACAATTGGAAAGTCTACATTTGTTAAGTTTCAGCACTTGTACTTGGACCTAAACCTTTGGGATTCATAAGTTAGTTTTACTGTTTTTTTGTTGTTGTTTTTTTTCTGCCCTCATAGCTTTAATAAGATGGACAATACTTTCATGGCACATAAGCAAATGCTTATTAAACAGTGAACAAACACGGATATGATTATTAGCTACAAACATTTTGCCAATAGAAGGTAAATTTGGAGGCAGGGATTACATACCTGAAGTGCCCAGGTTTCACAAGGACCACATTGTGATGTTCTCCTGTTCAGCTGCACTGTGGTGCTCTTTATCTCCTAATAGCACTGCCTGCAAAGGAAGGTGCCATCTTTGTTCTGGACGTCCACTCATCCTCAACTGATGTGCCCCTGGCCTTGTGGGAGCATGGCTCAAGTCTCAGCCTTGGATTGAGGCCTCTGCCTTCTGCTTGTGGGGGTCCTAACTTGGCCAACCCATTCACTTCTCTTTCTTCTTCTGTCTTCCTCCTGACTCCAATATATTCTTCTTTCTCTTTGGCTTATCTGAATAATGTTCAATGTGCAAAACCACAACATTCTGTGTCCAGTGTATAGCCCCCTTTTGCTTCTTTAAGCATGAAGCAGAGTGATTTAAAAAAAAAAAAGAAACCCAAAACTTAACACAAATGCAACCATTGTTTCAGAAAACCAGATTGCCATTTTTTAAAATATTTTTATGTGATTTACCCTCCCATTCCCAACAATGTTGGGATGCAGAACTGGTATCTGACTTTCTTTTGTCCTCATTAAGCCCATCCTCTTACTACTCACATAAATATTTGTAAGTCTGAATTGAACATAGATATGAAAATAAGCAGAAGGGCAAGGTCTTTAGTGGATGAATTATTAAATTAGAAACAATAGGTAGGAGATTATTTTTCCCCTAATTCGAGCTAGCTTTAAAACAGAAAGAATTTGATATATAGCCTTTCAGAAATAGTGAAAAGATCTTATAAATTCTGAATTCCTTCTCTTTTTCTTGAATGTCCAACAAATTCTTTGCTCTGTGGAATAGCTAAAACACTTATCTTGGCTAGACACTTGTTTTCTAGATTAGCAATAACTAGTGGTCTTTATATTCTTCCCATGATAGTTTCCTAAAACATGGTCCAAGGATCACCTGAAAGAATGCTACCTGGGATGTTAATGAAACATACAGATTACTAGACTCTGGATAAAAATCTTGAGAAGGGTGTGTCTGATCTTGTATACAAACATGAGAAGCCTTGTTCTATCTTCTGGCTCAATGTTTTATCATATCATATACCATGTAGGGAAAGCACTGGATTGGAAACAGATTTTTTAACTGTCTTTTGAAGTCCATAGATGAGCCATTACTCTTGATAGCAGAGTGATGATGGCCCGAATGTCTCAGTTTGCTCTGTTGGAATCAATTTTGCCTTCTGGTCTGAGATTCAGTCTAAATACCATGCAAACAGGTACCAAAACAATATTCATTGTCAGTGTTGGGTGGTGGGAAGGGTGGACACATCAGAATTAAGTTCAATTCTCATATTTGTCACAATTAGCTTTGTAAATTGCTTTAACTTCCTGAGTCTCATTTTACTTAACTGTGTGGATATAATGAATTTCTCTCACATTCTGGAGAATACTTACCACAATGCCTGACTCCTTGGAGAAGCACCAAAAAATAGTATTAATGGTTTATTTCATCATACAGATGCCCTAATACTATGCCAAAATACTAAGAATTCTATATTCTAAATAATTTGGCTCACTTACTCCCCATTCGAAGAAAAAAATGCATATTAGTCAGGAATCATTCACGTGGTGTGGGAGATGCTTGGAATAGAATGATGTCCTTATCTAGACTTGACATTGATGAACTCCTCCCCATTAAATGTTTAGCAAAAAATAGAATTGTAGAACCAACTAAATTTGGGGAATTGTTCATTATATCCCTTTCTTGGAAGTTGATAATACCCATCCAATCGGAAAGAAAGTTATGAGAAATATAAAGTAAGATAAGATTTTAAATTTATTTAAATTCACATTTCCCTAAATATAGTTGATCATGGAATCTTTTTGTTTTCAATTTAATAACATTTCAAGGACTTAATATTCTGCAGAATATACTTTAGTAAATGCCAGTTTCTAAGTTCCTTGGGGAAAACTTACCGGATCTACATCCCTCCAGCTACTTTCAGGCCCTTCTTTAAAAGCTATTCAAAACAGTCATTTGAGCCATTCTTGAAAGTCAAATAGTAAACAAGTCACTTCCTTCTCTCCCCCTACAGTGTCATGATCTTGGCTCAGTTTCTAGTGATATAACTCCAAGAGAAAAACATCAGCCTTCAAATTGGCTCATCACAGGTGATGACACCTGGTTATCATCAAAAATCACAACATCAACATATAATTTTGTTTTTTCTGAACCCTTGCAAGAATGTGAAAGTCTCATTTCCAATATATAACCTGAACTCTTAAGTCTATGGTAATTGTTTCTTGCTTGACAAAAAATTTCTAAAGCAAAGGCACCCAGGGAAGAAAGCATTATGAGAACAGTCAGATTAGATTTGTGAAGACAATTAAGCTCAATTGTTTATGGTTTCTTTTTATTCTTAGCTTTGAAATATTTCTTGCAGTTGAGTCATTTGGGCTCCTGGTAGCATTGCTGGGGGAAAAAAAAAAGAGGTATTTATTAAATAAACAAACAAGAACAAAGTAATAAATCTAGGTCTTTTCATACTATGTGAAAATAAATTGAGTGGCTATAAAAGTTTGCGTTGTTATGTTAGGCTTTTTACAGAAAATATCTTTAGAATTTCCTTTCTTGCAAACATGTCTTTACGGAGTGCTGTCAAATTTTAATTATCCCCAGAGGACAGGTTACAGGTGATTAAATCAACTCTCTCCAACAAAGAATACTTTAAAAACACTTTTGAGAGCTCTTTGGTTGGGCTCTCATGACCTTTGAGAAAAGCCTTTTGCAATTGAAATCGTTTGTGTTTTTGTTAGAGGTTTCTCTTGAAGAGGGATGAATTAACATCTGCCACCATAAAATATGGGGTCAGATAAACTAAGAACACTTAGTCCTTTGCTTTTCTGCTCATATTAGGAGCTTCTTGAATAGGGAATTCAATTTCATTTTCTCCCAGTTTCATCAATGGATCTATAGGAGTGAATGTGCATAGTTTATTTTGCTATCTTCAAGAATGACTCACATTCAAATTAGAAATTAGGGAGAACGAATCCTTTTATCAAATTCAACAGCTAATCAAATTTAACAGCTATGCTTATAAGAAACACAGGGACGATATCAATGTTATTTCATATGCTTTAGCACTTTTCATCTGCAAAAGAAACTTTGAAATGGCTTGGGATATGTGTGAGTTGACTCTCTTCCCAACTTTCTTTGCTGATCTCCTTACTATCCCTTGTGGAAGGACTGATTCTCTGGCCAAACCCGACATGTGAATTCTTATAATGGGAAGCTCTAAAGTTTAGGTCACTTTTTTTGCCTGTCACCATTGCTCATGTGAAACTTGGCACAGAACAGATTCTAAGTAAATGCTTACTAATTAAAATGTTTTGGGGAAATGGGGATTTGAAGTTGGGATAATTTCCATTTTTCCCACTAAGTTTCTGTGCAAGTATGTCTAGACTTCAATTTTCTTTTCTGTAAAATAAGACATTTTATTTAAATTTTGATAAAACATATAATAAGCTTCTCTGTCCAATTAAACAAATAATATTGAAATACGAATTTTCCTTGTTTAGTCATCGTCTATTTAGCAAGTTTGTTTGATGGGCCAGAAAAGATAAATGAGACCATCCTTACCCTAAAGAAGCTCACATTGGGACTACAATTCTACAAATAGACACTTTATTTTTCAGCATTATGCTTTACTTCAAAGTGTTTTACATATTTTAAAGATTTTTTTGTGGCTATTATCTCTCATGATGCTGCTTATAATCTTTAAATGTACCTATTTTTATCGAATTACAAAATAATTTCTGCTGATTGAAAGAAATTAGGCAAATGCAAAAAGGTATGGAAAAGAAAATAATGCTATCCAGGATCTCACTATTCAGAAAATAATGACCTATTGAAGTTTGGAAATCTCATACTGCTATTTGACTATGTATATGCATGTATGATTAATGTGTGTGTTGGTATAAGAGGGAGTTAATGTACTACTACGTTATGGTCACAGTGACACAGGAAAGTAATCCCCAGTGCTGGGAATCACTGGAAGTCCAAGTGGGTCCTTGGCTTCCCGCAAGAGAGAATTCAGAGATGAGTCAACAGTGTAAAGTGAAAGCAAGTTTTATTCACGAAATAGAGATGATCTACTTCACAGACAGAACAGAGGCTAGTTCTCCCTGTTGAGAACAGTCCCTGTGTGTGTGTGTGTGTGTGTGTGTGTGTGTGTTTATTTCTTTATTTAAGCAATGGCTTAATCACAAGCTAAGCAGGAAATATTCACATTCCTTCTAAGAAATGGGGGGAGTGAGCTCCCGGAACCGAGACCCTCCCCTTTCTCTACTTTATAAGGTCCATCCTGGAACTGTCATGGTGTCATGGGAGTTTCTGTGAACATGCTAATGTATTACAATTGAAGCATAATGAGTTGCAAGGTCAAGAAATGACCTATTTCTTTGCCATCTTGGTTCCAACTGGTCTTAACTTGTTCTGTCACCATACCCCATTTTTGATCAGGGTGGTTAGAGGCTTTTTGACTATGTGTTAAGCAGTACCTGCTGGTTCCCTATCTCAGTACTACACATGTATGTTCTAGTTCTGTAATTTTCATGTTATTTTCCTATGATATTAAATGCACTTTAATCTGTAATAATTTTATTGGCTGCAGAATATTTGACCATGCAAATGCACCATGATTTAAATTCCATATGTATATACTTCTTCAAATTTTAGTATATCAATTTTAGTATACTAAATAATATATAAGATGTATATTATTTCTAAAATGATCATAATATGTTCATATAATAATTTGCTTAGAAGACAAATTCTAAAATGCTATTTGCTGTTTTAAACAAATATTTTTGAAATCTTATTTCTCTGTCTCTCTCCTCTCTCTCTTTCAGTGTTACAGTTTCCACCTTTTATGTCTTGGGAACTTCCCTCCAACTTTTTTCCTCTTGAAACATTTGAGCAAAAAAAGGTTAGTCCAAGCCAATAGATGAGGCTTGGATTCTCCCTCTTCCTCCCCATTATTATCTGCCAAGATGCTGTTATAATACCAATCTCAGGCATTAGACT
Organism: Propithecus coquereli; assembly: GCF_000956105.1. NCBI lineage: Eukaryota > Metazoa > Chordata > Mammalia > Primates > Indriidae > Propithecus > Propithecus coquereli. The sequence goes on from NW_012152729.1 coordinate 8,193,107, forward strand.
AGACAGGACTTCTTTTATAGGCTAAGACCTCAGTATATTTCAAATGTCTTTCAATAGTATAATATATGATCCTGAGAATGACTCCTTGAGTATGTGGAGGAAAATGCACTGCTGGATAACTAAAAGTAGTCTAAAATTTGTCCCCTGATGGAAGCAACATAGGGTAGAATAGAATGAAATATAATCATGAGATTGCTCATGAAAAATAGATCTGGACATTAGTTAAAGCAGTGAGAATAGATTGTATTCAGTAACTACAGACAGTCGGGAAAGAGCTCCATTCCAATTTGAGCACAGGTGACTGGGCATTTTAAAGGGAAGATGAGGGAATATTGAGGGGAAGAAAATGGGGCACAAGTGCACATAGCAGCAAAACGGAACAAACTGTTGATAAACACAACACACAAATAAATATCAAATGCATTATGCCAAGTAAAAGAAGCCAGATTAAAAATGTTACATATTATGTGATTCCAATTATATTACATTCTGGAAAAGATAAAATTACACTGATGGAGAATAGATCACTGGTTGCCTGGGTTAGAAGCTGGGGAGTATTCGATGACTGTGGAGTAGCACAAGCGAAATTTTGGGGTTATGGAATTGTTCTGTATTCTGTTTGTGGGCATGATGACACAAATATATATATATATATATCTGTTTGAATTCACACAATCATAAACCAAACAAGAAAGCAGTGAGTTTTACCATATGTTAATATAAAGTTATATTATTATATGTCATGAAAGACAATATCTAAATGTGCATGCATACATACATATAGATGTGCACATATATGTGCATATAAAGGTATATATGTATGTGTGTATATATACAATATACAGAGAGAGAGAGGAAGAGGGGCAACAATTTTAAAATTTAGTAGTGCAACATATTGACAACATTTACTTGATCATTCATTTGTTTATTAATTCATCTTTTCATGCCTCCACTCAACAATATTTCCTGGGTCCTACCTCTATCACAGGCTAAATTACTTTAAACTTCCGATTAATCTTCCTTAGGATGAGTGAAGATTAAAATAATTTCCACCCATAAATGAAGAGGAGTTTTGCTACTAATTGAGCCAATTTTCTACCAATGAATTGAAGGGGTAAAAAGACATCATTTGGTCATTTCCTTTTCCCCTTCTTTCCCTCAGTTTCCCGTGGTTGCAATGGCACAATTCATTCCCCACCTTCCCACCCCCATCTCTTCTCTCTTGGCTATTTGGTCTAGGCTTCTGACTTTGAAGAGACTGCATATTGTAACACATGAGACTATAAACCCTAAGACCCTGAGACAAATATGTTTTACTCTGTATCTTTCTGTAATATTTTCTTTCAATTTGTGTCAGTCATTTATAAAATCAGTATGATAAGATAATGAAGTTTGGATTTTAAAGATAGGGAGAGAAACCTTTTTCTAAACTTGCTTACTGGAATATAAAACTAGATTCTGTAGCCAATGTCCTTTAAAATAGATAAGATCTACTCTGCTATTATTCTGCATACACATATTAACCTAAAGTATTCTTCAAGGTAGAAGGTTGAATAATCACGGTGCTAAATAAAAAGGAAAAAATCTTAGGTCTTCTAAGATGAATGTCATTTAAGCATACTTTCAATTTATGAATATGTATATTATATTTCCCTGACATCTAGTGTAGTATAAGACACAAAATATTCCTAGACAAAATTTTCCTTTATTATTAAGGATTGAATTTACTTATGAGTAAGAGAGTCATATAAAAATATTTTAAACTCAGTAAATAGTTTATTCTTTTCTCACGTAGTGTATAGAGGCAGGTGATCCAAAGACAGAATGGGAAATCTGCATGGAACCAAGATCCTTCAGATTGTTTTCCCTTCATGCCTGGATTATATTTCCAGTATGAATTCATATTTCAATGTGGCTGATCCACTTCTAGCCATCATGTTCACAATCCAACTCAGAAGAAAAGAAAACACACCAAAAAAGGAGCAAGATGAATAGTAATACTTTTAAAACTAAAGTTACAAAAATCTTCCACCAAACATTTTTTGCTTGAATGTCCCTCATTGGAAGTTATTGATGTAGTGACATCTAGCTGAAAAATGAGTCAGTAGTTATATTGTGCTGAAAAGTGGAGACCAGTTTGGGAATGGTTTATATTCTCTGCCACACTTGTTACATGGTACTGTTGCCTGTGGTTCCTCTTTTACATGTCAGTCATTTTTTAGAGGTAGTAGAATTGCTATGATTGGCTAATTAGCTAGATAATCACTATGTATTTTTACATTGTAGATAAAATTATTTGAAACTGATGATATCCAATAAACACTGCTTATTTATGGAGAAAATAAAATTTTGTACAAATAAAGCATAGAAATATTCAGTAATGGATTTTTTTATTTTGTCTCCTACACTCACACAGACACACACACACACACACACACACAAATCTTGCACAATTTTTATGTAAAATTATACCAATAATGTAATATAATAAAATGTTTCTATATACACAAAAGTGGTGGGATCATAATGGAATTTTTTCTGGCTCTGAGAATAGAAGGAATATTATATTTCAGGAAAGATCAGAGATAGTACTCTTCATTTCATATATTCATCAAGAGGAAAAGGTATGCTAATTTGCTTCATAGTTGAAAAGAAGAAAATCACAAAGTCATTGATACAGCTCAATTAAGTAGGCTGGAAAGGTCAAATTCCAAAGTTGCTAATGCCTCAGAAACACCACTTACATTGAGAAAGACCCAGGTATTCATGGCTAGACATTCCCAAATTATAGTGGGCATTTACTCAAGTAGCTGGAATACAGTATTTTCCAGGGAAAGTGTTATTTGAAAAATGACAACAGTTGGGAAGCATACCTTCCTATCTAATTCCCTGGGGATATGAAAAATCAATGGTAAATTATACACATGACACGTGACAATCGAACATATGTGGCAACTAGTAATGTTAAAAAATATGTCGCCTTGCCTCTTGGGTGAACTTAGGGAGGTTGTATGTTTCTAGGAATTTGTCCATTTCCTCCTCATTATAAAGTTTTTGGGCATATAGGTTTTTGTAGTAATCAAAAATGATGTTTTGTATTTCCGTGGCATCTGTTGTGATCTCTCCTTTTTCATTTTTGATTGAGTTTATTAGAGA
>NW_012152729.1:8199445-8307393 GCF_000956105.1 Propithecus coquereli
ATGTACACCCATAATTTGCTGAAATAAAAAAAAAAAAGAAAAAAAAATATGTTGCCCCATCATTTAAAATTTCTACTCCTTTTAAAATCTTCCATCCTCTCTCAATCACTCAGTTCCTAACTCAATAAAGAAAATTTGTGCTCATTATTTCAATGGAAAAAATAGAGCTTAATTTTCAGCTCAGAAAGTCACTTTGGAATCCTGAAAGAACATCCTACTTTTTCCCAAAAGGTTTTGACAAATCACCTTTTTTTGTTGTTTTTTTTTAAAGCACACTTATAGTGATTTGGGGTTGAATCCAAAATAATTTACATGTAAGCAAAGTGACCTCTTTGGCATGTTATTTGACTGCAACAAAATGCTGATTTATCTGTAAAACAGAAAATAAAAGGCTATTCAGATAACTAAGTGTGAATTTATGTCCATTGTGCCTGGAATAATTGGCTTAAAGTAAGAGCTAAAAATATATTGGCTTCTGTTTTCCTACTGAATTAGAAAGTGATCAGGTAAGCAAACCTCATCTTCAACCTCTCTAAACCTTGAATTTTTCATTGAAGATAATAAATATACAGTCATTCATAAATTCATTCCACAAATGTTTATCAAGTACCACTTATGTGTCAGCAAGTGTACGAGGCATTGTGAATGATTTTTTTTCTTAAAGAGAATGGGAAAATTAATGAATATTATAATAAAATTCATGTCACATAGGTTTTCATTTTAACTAAGACACGTCTTATTGCTGTGATTTCAAAATGCAGATTTCACCACTCTGTTTACCTGTCCTGCTTACTAGAGTAGTAGGGGAAACTAAAAAGATATATTAAGTTAATTTGAATACTGATATTCTGTTGTTAGAATAACATTTATCAGATAATTAAATTTGCATCTATTTCTTTGTCCAGTAAAACAATTTACAAATTTGTTCCTGGATCAGATAAATTTCACTGACTAGTGTTTTTTGGAGGTCATTATCTTTTCAGAAGCATATGTGCATTTGTTAGAATAGGAGACTAGAAGACAGGGCTGAGACAAGATAGAGGGGCTTGAAGAGCAGGTATAGGTATTAAAATAAACAACCCTAAGCAGAAGCTAACTAGAGGGGCTGATAGCCACAGGCAAAAACCAGCTTCAGCTGGTTTGTCAGCTATTTCTCCCATCTTACATAAACTTTGGCTAATTATAATATTATTTACATTGTGGTTTTAACATTTCTCCACCCTTGAAATCACCATGACAGTTCTGAGACAACCATATAAAGTATGAAAATGGGAGGGAACATAACTCTAGGAATTACTACCCATATTCTAGTGAAAGCCAACCCCTTGGCCTTGAATCTTCCTCTCCTCAATTAGTAAGACTACAGAAGTTCTAAAACCACTTCCTCCCAGTGTAGCCGCTCTCTTTCAAGCCTGCCGACTCTCTTCCCTGACAGTGTACTTTCACTTCCAATAAAGCTTTCACTTCCTTGGCTTACATGTTGCAGCCTGAATTCCTTTTCTGTGAGGAACACCAAGAACTTGGGAAAACCTTCACTTGAAGGCCGGTAACACATTTAACTCACAAAATACATTTTTGTTGCAAGGAATCAGCACACATGGCATCTTATTTCAGTAATTTTTAATTTATCATAGTGTAAGGTATTAACCTCCTTCCAAACCTTCAACTACCATGTCTTATGATGACCAAATATTTGATCAAAAAAGAAGAGTTTACTCCTGAGGTTATATTATTTATACTGTATACTCGTTTGTGCAGGAAGCAATAATATCCTCACTGTGAATCTAAACTTCTTGTCATCACCAAGTTCTTCTGATAATCACATCAGTGTACTCTGAAACTATGCAAGGTGGTCTGCTAGTAAATTATATACACATCTATTTTTTTTTTCATTTTTTGGGCAATTAATTTATGTTTACTATAAACATAAATCTTTCAAAGATGTAATGACTTTTTGTCCAAGGCTGTATGGAATATTTACTGCCCCAGTAAAAACCTGTTTGTATTTTCTTCTAGTGCCATAACTGAGCCTGCAGGTTAATAACTGAAGCTGACCAGTCAGCATGCAAAGAGTCTGATACTGCCATAAGGTTTGTCAAGCAGGAAGGCCATTCCAACATATTGGTGTTCCAGGGGACAGAAGAACCATGTCTCCTCTTGCGTGTCAGCAGATTGTATCACAGAAGACAAAAGTGTTTCTAAAGGCTACTCAGAGGAAAGACCTGTCAAAATGTGAGTGATTCTCTACTACCTTCATAAAGGCAGGGTATATTGTGAGACGTGCTATGGTTGGAAAAATGGACACCAGACATTAGAGAAAGACAACACCAAAAAGAGAATAAATACAACAATATAAGCTGGTCTTGGTGGTCCAAGGCATATTTTGATATGCCAAGAGGCATAAAAAGAGCTTCCAAGCATCAGGACTCAGAAGCCGATTTTAGGAGGAAAATGCATGCCAGTAGTCAAGCAGGTGTCAGCCACAGCTCTGAGATCTGCCCAAACAAGGAAGTTATTGGAATGGCTGGAAAGTGGGACAAATCAATCATTCAACTCATGAGGAGGAGGAGGAGTTGCCATGGGAACTGTTCCTTCAATTCTCTTAAGAATAAGGACAGGGGCCCTGACATAGAAAGAGGATATCAGATAGCTTTTTGACTGATTGCCTTCCCAGAACTTATTTCATGAAATCCTTACCCCTGCCACCCTCCATTCAGATAGTTCCATCAGTGGGACACTAAGGGCTTTTATTAAAACATAATTCTAGTCCTACAACCTCAGTCAATTGGACTAAAGTTAAGAACCTAATATAAGCTGGCCCAGTCAGAATCCTTTCACTGGAAATTTGGCAATTGGATCTGGGGGAGATTATTTTCTCTCTTCCAGGGGCTGGATATTTAATACACAAACTTGGGACCATATGTGGGCATACATTTTTCAGTAGGAAACAAAGCAAAGAAGTCAGCCTGGACTGTAAAAAATAAAACAGTCATGCAGTAAGCAACGAGGGATGCAATGGAGAAAGGTTCCTCGTGGCACCGGGATCCCTGATTCTGGTTTACTTTTTGACACAAAAGTTTGTACTCCACGGAACATCGTGGATTGTTATAATACATTTTACTCCATATTTAACTTAAGATAAATCTGTAAGTTTTTGAAAATGAGTTTTGCCTAATATGAGAGAGAGAGAGAGAGAGAGAGAGAGAGAGATAGAGAGAGAGAAGAACTAGGATAGATCTGGATGCATCAGACTGCCAATTGCAGTTAAGATGGGAATTGCTGCTTAATATACCCGTAGCTAAATTGGAGTTGGTGATAAACACTGATTCAAAATATGTGTGTGCTTGGGACACCTAATTCTGGATCCGGAGCTTAATTAAAAGGCTTTAGTGTCTAAAATTCTTCCGATTTTAGAACTAAGATAGAAACTGAGACTCCTAGTAAGGACACAAACCAGCAAAGCAATGAGGTAGGGTTGCTTATAAAATCATCTGTCAACAGGGAATAGCATGCAACTTGTATCCACATCTATAATGTCCTAATTATTCTCTACATTAAGAGAGAGATAATTGTTATACTTGATGAGTTTATATGACATGTTGGGTTCATATAATTTACCAAAGGCCTAGTTCATTTAATGATCAACTATACACTATCTTTATGAGATTGATCATTTTTAATATTTAGCTTTCACATACAAGTGAGAATATGTGAGATTTGTCTCCTTGTGCTTGGCTTATTTTACTTAACATAATATTCTCCAGTTCCATCCATATTGTTGCAAATGACAGGATAATAAAGTGACTATAATCAACAATAAGTTAGGGTATATTTTAAAATAAATAAAAGAATGGAATTGGAATGTTTCTAACACAAAGAAATGATAAATGACTGAGGTGATGGATACCCCAATTACCCTGATTTGATTAATTCACATTGTATGCCTGTATTAAAATATCACACGTACCCTACAAATATATACAACTATTATGTACACATAATTAAAAAATTAAAAAAAATTACACACTATCATCCTACTTACTGACATGAAGAATCAAGGCTCACAATAGTAGGCATCTTTTCATAGTCAGATTTCGGGATTTGATACAACTCTGCGATTTTAGATTCCGTATATAATCCTTTATATACATTTCGACATTTACCAATAGCTAGCATTTATTCAGTATCTTCTTTTTTTTTTTTTATATCAGCATATTATGGGGGTACGGATGTTTAGGTTACGTGTGTTGCCCTTGCCCCCCCCAAGTCCGTGTTTCAAATATGTCCTATTTGTTAGCACTGTAGCAAATACCTTATCTGTAATATCTAATATCATTATAATCATCCTGAGGCCAGTTAAGTATGTGTCATATGTGACAGAGCTAAATTTTAGACTCAGATCTATTTGTCTCTAAAGCATACCACATTAGACTACTTTGATTTTTTAAAAATTAAGCACATTTGCATATTTCGCCTTTCCGTAGATGCTAGAGAGAGAACATCTTCTATTTTCAAGAAGCTTAACATGTGTTTAAAGTGACCAGATATTGGAGAATCAACTAAAATCCAATAATAATACTTATAAACATGAGCTGGAGTTCACTGTGGAATACATATCAGTGCTCTCAGAATGTACTGGAATAGAATAGTTCTTAATAAAGTGAGGCTTCTGGAAGAGACTTTTCTTGTTGACCTTAAAATGGAATAGGTATTTTTGTTGGTAGCTTCCTTTGCAATTATTCAAGAGTGGAGGTTTAGGACATATATTAGTTTTCTAGGGCTTCTTTAACAAAGTACCACAAACTGGGTGGCTCAGACAACAGAAATATATTGTCTCACAGTTCTGGAGACCAGGTAGCAAAGATCCAAGTATCTACAGGGTTGGCTCCGTCTGAGAACTATGAAAGTGCCTGTTCCCTGCCTTTTGGCTAGCTTTTAGTGGTTTCCTGGCAATTTTGGCCTAGATACATCACTCCATTTTCTGCCTTTATCTTCCTGTGGCATTCTTCATGCATACGACTCTGTGTTCCACTTTCCCGTTTTAATAAGGACACCAGTCATATTGCATTAGGGCTCTCCCTAAGGATCTCATCTTGACTAATTACATCTGCAATGACCATTTTCAAATAATGTCACATTCTGAGGAAGTGGGGATTAGAAGGTCAACATGTGAATTTCTTTGTGGGGACACATAATTTAATCCACGAAGGGCATTTTTTTAGATGTCTTTTATTTCATCTCTCTACTTAGAACTTGGTTTCATATTTGAAGCTGCTCTTTGGGCTTACACATACTAACTATGTAAAAGCCAAATTTCACCATCCCTCTCCATCCCTTCTCTACCAATTTCCCATCTTCTGTCTTCTGCTATATCTCTCCTTCCTCTCCTCCAAGCCTCTGCCCTGACTTACAATGATGTCTCTGTAGTGAGAGAGATTTTGCTGGTCCATTTGTACTCAGGAAAGAGGTTTTGCTGACTACATCACTTCCACCTGTTCTGGATGATTAAGTTTCTCTTAAATTCTGACCAGGCCATAAATCCAGCATTATTTTCAGGCAATTGCAAAATTGTTCTGTTCACGTCTTTTGTCAAAGAATAAACCAATCAGTAAATTTTACTGGGAAGAGAGTCTGTCTCATAAATTTCTTTTACAAACATCATAAACAGTCATGCTAGGAAAGAACCAATTTTAATTCATTATTTTTATTTTATGTCACTCTTTTTGAAAATGATATTTAAAAGCCCTGTTCTGGCTGACTTCTGCATGTAATATAGAAGTGTTTGGGACTGCTGATTCAACACAGGTCCTATTAATACTTCCAGTGTTTTCTTTTCTTTACATATTTCATAAAGGGTGAAACCTTTTTATTTTTTCCCCAATAGTTGGAAGACCCAAACCACTTACCATGTACATGAAAACAAATAAACAATAGAAACTGATAATAAGAGGGAGGCTAGTAAATCCATTCAAGTTTAGGGTCAAAGTCAAACCCCCTTTACTATCACAGCCCCCAAATTCTTGTCTTCCCTGATACCTGACTTCTAGAATTTCCTTAACAACGTGGGATTCTATACAATTCTCTGGAATCTAGAGATTAACAGCACTTATTTACCTTTGGTCTTTTGATTATATCATTGATTCTACAGTCATTTCCACTGTCCACTGGTCCCCTGTACCTACTCTCTAATTAACCCATACACATACTTCATATCAGGTTAGTATTCAGCCAAGTGTTGCATAGATCTTTTAAAAAAGATAATTGTATGTATTTGGGATCAGAAAAAATAAAAAATGAGGGTTATTCGGAAATAATAGGAAATTCTCTTTACAAGAATATGATAATTAAGAACACATTAGTTAAGTAGCTCTATTATTGCCTAAGTAAAGCAAACATATTTCATTTTTATAACTCCATAGAAATTTTAATAGGCATTTTTTATGTTAGGTTTCAGTTTCCAGGAGGGAAATGTCTTTTATCTTATCTACTATATAGCAAATAATGTCTCAGTTTACTTTGGTCATCTGAGGAATAAAAACAATTTACCTCAAATCCCATTTATAATTTTTTTAGTAAATATTCAAAATTGAATCTAGGCATATATTAGGAACGTCTTCACATTGTCATTGTGGAGGTTTATTATTATTTGTGTTGGGAAATGGCAGGAGACCAGAAGAGAAAAAAAATATCCCATTTACTCAGAAATGGCCTTTGTGAACTATTAAGTCTGTTAGAAACTTTTCTAGGTAATCAGGCTTCCTCTTGCCCTGTGTTTCTGAGTCAAAACTGAACTGAGTTTTGAAGAGTCACCCTGATGTAAACTATGGACTCTGGGTGATAATCATATGTCAGCGTAGATTGATTGATTTTAACAAATGTTCTACTCTGGAGGATGTACTACTACTGGTGGAGGGTGTTGATAAGGGGAAGCTGTGCCTGTGTGGGGCCATGGGACATGTAGGAAGTCTCTGTACCTCCCACTCCATTTAGCTATGAACCTAAAACTGCCCTACAAAGTAAAACCTATTAACAAAATTAATGGGAACTAATTAGATAATTGCTACTATTACTCAAATAAAATATGAAAAATGGCATTGAAAAAAATTAAATTGAGTTTTGAATGAAAGGTTTTAGGTAACCAAGAGTATTAACCCATAACCTTTAGATGATTTATATTAGGACATGATGTATGAATTTTTAAAATAAGTGTTTTTAACATTGCAGATTATTGAGAGAAATATAGGGAAAAGCCTTAGATTTTTTTAATAGCAGGAAAAATGTACTTAGAGAAAATCCTAATTTATAAAATGATATAATTTGTTATAGAGAAAAGAGTAGTGGATAGGGAATAGAAATCTTGTTTTTCATATACTTTCCTGTTACAGATGAGAAAAGCCAGGTTCATAGAAATCAAGCCAAAGTGCTAAAAAAGTTGAAGGTAGAACAGTGACCGAAAGCCAACATTTCTGAGTCCTAGTCACTTACTCATCCAACGTGGCCTTTGATATATTTGGTCACTTCCTGAGAATAACTATAATAGTTCATTTAATGAGACAAAGATAAATAAATCCTTAGACTTGATAATCTCTGAAACACCTTTGGGCTACTTTTCCATTATTTTGGATAATAGGTTTCGGCTTCTGTTTGGATGGCTGAATTATTTTATCAGATGGTCATTTAGCCACACCATTGGCATTCTCTCCTAAATGTACTATCTCATTTCTTTCAATATGGATAGGCTGAGAATTTTCCAAATTTTTAAGCTCTGCTTCCCTTAGGATTAAACATTCTGTTTTTAAATCATTTCTCTCTTCCCACATTTTACTATAAGCATTCAAGAGAAGCTGGTGCTTACTTAAAATTTATGTTAAATTATTAAAAAATGAAAGAAAAAGGGTAAGGATAGTAAGTTTACAACTATTTAGTGCCTTCCATATAATAGTAAATATGTAGGATATTTTCGTGTACTTTTTAAAAAAGGAGTTTCATAGCAACACTGATTGATTTGTTGCATTAGCCCCAACTTACCAGGATACTTATTGACGCTATAACCTATATAGGCTAAATACACAGCAGTCGCAATTCCAAAAATTGTATAGACTGAGGATTGAATAGTCATTTTTGAAAAACTAAGGATCTTTATTTATAGTTTTAAGCATTTGGGAAATCTCCTTTAATGTATTTATCTTGCAAACACCTTGAAAAATGCATTGTAATTCCATGGTTTGACTCTATTTGAACTCCAGAATAAGTTTTGAGAATTTCTTAGGATGTTAAATTATTATGGGGAAACAATATTAACATTTTTAAAAACCAGTTTCAAATGCAATTTCACAGAAAACAAATTTAGCTGTTAAGGAAGAAAAATCTATAAATACATTTGAAAGACATCTTTTTACTGCTAATGGGATAGTCTGTAAGGTTTTACCTGCTCCATAGCTCAAGTTCACCTTAGCAGATGTTGTGTAAGCCTGTTAGGGACATAATCATCCCAATCATTTCATTTTTCAGTTAGGTTCCAAATGTTTGACTGTAATCATAGTTATGTTTCCCAAAAATTTATCTTATTTACATAGAAATACAGATAATAAACTAAAATAATTGATCTAAGAGATTATATTAAGTGTAGTGACTGTAGATATTGCTCTTTCTTCACAAAAGTATCATGAATAATCTTCTCAGGCTTTTCACAAATTTTTTGAGTGTCCCTTGTGTCCCACCCTGTGATAACTAGCAGTGATAGAAGGATGAAGGAAGCATGGGCCCTTTTCTCAGGGAATTTTCAAACTACTGAAACTTATTAGGAAATGATTTATAATATATTGAGACAAGAGATAGATGAAACTATAAAATATTAGAGGAGGAAATACTGTTGAATAAAGACACTAATTATAAATTGTGGGTAGACTTAGGAAAACAACAAGGAATAGGGCTATATCACTGGATTACCTTGAGTAGAAAGTAGGGAGCTCTGCTACCCATTTGTATAAAAGGGAAAGGCAGGGAGGAGTTAAAGGGAGCTGGAGAGGTAGCTGGACAGAAATCCCCACCTGTTAGAAGATGTGGCCTTCAGCAGAGGGTCAGTGCAGAATTACAAAACCCAGAAGAAAGGGGCCAGGGGAATAAATATCCCAACAGCTCTCTCCACTGACCTAAGAGTTACTGGTGGTACTGCCACTGATTAAAACCACCTGGAAGCCAGAAGTCAAAGGGATAATTAGTTATGATATAGTCCCAAGAAGGGTGGAGATTGGTTTGAAGGGAATATGGGGTGCAATAATTGGTACATGCCCAGCAGAGTGGAGAAGAGAACACATTCAGAGGAAGGTGAGGTGTTTGGTCTGACTAAGAATGCAGCTAAGTTGCAAGCTATGGGGCTGATGGAGAACTCTATCCTCCATCACTTTAATATCATTTCAGAACACCTTTCTACCCATCTTAATGTATTTAGCAAACTTATTTTTTCCAAATTAGATACATGAAAGTTGTATGGTACAAATACAATGGAACATGTGAGTAGAGAAACTTGACTTCAGGGAATATTGGGAAATTTGCATCAGATAGCCAATGACATGTACTCTACTTCCATTTATTCATGGGTATATATTTGTTAACAAACCCACAAGGTGGGTTTGTTCACTGTTGCTCACTGTACAGAAAGCCAATTACTGAGACAACCAGGACTGTCAAAAAAAGAAAAGATTTATTTCAGGAGACGTCCCTACTGGGAGGAGGAAGGTATAAACTGCCTCAAATCCACCTTCCCTATCAACAGGGTCAGGGATTTTTCTGGAGGTGAAATGAATAACCCGTGAGAGGAGTGAGCATCATTATGTATTTGGGGTGGAGTGCAGGGCACACAAGCACAGTGAGATATCATACTAGTACATACATCCTATGATCAAAAAATGGCAGATAAGTTCTTACCACGGTGGGATTTTAGCATTATAATGAGCTAGAGGCTAACATTGGTCATTCTTTCAGCTTTGTGCACAGATTCAGTGGGTGCTTGGGCACAGTCTGTGGTGGGGTATCGCTCATCTTGTCTTCTCTGGACAAATAGGTGATGTAAGGCTTTGTAGCTATCTCGTGACTGCAAGGAGACTCTGCTGTTTCTGGGAAAGAAACTCAAAAGAGAATGCATCAGTGCAACAGAAAGTTACAAAGTTCTGATCAGCAAATCTTACTGGCCTGGGAACTTGAAACATGAGAGAACTAGCAAAAAAAAAACTGTAAAAAAAATGTTTTTTGCTTATGGTGCCAGTTACACATTAAAGACCCACTGTGTGTGTGTGGTATTCCTCTAGGCATGAAAGGGAAAAAAAGACAATTTCTTTCAAAGTCTATGAGTCCAGATGAAAAAGATGAGTAAATCAACAATTACATATACAAGTGTATTGATAAAAAGCACAAATTGTTATGGGAAAAAGAGATGGACTTAACATTTTACAAATATTATATCATTTAATCTGTAATACTTCCCTATGAAGGTGCTATTTTTATTGACATTTTAGAGATGAGTTGAATGAGACTTGGAGAAGTTAAGTAACTAACTCATTATCTGACAGCAATTAGTGTCACAATCAGGTCAGACCTCAAAGTCCATGCTCAAATCCTTGTTATAAAAATACTTCCCTTCGTGTCAGACTAAAAAGAGAAATAATTTGCTGATACCTAGAAAGCTGAAATAACCTATGGCTAGGAATAGAGAGAGTATCATAGTTCTTAAACAGGTCATAATGTTTTCCCCGTAATGTAGCTGATGTGTTCTAATCCTATGGTCAGTTATTGACATTTTCTGGAAATTATGATGTCCAATCTGACTCAGGTTTCACTAAAGATATATGTGCATATGTTTCATCCTGCTGAAATAGTTTCATAGCCCACTGCTTTCCTGCTATGCTCAGTCCTCATATTAGAAGTTATTTATGGTACTGGAACATCATATATTATCCACTATGGCCATATGAATGTACATAATCCTCAGATCTTCACTCTGTACATTCTAATCTTTCATGTACTACCTTCCACCTCTACTAAACAAAATAAAATCATGATTATAACTCCTCTTAAAGATAATTTTCTCCTATCAAATATGCATGAGTACTTCACAGCTGAGTAGTGTAGGACGTATTAAGGCCACATTATGAAATAGAGTGAATAGAGCTTGGAAGATTGTCAATTTTCGGTGTGTCTCTGTTTACTCGACCATGAGATCATATTCATGTTAGTCTTTAAAACATTCTAAAATATTACAGTAGGGAGCTGCTATGATGTAGTTAAGAAAGATTCTGGTCGAATGTATTTGACTTAATGCTACTTGACTTTTGTTTCAATCTTATAAAACATAAGTAATTTTAGTGCAGTAGAAAAAGATTAAAAGAGAAAAAGACAGAAAAAGAAAAGTAAATTTTATTCAGCACCTACTATGTGTCAGATGATACTATTGTCATAGAATTATAAATTGGAAATGATTCAGAATAAAAGAAATACTCAGACTGTCAATTTCTTCTGTATTACCTAAATAATCCAGTTTCCTTTTCACCATGCTATACGGGTAAGCCCTCAGAAAGGAACAGATGATTCCGAAGAGAATATAAAGTTTCTTTATCTTGAAATACCCAACTCCTTTTAATGTAGAATTTCTTATCATATTTCCTAGAATTGCTCTTATTTTCATATTCGAGAACTCTGCAAGATCATAGTATTCTGACCATCTTTTTTTCTATACTGCATGTTCAGAGTGAATTTCTTCAAGAAACATTACTGATAGCTTTTACAAATATTGTAATTTTATATTAAGCCCAATGTTTTTATTGATTGGCTTTTTAAAATTATTTTATTTTAAATATGATTTCTATTCTTTATTGAAATCTGACCTCTGTGTTTCTGATTTTAGCCACCGATGATGACAATAAAATGATTTGGATAACTATACAGCGTTAGTAATTAATTAGGACCACCTAAATTGTTAACACCAAGTTTCATATTAGATATGTACTGCTTTAACTTGCTGATTTAAATTACGTTTGTCTAATTTGTTACTGCTATGGTCTGAATGATTGTGTCCCTCCAAAATACACATGTTGAATTCTAATCCTCAATGTGTTGGTATTAAAATGTGGGGTCTTTGGGAGGTAACTCTTTTATAAGAACCCAAATCCCATTGACAAGGACAACTTATGTGGGAGGAATTAGGGCCCTTGTAACATAGAGGGCTGAGGGAGTTTGTCCCTTCTGGCATGTGAGGACCCATAGAAGGTGTCATCTATGAAGCAGAGAACCTTCACCAGGCACTGCATCTCCTGGCACTTTGAACATGGACTTCCCAACCTCCAGAATTACGAGCAATAAATTTCTGTGGTTTATAAACAAATGACTAAGACATTTTGTTATAAAAGCCCAAAGGGACTAAGCAAATTACCATTAATAGAAGTTATGCTAATAGTGGTGAGTGATTGGCTTCTAAGCTCAGTGGAATAGTATAATATAGATGAAAGGATGGATGAATAAAAAGATAGAAATCTTTGCAGAAAAATGGGATTGGAAAGATGCCAAAACAGTTTAACAGGAAAAAAAATGCATTCGAGAAACACTCATTGTTCAACTATCATTTGTGAATTATTGTATAGATACTGCAAAACTTGATCAAACTATTAGAATTTAAGTCAAATTCTGCATGAATGAATTAATGACTTTTCTTATCAATGGTTCCCTTTCCATAAGCATTTAGGCTTTAGGAGAAGAAATAGGAAATAGAAGAATTCTCTCAGGAGAGACGAGGAAACTGAAATTAGAAATTATATTATTTTAATATAGACAAAATGTAAATCAAAGTAATACAAAATTAATAGCAACAAAAATAAACAGCTAAGTCTGTATTATATATACATATTTATTGTGAGGTTTCTGTAGTAGCTAGTTTTCTTCATTTTCCACTTTACTATAGCCACAATTCTACAGAAGATACAAGGTAATTATAACTCATAGGTCATACCATGAAATAATGTATTTTTCACTTAGAGATCAATGCATACACAAAAGCCAAGTGAATTAAAGGTCTACAGTATAATAGGTTAAGCATCATATGTCATTTTAAATGTCAAATGACATGGTCATAGGAAAATTCCTAGGAAAAGTGGTGCTCTTAACTCTGTGCAGAGTTTCATAAAAACTCTAAAAATAACAGATACTTATTGAGCATTACTTTATGTAGAAGACAGTGTTTATTACCCCCATTTTATAGATGAGGATATTGAATCATAAAAGAGTAGAATAACTGGCTCAAGGGAAATGAGGAAAGAGCTATTTTACATGAGGACAAAACAGTCAAGAAATTAATGTTACAGGTGATGTTCTTAGTGTACACCCTGTTTTCATAGCTATTTTCTTTTGTCTAGAGCAAAGACTTCATGCTAGCAGTAGTAGAATATAAACTGGGATATGTACAGACAAGGACTTTGAAAGATAGCCAAAGGACTAACATTTAATATGGAATCAGTAATTTAGAAAAATTAAAATAGCCACATGAGTTCCAAGAGTTGGAGTGGTGGCTGATTTTCCCCCAAGGAACCCCTTAGTAAGCTGATTTTTTTAAGTACCCAATTTTAGACTGTGGCAGTGAGGACTGAGGCAATCATAGTCAAGACAGACAGGTAGACTTGGAAAAAATGTCTTAACTGAAAATGTGGATAGAGGAATAAAAACATATGCAGAATAATGACTTTGAGACAAGGATCGGGGAATGAATATTGGCTTAACATCTATTATAGATTATGAACTATGATTATTCATTAAATCATAACTTCTCTAATTTACCCTTCTGACAAAGACTCTGTGAAAACTATTAGTATTTCCAATCAGTAAATTAAAAAAAAAAAAATGACTCGGAGAATAATCTGCACAAGTTTGTAGAGCTGAGATGTGGGAGAGTTGGATTTCATTGAGCCCAACTCTTTTTACTCTAAAGTTCTTTCCTAGTCCCCAGGCATCCCTGCTGAGGCACTGAAAGATGACAGTGGATTAAAAGCTTAAGAATGTGCCCAAACTATCATGAGTAAGGCAATAAAATGGATTGCCTGATGTGCCCTCAACTAAACAGTGTTTATTTTATTAGAGCATTGAATATCTTCAGTATTCTCTCTAATTTACATTTCATCACATCATCGTTAATTACATTGTAACATGCTCTCATTGATTGACTAATCTTCATTTTATATTTTATGCCTTTAATTCATCTTGTTCTTATTTCTAAAATACTGAATAGTTTCCAGATTGGACCTGAAAACATTCTATGTAGCAAGATCTGGCTAGAACATCCATCTTAACATTTCTTCCCCTTATGGAAATGCAGATTCTCTCTTGTGCTGCAAACTAATTAAAGTCCCTTCCCAACACAATATACAAACGGCGCATAAATATTTAACGGCTTGGTTTAGCATTTTTATTAGATTCTATGATACATCAAACTATACACTGTTTAAGAGCTGAATCTAAATCATATAGTGCTTCTGAAAACCCCATCATGCGTGATGTATTTCACCAATAAAATTTAAGGAAAACATTTAGGCTGCACTGAGCACAAACTATTATTCTTTACTTATTCTATGACTTGAACTTGGGCATTCACCAATAACCCATTATGCTTTTATTAGTAGTAAGTGGTAGTGAGTGAGCCATATAGGATGTAGGATTACCCAAGGATTATCCTATATGGCATGGCCAGTCTTGCTCCTTGCCTGTAGTGTTCAATATTGACATTACCTCCTCAAAGCTCCATCTCATATATCTCAACTAGCTCTACTTACTGACCTTCTCAGTGTCCATTGTCCTTTTATATCCAGTTTTTACTATATCTAATTTTGTATCCTTGAGGCTTCAGGTTTTTAAGGTTTGTTTTCAGGATTTCCAAGTATCCTCTGCTGGTACACACTTCAGTGGACCAACAACATCCAGCAATTTCTCACAACCACTATGAGCTCCTACTCTTTAGCTTCCCGTTGGTTTTACCATACCAATGATGCTACACTTTCAATCAAACCTTATTTAGGAATACCAGTCCTAGGAGCAGTCTTTTAAACTGCCGACATGTTTGAAACTTGTCTTAGTTCATTTTCTGTTGCTTACGCCAGAATATCTGAAACTGGATAATTTATAAAGAAAATGAATTTATTTCTTACAGTTGTGGAGGCTGAGAAGTCTGCATTGAGGAGTCATGCCTGTTGAGAGCCTTTTTGCTGGTGGAGACTTTCTGCAGTTTTCTGAAAAGACATAGGATGTCACATGACAAGGGGGCTGAGCATGCTAACCTGTGCTTTCATGTCTCTCTTCCTCTTCTTACAAAGCCAGGAGTTCCCCTCCCATAGTAACCCATTAATCCACTAACCTAACCTATTAATCCATAATCCATGAAAGAATTAATCCATTCATGAGGGCAGAACCCAATCACCTGTTAAAGGCCCTATCTCTCAGTACTACCACATTGGAGGTTAAATTTCAACATGCATTTTGGAGGCGACAAATATTCAAAGTATAGAATTTCACCCCTCATCCCCTAAAACTCATGTCCTTGTCACATACAAATACATTCTTTCTAGCCCCATAGTCTCAAGGTCATGATTCCTTCCAGCATCAGCTCAAAAGTCCAAAGTCCCAGAAAACAGACATTAGAGCTTAAGACTCTGGAATAATCTCCTTTGACTCTATGTCATGGAGCATCCTCTGTGCACTGGTGTGGGCGATTGGCCTCAGGCAGCCCTGCCCTTATGGCTTAGCTGGGCTCAGTCCACCCTCCTCTCCAGGGCCAGTGTTACAGGTTGATATTTCCGGTAGCTGTACAGTTCAGGGGAGTCGGTGGCGGTCCTCCTTCCATTCTCCACTAGGTATTGCCCTGATGGAGTCTCTGCAGCAGCTCCAACCCCACATCTCCACTCAGCATTGCTCTAGTGAGGCTGTCTGTGGTGGCTCTGCCCTGGCAACAAGTCTCTGCCTAGACTCCACGCTTTAGATGGCATCCTTTGAAATCTGGGCAGAGGCTGTCAAACCTCCACAGCTCTTGCTTTCCGTGAGCCTGCAGAGTTAGTACCACATGGAAGCTGCTAAGGTTTATGGCTTGTACCCTTCTGAACATAAGGTTGAGCCACATCTGGGGATACATTAGCCACAGCTGGGGTGGCCAAGGAGCACTGTGCTGAAACGCAGGGAGCAGAGAACTGAGGAGGCCCTGGGCAGTAAGCCCATGGAGGGCGTCTCAGGTCTGTCCCCAGAAACCATTCTGCCCTCCTAGGCCTCTGGGCCTGTGATGGGAGGGGAAACCTTGAAGATCTCTGAAAGGTGTTTTGGGTCTTTCTTTCATTCTCTTGATAATCCCTTCTTTCTGTACTAATCTTCTTACCAAAATGTTGCTGGGCTACAGCATTGGTTTCCTCTCCTGAATGTGGTTTTTTTTTTTTTTTTTACTTTTTAAGTGGCCAGGCTGGAATTTTTCCAAATCTTTCCATTCTTCTTCCTTTTTAATCATAAATCCTGTCATTAAATTATTCCTTTGTCCCCAAAACTCAGCATGAGTGGCCAAAAATAACCATTCAGCTGCTTCTATATTTGGCTTAGAGATTTCCTTTGCCATATATCCTGATTTATCCCTCTCAGAAAGCCCGTGGGCATGGACACAGGCCAGCCAAGTTATTTGCTAATTTATAAAGATGGACTTTACTCCAGTTTCCAATACTTTGTTCCTCAGTTCCATCTGAAAGCTTGTCAGAATGGCCTTTACTGTATATATTTCTATCAGCATTCTGATCAGCACCACTCAACTAATCTCTAAAGATTTCCACACTTTCTCTAGTCTTCTTGTCTTCTAAACATTCACCAGAACCCAGGCTTTTTCTAACCTGCTCCTGAAAATTCTCCTAGTATCTGCCCATTACCCAGTTGCAAAGCTGCTTCCACATTTTCAGGTATTTGATATCAGCAACACCTCACTTCTTGGTACCAATTTTGTGTATGTGTCCCTTTTCTGTTGCTTACAACAGAGAACCTGAGGGCTCTGCACTCATGACCCAGTCACCTCTTAAGGGCCCTACCTTTCAGTACTGCCACACTGAGACAGTATTGAGAAATTTCAACATAAGTGTTGAAGGGGGCAAATATTTGGACCGTAGCAAAACCATGGCAAGTAGTTTAGCTGTGGACCTAATATAGAATTTGTATGGGATGTTAACAGTGAGGTCAAATCAAAGTAAGTCAATAAGAAATAAGTCACTTTTCCTACCAATTTTACCTTTAATATTCTTGTAGCTGAAGCTGGAATTTTTCCTCAATCCTAATAGAACTGAGTGGATCACCAGTTACTGAAATGGTAAATTATTTTAATAGTGTGTGCTATTTAAGGAATCATTAATCTCAAGATATGTAAAAGTTCATTTGATGATTTTGACAATGTCCAGTCACCTAATAAGAGGGAAAGAAAAACTGGGAAAGCATGCTAAAAGTGTAATGACCTATAGAATATAGTTTTCCAAAAGGAGGAAAAATAAATACCCAAGTCTAACACTAACTTTTCAACTGTTTATGTTCTAACTGCAGTTTTGTTACCAGCTGAAAACATGTCCAGGTACCGGCATGAGAGGAGGTGTTTTTAGATGTCTTCAGCATTATGCAAGAAAAAGTTACTGGACCTTTGAGAATCTAAATGGTAAGTCTTAGACCATGAGTGGGTATCAGAAAGACTGAATTTGTGACGTTATGAAGATATATTTATGTGTTTGTTTTTCATTTTCTCTATAATTTGTTGTCCATTAATTTATGTTCCTATCATTTATTTTCTTCCTTTTACTTACTTTAGATTTAATTTGCTCGTTTATTTCTAGCTTCATAAACTAGAAAATGAAATCATTGATTTTAAACATCTCCTCTTCTATTGTGAGCATTAAAAGCTTCAAATTTCCCTTGAAGCACTCACTACATAGCTACACAATTTGTAATGCATCCTGTTTTCATTACCATTCTATTCAAAATATTTCCTCATTCCTCATTATTTCTTCTTTGTCCCACCATTTATTTAGAAGTACATTCTTTACTTTTCAAATATGTATTATAATAGATTTCTAGTCAATTTCAATTTTGGTCACAGAGCGTACTCTACAAAACTGGAATGTCTGAGAATTCGCCAGGACTTGTAAAATGGCCTGACACAAGCACTGTTTGGTTATCGTCCTGTTACATTTGAAAAGAATGTAAATTCTGTATTGCTTGGGTGAAATGTTGATTCAGTAAACAAGGCTGATATTGTTTATCTTTACTAATCTTTATTGAGTTATGCTTTAGTTTGAATGTTTTTGTCCCCTTCAAAATTCATTTTGAAACTTAATCCCCAATGCAACCAGTTAGGATTTAGGAAGTGACTAGGTCCTGAGGGCCCTGACCTCATGCATGGGATTAGTGCTTTATAAAAGGGCTGGGGGAAACTAGCTAGGCCCTTTTCCCCCCCATCTCTTCTGTCGTGTGAGGTCACAGCAAAAGACATCATCCTGGAAGAGAAGCGCAACTCTTACCAGATACCAAATATACTAAGGCCTGGATATTGGACTTTTCAGCACCCAGAACTGTGAGAAAATAAATTTCTGTTCTTTACCCAGTCTTAGATGTTTTGTTATAACAGCAGGAACTGACTGAGATAAGTTGTTCTATTAATTACTGAAAAGGATGTTAGCCTCTCTGTGTTTTATTGTGAACTTATCTATTGAAACATTTAGTTCTTTCAGCTTTTCTTTCATGTCTTGTTAAGCTCTGTTATTCTGCACCTATACATTTGTGACTATTAAGTTTTCATGGTGAAATTAAGGAAGATCTTTAATTTTATCACTAAGAAACATTCCCTATTATCTCAGGATATAAGCCTTATCTTGAAGTCTACTTTCCTTGATATTAATAAAGCTGCCCTTAATAACTAATAGTCATCATTTGCAATTTATATATTCTCCATTCTTTTACTTTCAAGCTGTCTGTCTTTATATATAAAATGCCTATCTTATGGACAGCATACTGTTACATAGTTGAGTCGTGATTTTTTTAATCCAATTTAGTGGTCTTTGCCTTTTAGATGGATTATATAGCATATTTTGTTTATTTGAGTGTTTGTCATAGTTTTTCCTTTTAATTCCTCGACTGGCTCTTCAGCTCTACTTCACTGAGTTTTTTTTGTTTTTTTCATTTTACTCAAGTTTTTTTCCTCACATTTAAAATGGGATTAATCTTGCCAATCCATTTACTCTTTTCTCAGCTCCAGCTTTATTGAAGCATAATCGACAGAAATTGTTTGTATTTAAGGTATACAACTTAATGTTTTTCTATACCTATACCTTGTGAAATAATCACCACTATCAAGCTAATTAACATATCCATCACATCACATAATTACCTTTTTGTTGTTGTTGTTGTTGTTGTTGTGAGAATACTTAAAATACACCCTCTCTTAGCAGTTTCAAGTATGCAATACAGTAAAAATTAGAGACAGGGTCTCTCTCTGTTGCCGAAGATGATCCTCCCACCTCAGCCTCCCGAGTGGCTGGGACTACACGTGTGCACAACCATGCCTGCCTAATTGTTTTATATTTTTGTAGAGAGGGACCCCCACTATGTTGCCCAGGCTGGTCTCAAACTCCTGGCCTCAAGCGAGACCTCAAGTGCTCCTCCCGCCTCAACCACTGAGTTATTTTTTTTAGCAGTTGCTCTGGAAATAGCTATATCTATCCTTTATAACATTTTTCGAAGATTTTATATTGTATTATTTCACATCAAATGTAAGAGTCTTGTATAGTTTTTTGTGTAATTCTAGTTATTTTCTTCCATGTGGCACAGGTCTGTTGGCAATAAATAATCTCAGCTTTTGTGTTAAACATCATTATTTTTCTTTCACTGTCAAAGGATATTTTCGCTATACATAAGCTACTGGGTTTATATCTTTTTTTTTTTTACTCTTACAAGATGTAACAAGATGTAATTCCATTGTCTCTTGGACTCTACTGACCTATATCAGCCATCATTTGGATCAGGTGTCTCCTATATGTAATATGTGTTTCTTCTAGCTATTTTTTGTAACTTTTTGTTTTCAAATAATTTGAGACTCACAAGAAGTTGCAAAAGTGATATAGAGATGCCCCATGTATTTATCGCTCAGCACTTCAAAATGATATGTAACACCTTATGTAATTATAATGCATTATCAAATCCAGGAAATTGATTGACATAGTACGGTCTGATCTTACTCAGACTTCATGAGCTTTTCCATGCACTTTCTATTTTTGTGTGTTGTGGTAGGCTGGCAAATGGCCCTCCAAAACAATCTACATTCTAATCCCTATAAATTTTGAGCATTAATTTCATATGGCAAAAGAAGAGTCTTTGCAGGTGTGATGGAGGTAAGGGTTTTCAGATGGGGCAATTATCTCTGATTAGCCAGGTGAACCCTAAATGGAGTCACCGGTATCTTTATAAGAGGGAGACCTTGGAGGATTTGACACAGAGAAAAAGGCAATGTGGAGGTGGAGCAGAGAGACTTAAAGATGCTGCTCTTGAAGGTTGGGTCGATGTATCCGCAGCGAGAAATGCCAGCAGCTACTCAAAACTGGAAGAAACAAAAAAGAGATTCTTCCCTAAAGCCTCCCTCCAGAGGGAATGCAGCCCTGCCAACACCTTGATTCCAGCCCAGTCATGCTGATTTCCAACATCTGGCCTCCAGAACGGTGAGTTTTTTGTCATTTTAAGCTACCAAATTTGTGGTAATGTGTTACAACAGCCTCAGGAAACTAATACATGTGTCTTTGTGTATATTTTCCCATTTCTATACTTTTGTCATCGTGAAAATATTATATGAAAGATAATATTTGTCATGTCACCTTTGGAAATAGGTTTTTTTTCTGCTCAGCATCATGCCCATATAATTAATGTATTTACTCTGGTATGAATATATCAGAATTTGTTTAAACATTCACCTGTTGAAGGACATTTGGGTTGTTTACAGTTTGGGCTGTTAAAGCTTCTATGAACAGTCATGTCCAGGTGTTTGTGTGAACTTAAATCTTCGTTTCTCTAGGATACATACCCAGGAGTGAAATTGTTGGGTCATAAGGTAAGTGTTTGTTTGGCTTTTTAAAATGATGCAAACCTGATTTCCAGAGTGGATATACCATTTTACATTTCCCCTGCAATGTGTAAGAGAGCTGTTATCTCCGTATCCTCACGACCATTTGGTACCGCCAGTATTTTATTTTTATTTTGGCATTCTAATAGGTAGTTCATAGTGATATCTCATTGTGGTTTTAATTTCTATTTTCCTAATGAGTGAACAATGTTTAGCATAAAACATAATTTCACGTGATTATTTGCCACTTTCATATTTTCTTTAGTGCAGCATCTAACAAGTCTTTAGCCAATTTTCCAAAAGTTTTTGTTTGCTTGCTTTCTTGCTGTTGAGTGTATTCTTTATGTGTTCCAGAGTCAAATTTTTTGCTGGAAACATGACTTACAGATGCTTCCTCCCAATCATCAGCTTGTTTCTTCATCATTTTTGCAGTGTCATTTACGTAGCAAAGCCTTTTACTTTTTATGAAGTTTAATTTCCTCTTTATTATTTTTGTGAGTCATGCTTTTGGTGTTATGTTTAAGAAGGCTTAGCCTACCCTAGGTCAAAGCTGTGAACATTTGTTTCCTGTGATCTTTTCTAAAAGCTCTATAGTTTTATGTTTTACATTTAGATTCCTGATCTATTTTGAGTTAACGTGTGTATAAGGTGTAAGGTTTAGGTTAAAGTTCATTTTTGTCTATTGATGTCCAATTGTTTATTCACCATTTATTGGAAAGATATTTATTCCTTCTAAACTTTATCTTTATCTTGGTTCTCATCATTTTGACTACAATATGTCTAAATGTTATTTTCCTTATATTTATTCTGTTTGGTATTTCCTGAGTTTTTTTTTTTTTTTTCACCAAATTTGGGAAATTTAGGGCGTTTATGTCTTCTAACATTTTGTCTACCCCATTATCTTTTTCCTCTAGCACAGGCACAAGTCAGGTGCTATGTAAAGTATTTATATTCAGATTTTGGACTCCAACATCTGTGGATTCCAATTTAATAATAATAGTGTTTTTAATGATAAAGTTATTGCTTAATTATTAAATTATTATTTAAAAATAAAATTATTCTCCCTAATCACCCAATTGCTCTGGAAGCTCTGGACTTTTAATTCCTTAATGCAGGAATGCTGTGATTTTTCTGCTTGAGTTCTAGGCATCCAGAATCATGTGGACTCCCTCAGGTAAAAAACAAATACGTGTAAGAGTATCCGCCAGTGTATTTTCTGTTTTTCAAAGTTTGACAACCCTTCAATATTTTCCTTCTTTTTTTTTTTCAACTCTTCAGTGCCTTAAAATAATTGTGAATGTGTATAAGTTTAAGTTTTGTTCAGAGTTTATAGATTTTTATCTGCAATGTGAATAGTCTGCTGCAAGCTATGCTGACATGACTTGGGTGGGGCAAAGGCAACATATGTAACCTAAACATTTGTACCCCCATAATATGCTGAAATAAAATAAAATAAAATAAAATAATCAACAATCAGAAAAACAACAACAACAACAAAAAAGAATTCCAAGGATTTGGGGTTCTTATGT
Organism: Propithecus coquereli; assembly: GCF_000956105.1. NCBI lineage: Eukaryota > Metazoa > Chordata > Mammalia > Primates > Indriidae > Propithecus > Propithecus coquereli. The sequence continues at coordinate 8,222,114 of NW_012152729.1, forward strand.
AAGGAAGATGGGGAATTGTTGGAGGACTTTAATGAGGAAAGTGATATGATTGAATTTAACATTATAAACTGCACTCTGTGTGTTAACATGTGGAGAATGTTTTTCCAGGTATAAGACTAGACAGCAAGGGTCAATTGCAGAAACCCAGAAAGAGATTGTGGTGACTTGCATGTGTCCTCAAATAGTGGATATGGAAAAATGATTGATTATGTTTCTTGCCGTGTGACTTTGGGCATGCTGTTTTATCAATAAATTTTAAAATTAGATAATGCTACCTAAAAAGCCACTAGTTTGTTCTGGAGATTGAATAAAATATATAACATCTTAGACATTTCCTTGAACACAATAATGCTCTACAATATGTAATAATTTTTTGTGAAGGTATTACATTCCCAGTATTGAAATTTATTCATCCCAATACTGAACCATACCTCTATTCATGGGTCTAGACATAGAGATACATGCTAATCAAGTACCAAATAACACATAGAATTCTAACAAAATAGTTGATATTTTGTGGTTTATGATGACATAAGAGCATATATTAATAATAAGGTGACTTAATCTAGTGGTGGGAAAATAAATAAAAATATGAATTGATTCTAGTTATCTAGTTATACTAAAAGAGTTGTTCAGCTGGATGACCTCTAACAAATATTAATGTTAATAAGAAGGGTAAGTTTTCCTGAAAAACTGAAAAGTGAGATGAGATCTAAATAAAAATAAGATAATTTATTTAAGTGAACGGTATAGGTAAAATTGTTTCAGAAAGAAGAAACAGTATGTGAAAAGTCACCTCTCCCTGCTTCCCCCCCGAGAAAGAGATCGTAGAATAAGTGTGGAAATGGAAGAAAACTAGTGTGGTTGGGCAGAGTATGAGAGTGATCATGCTGCACACCGGGCTGGAAGAATATGCAAGAGCCATACTATATTGAGCCTTGCAGTCCATGGATGTGTTTGGTTTTCATCTTTAGAAAACATGGAATCCCTCTGTGTGTTTTAGTTAAAAAGCTCAAGGCAGTTTAAGTGTAGAGAACATAGTGGAGAGAGATAAAATTGGATGAGGCAAGTCTCAATAAGTGTTAGGATGATGATGATAATGGTGATAGTGATGGTGGTGGTGCTACTACTGCTTCTGGTTGTTTTGTAATGAGAGATTTGGAAAGAAGGATGAAGGATGAAGGTAGAAGGATGAAGGGTGAAGAATATTGCCTAATTGTTTTTGTTAGGGACACAATTTCTGCATGTCTGATATTCTATGGCAAAAAAAAATAGGCAAAGAAACAAGATAAAATTAGTCTATTTCATACTTCATTAGCACCAATAGTAGTTGGCTTTTCTTAAACATCTACTGATCCTCCAGGTAAGCAAGAGTTTCTTGGAGCTAATTATTAGGCTTTCAGTGATATTTGAAATGTCTGAACTGAAATACTTAAAAGGGGGTTGGAATCCAATTTTATTTTAACGTATAACATTATCTCAGCAATGACTTTATGATAACATAAAGCAAATTAGATAGAATCTTTTCTCTTCACTCCATCAGATTGAAGTTCTGTGTATCAATAAAGAGACAGAGCAATTGTACAGAGATAATCATTATACCAATCCCCAGATGCATCTGGAAAACTATTAAGAACCAAAGAGGAGGCTAATGAAAAGATCTCCTGTGGTTACAGAAATTACATGCTTTGGTCTTTGTCTCCAGATATTTTCTTTGTTACTTTCTTCTGAAAGATCTAGCAAAAGCACATTTATTAAACTGCCTCCATTTCCCCAATGTGCTTTATCATTGGGAGCTAAGAATAGAATGGTCCAAAGAAACACGTAATTAACTTTCTTCATCATTTATTTACTAGTATATATATGAGTAAAGGACTTGACTATTCCTCTAATGCTTTCTATCTTCACACACACACACACACACACACACACACACACATTGCACTTGCTAATACGATATAAAGATTTTGTGCAGTAACAATTTCCACAATTGGTGTGTTTCTAGATATCTCTGAAGTGTTTCATTAGTGTGTCATACTAATTTTTCTTTAGGATTATTTATATGGAAATTGATTGATGTTTCCTGACACATGTCGACTCCATCTAAATGGGAAAAGTAGAATTATCCTATAAAAATAAATAATACAACTAGAGTAATCATCTTTTCAGACAGAAGCAACTTATCTTTGTAGAAAAGTATTGAACAGTTCCAACTATATACAATTCCATTAATGCAAGCCCATTATAATGTTGAAAAAACTGAAGGGAACCAAAGAAAGCCCAATTAAGAGCTGAGTGTTTGAATTACGTTTTTAATCCTCATGAGTACTCTTGGGGAAACCAATGATCAAAATGGGTATCTTGAGAATAGAGAAGCAATCTCCTTTTGTCCCTGATAGTGTCAACTAATAAATATGTGAAATGCATGCATGGAGGGATGGGTGGGTGAGTTTGTACGTGTGTGAGAGAATATGCCAAATTTTCACCGCTGATAAAACAATCACAATGTAGCTTACTGTAAACATGATCAGTGACTCATTAGCTATACATAATTTACTATAAAAGAAAAGTTAAAGCTCACATGAGGTTTAGACTCCTGACTTCAAACTATAAAATGGTCCTAATGTCTCAATATTTACTATATTTTTTTGTATTTATGAAAAAATTGGGGCTGATACTTCTCAGCTGGTTAAGACCATGATAAGAAATAGAAATAATTCATATATTCTCAAATGAACTATTTAAGTGTGTGTGTTTGTGTGTGTGTAAATCAGATTGGATTTTTCCTTGATTATTTTCTTAGTTAGTATGGACTGCTATAACAAAATGTCTTAAACCGGGTAATTTATAAACAACAGAAATTTATTGCTCACAATTCTAATGGTTGGGAGGCCCAAGATCAAGGTTCCAGCAAATTCAGTGTCTGACAAGGACCTGTTGCTCATAGATGGCACCTTCTATGTGTCCTCATACAGATTAAGAGGTGAACAAGCTCCTTCAAGTTTCTTTTATAAGAGCATTAATCCCATGCATGAGGGCTCTGCCATCATGACCTAATCACCTCCTAAAAGCTCCACCTCTTAATACTATTGCATTGATGATTAGGTTTAAAAATATGAATTCTGGGAGGACATAAACATTCAGGTCATAGCAATCATATATCAACAAAGTCATCTAAGATGCAAAAAAACCTAATTCTGAAGGTGATTTCAAGATGCCTTGGGGACACCGATGACTGAAAGTGGGAAAACTGAGAACCGTCAACATTTATGGTTCCCAAAAAAGGGGATTGGCCTGTCAAGAGCTATGAACCTCTTGACTTTGGCAGCTAGTATATTTTGAATATCTTTTCACTCTACAGTAGACAAGGAATGTAAGGATTTTATTTATAGGTGAATTAAATTAGAAAGGACAGGCATAAGCATATGGTGCAAATATAGGAAAAGTCAACACATATGTATTTAGTTAACATGCAAATAATAGTCTCAGGTAAATAGCAAGTGTTAAAGATTAAGGGGGTGGGTATAAAATAATATCTGAGGTTGTTAGAAAGGCATACAAAAAAAGTTAGGCCTTAAATGAAAAGCAGAAGGGCTGTCTATAGGGGGAGCATCAGAGATGGGAGACCTGGTTCATTGGGTTTTGTGTGGTAAGTCAGTGGCCAGGAGAGATGGTAGCTGAAGTTGCAATGAGGTCATAAGCTTTGAAAGGTGGGTCATGGTTGGATAGAAGCATAACAGCCTTAATTTTAAAATAAATAAATAAACAAACAAATAAATAAAATACAAAAATGTCCAGAAAACTACCCTGATATGGCTTTCTCCTTCAGCCCATCCTTATAAAACTTGTTGCTGAGACACTTTAACATTCACATTGTGAGGTCATGTTGGGAAAAGGGAATACGCTTGATGGTTAACACTTTTGAGTTCAAATTCCAATTCTCCCACTTCTGAGTTGTGCAACATTGGCCATGTTGGTTAACTTCTATGAACTTCAGTTCCACTAATATAAAAGGGAGATGATACTGTCTAGTGAAGAAATATCATAGCTTGTGGTTATGAATCCATATTCTGTAAATTCCCTGGGTACAAATTCTGGCTCTACCACTTACAAGCTCTAAATCTTTGGTAAAGTTCCTTAACTCTGTGCCTTTTCTTCTTCTCTAAATTAGATTAAAGCCATTCTCACTGGAGTTAAGCCATCAGTGAGAATGGCTTTTATCAAAAAGTCCCAAAACAATAAATGTTGGCGTGGATGTGGAGAGCTAGGAACACTCATACACTGCTGGTGGGACTGCAAACTAGTGCAACCTCTGTGGAAAGCAATATGGAGATACCTTAAAGAGATACAAGTAGAACTACCATTTGATCCAGCAATCTCATTACTGGGCATCTACCCAAAGGTAAAAATGACATTTTACAAAAAAGACATCTGCACTCAAATATTTATAGCAGGACATTTCATAATTACAAAGATACGGAAACAACCCAAGTGCCCATCAATACATGAGTGGATTAATAAAATGTGGTATATGTATACCATGGAGTTCTACTCAGCCACAAAAAACAATTGTGATCTAGCACCTCTTATATTATCCTGGGTAGAGCTGGAACCCATTCTACTAAGTGAAGTATCACAAGAATGGAAAAACAAGCACCACGTGTACTCACCACGAAATTGGTATTAACTGATTGACACTTAAGTGCACATATAGTAGTAACATTCATTGGTGTCGGGTAGGTGGGAGTCGGATAAGGTATGGGTATATTCACACCTTATGGGTGTCGTGCGCACCATCTGGGGAATGGACACGCTTGAAGTTCTGACTCGGGTAGGGCAAAGGCAATATATGTAACCTAAACATTTGTATCTCCATAATATGCTGAAATAAAAAAAAATAAAATAAATAAAAATCAAATTAGCTTAAGTAACATATTATTAAAACTTTAAAAAAATAAATTAGATTAACACATAGATATATTGAGAATATAGAACACATAATTTCTTATAACAGTGCCTGGACAAAAGTGCCTATAAATGATTTACTATTAATATGTATTCTATTGTTATTACATCATGGGTGGTTTGAAAAATGAAATGATACATGCTTGTAATGTATCAAGCATAGTGTGCAGGACACAGTAAAGATGGAACAATGGTATTTCATCTCATTCCTGTTTTCCTGCTATGAAATGTCAATGTAGACTCTTCCATGTGTCATTTCCTGCAGGAAATTTCATTGGCCTCCCATTATTCTTCCCATAGTCACACTCCCTGCAGGAAAACGTCCTACCAAAAGCCATAACTAGCCTTCTCCCAAGTGCCAGGAATGAACTTTCTCAATTAATCTGGCAACTCAAGTCCTGTGAGAAATAAAAATAAAATTCTGAGCCCACAATTGACTTTATGGACACCCTCTTGGCCAAAGGGACCCCAGAGAAACCTCAAAACTGACTTCCCAGCCATGATAGGATGGGAGGTCAGACATGCCTCCTTTTACCCCTCCCTTGCTAACCTCCATTTGGCTTTCTTCCCTAAGGGTTAAACAGAATCTAGCCCTTGGGAAAGACTTGCTCCACCACTGATTTCAAGCAACAGCATGACTGCCCCCTACTTTTCCAGTTTTGACACAACTGCCCAGCATTTCTTCCTAATAAGAGAGACTACTAACCATGGAGTGGTATGGCCAGTCTATGGAGGATGTGCAGTGAGGGTTTTCATGTCCTTTGCTTCATTTTTTTTTTTTTTTTTTTGAGACAGAGTCTTACTCTTTTTGCCCTGGCTAGAGTGAGTGCCGTGGCGTCAGCCTAGCTCACAGCAACCTCACACTCCTGGGCTCAAGCAATCCTTCTGCCTCAGCTTCCCGAGTAGCTGGGACTACAGGCATGCGCCACCATGCCTGGCTAATTTTTTCTATATATTTTCAGTTGTCCGATTAATTTCTTCTATTTTTAGTAGAGACGGGGTCTCGCTCTTGCTCAGGCTGGTTTCGAACTCCTGAGTTCAAACAATCTGCCCACCTCAGCCTCCCAGAGTGCTAGGATTACAGGCATGAGCCACCATGCCCGGCCTGCTTCATCTTTTGATGTCAGAAGACTGAAACACCACCCTGGGATCACGCTAACCCTATCGTTTTTTGAACATGGGTTCCATGAAGGGGCATGAATTCAACTGCACACACTCATGTTTCTCCTTTCCTAAATATTCATGACCCCCCCATTGCCTATTAAATATATATATATATGTTAGGCCACCCTTCTCTGTATAAGTTCATGTTTTTTTACTGTTCCCTGGAAGTGCTTGCTCTTGGCTTCTGCCAAGACTGTGCTTCCCAACCTGCAAGATGGCCACCTGCAGGCTGCAACCCTTTTTGAGAAATAAACCTCACCTTTCCAAATTTATGAACCTCATCCTTCTTCAGTTGACAGCTGTATAAGTGGAGGTTAAAGCTCAATTTCTAAAACAGGCTATTCTTAACAGAAATCAGTTGACACAACAATTCCCATTAAGCCATTGATCTCAACTGTGGACTAATCTTATTTGACATATTTAAATATTTTTTATAAATACATTCACAGAAACCATTTATATTCTCTGTCTGATCTTTTCATTTATATCAAAATTGTGCTATTTTCTCTTCACATAAGAAAAATATATGGCACTATTCTCAATGATATACATTTTTTAAATAGAAAAATTTCCCCAATTTCATCTAATTATTATGCACATAGAGATTGAATAAATACAAAATCTGGCAGGTCAACTAACTCACTTAACAGATACTAAGGGACAAGATGATAATTTCTAAAAATCATCTCAAGTTTTCTTCTCTAAACTATATTACTTAATATTTGCTACTAAAAAAATAAATATAATACAGTGTGCCTGAAACATCAAGCCACATTAATAGTCTAAAATAGTCATATTTCTTAATCTTGTTTAAAATCTAGAAATGATGCAGCAGAATCATAAAGAATTACCATTTTTTTTAAAAAAATAAATGTTACCAGGGTAGCAGGAATTGTTTCCACTGAAGCACTCTTTGCCATCTGCTCCTGAGAAGTCATATAGACTTTAGATTTGGTAAATGGTTCATCATCCCAGTAGCTACAGGGACATCAATAAAAGTTTCTGTAGATAATAGATTATCTGTCAGAAAATTCCATGTGTTAACTATTTTTCTCCATCACATTTTCAGAACTAATTAAATACTTAGGCTAATCAGATACTGAGAATTTTTTGATGTCATTTGTGAAAAATACATTGCAATATTCACTTAGGGGTTTCACAATTTAGAGTTGCTCACTGTCTGATGATGAAGTCTGTATTTCCAAAGGATATTATTCTCAAAAATAGCTGAAAAGCACACATGGCTCATCATTAATGTGAACTATTTTGCACATATTTTTGTTCATTTGTGCAGCATCTGGAAAAGCTAAATGGAAATTGCAAATGACAACTGAAGAATACATGAAAAGACCCTGGAAGAGAGCAATAATTTCACTCTTTGAAAGAAATCAGGGTATAACCATTTAATAACTGTACAGAAAGAGAAACCCAGAGGGGATTACCATAAGTTTGAAATGCCTGTCACTATACTGAATGTTCTGAATTAGTTCCCAATGATGATGCATGAAGGTGGAGGAGAGAGAGTTCAAAGAGCTAGGAGAAAAAAAAAATCAGAAACTAACTTGCTTATGTGACCTTGGAAAAGTCACTTTCCTGTGGAATAGTTAGTTTTTTTCTTCAGTAGAAAAAGAATCTATTGATTAGCAGTTCTCAAAGTTAATTTATCAGAAGTCTTCCTGATGAAAGCCATCCACATGTGTTAACATACTGCTCAGCATCTCAGAAGGCAAAATTCTCCTGTTGGAAGTTCTCAGGCTTCTGTACTGTTTAAGAAAATATAGGGGAATTCAAGAGAATGAAAACAACAATGTGCTTCAATTATCTGTTCTAATTAAGGCAAAAGTATGTCATGAAAAACCAAGATAAATGCAACACCAGGACAACTGATTATGACCGACTATAATATAACACAGGCATTGTTGAGAACTAGTCGGCTGGTCAATCTCATGGGTAGTTCCTATGGTGTTAAAAATTCTGTCTCTCTGTCTGTTTGTCTCCCTCTCTCTGACTTTCTCATGCTTACCTTATTTTAAAGATTATTAATTGGTAGAGGTCTCAATTAATTCATTGCAAGTCTTTCTAGATTTCCTAGGTCCTGACTCACCATTTGCTGATTATTTCCATTTTCCCATGAGATGCTAATTTTGAGCAATTACCCACATCATGGAAAGATAGATTATGCAAGAGAAGATTAGGATATAGTACAGCAATTATCAGAAATATTGTCTTCAATAAAGTGGCACTGGATACTGGTGGGAAGAAATGGAAAGAGGAATATTTTAGATCTTGCGAGTGTGGAAAACACCAAGTTGGTCTGCCAACAAGGAGTAAGGTTCCAGTTTGGTGCCATTATCCAGATCCCTAAGAAAGAAATGAAGTAGAAGACAGGGACAGGACTCAGTTCTAAACAGGACGCCAGGAATTTTAAGAGTACATCATGCCCAAGATGCCTATGACAAAGGAGAATGTCTGGTTGAGTTTCTAAAGGCAGGACTGGATCTACTTAAATCCTGGTAAATAAAGTCACAAGGGAAACATAGCTAAACTTCCTGAAGATGTAAAAGAGCTTCTTGTGAAGTATTTCTTCTCCCTTGCATAAAAATTTACCTGCCTTCTTGCATACACTTCCCAGGTCTGTTCTCTGCCTTCCAAGGAGATAAAAGTCTAATCTATAAAATAAACTACCAATAGATATTTACTGAAGAAACATACACTCCTCATTTTTATACTCCCATACTTATATTTTAATAGTTTATATTCACTCTTAACAGAAAACTAAATGATCATGAAAGCAAAGTTGTAAAGTACAAAACACCTAAAAGATGAAAAAGAAAAAAAATCCAAATCATTCCAATAATGTTACTCATTTGATATGCTCTCATCCAGCATTTCAGATTTGTTTATATAATTGTGAACATTTGGTATATAAAATTTTATTTCCTGGCTTCTCTTTAAAATTATATTACAGATTTTCATGTTAATTTATACAATTCATGCATATTATAATTGCATTATATTACATTCAATTAATACTTCATCATTTGGTTAAGCATTACCTTATTGTTAGATAATTTGTTTTCTAAAAGTTTACTTTTAAAAAATGAACATATTTACAAAATATGGAACAAATTGATAGATGTTTTCATTTATGTGTTTGCACATGTATTTAAAGAGATTTTGTTGAAGACACCATTTCATTTAAAATAATTTTATTTGATTTTAGTAAAATGAGGAAAAAAGAAATAAAAGAACTATTGACACATCTTATCCTAATACCAGATGATCATTCTATGGCATAGGCTTCTAAATTCAAACAAAATAACACAAACAAAAACATTTCACAAGAAATAAGTTAATATAGTTTTCAATTTTATTTTTGTGAAACTCTGCTATTTAAAATAAAAAAGTTATACTCATGTCTTAGTCCTTTTTATGTTTATATAACAGAATACTAGAAACCAGGTAATTTATAAGGAATAGAGATTTATTTCTTACAGTTCTGGACACTGGGAAGTACACGGTCCACAAGGTGTGAGGCCCTTCTTGCTGCATCATCCCATGAAAGAAGAGGGAAGGGCAAGAGAGGAAGCAGATCCTACCTTTATAACAAGTCCACTACGTGATAACTAACCCACTCCCCAGATAACAACATTAATTCCTCATGACCTAATTACTTCTTATTAGGCCCCACCTTCCAACACTGTGGCATTGGGAATAAAGTTTCCAACACATAAACTTTGGGGGACACGTTCAAATCATATCAACTTGTAATTCCTCTCACTTACCCCTCCCCTCCATTTCTTGATTGTTAATTATACTGTCAATGTTGACACTACTTGTATTTTGCTCTATAGTTCTATTAATCTTTTCTCTTATACAAGCTGAGTAGACTGTGTGTGTGTGTGTGTGTGTGTGTGTGTGTTTGTGTGTGTGTGTGAGAGAGAGAGAGAGAGAGAGAGAGAGAGAGATTAGCAGAAAGTACAGGGAAGAAATATTTAAGATATAGGAGTATGCTAATCTATCTCCCAATACAAAATTCCTCTTTGCAAAGACTGTGATGTCTACTATAGGTAAGATAATATGGATTCAAGAATACTTGATCTGTATGCAAGTTGCAATATATTCATGGGAGAAAAAATGTTTACGTATCTTACCCAAAAGTTTGATTATAGAACTCCATGTTCAAGGTGTTCACAATTCAAACTCTTTCTCATACCATTAGGACATTTATGGCTATATAGACACCTCACAAAATCTGCCTCAATTCCTCTCCTGAAGAGAACCTACATTCTATTTACTTTTTATGCATGGTTATTTGGTTAAACATAATAGTTTTCCATTTCCATATGGCATAATTTTTCTTCTTTCTTAAGAATAGGATTTCCTGGCCTGGCGCGGTGGCTCATGCCTGTAATCCTAGCTCTCTGGGAGGCCGAGGCGGGCAGATTGTTTGAGCTCAGGAGTTCAAAACCAGCCTGAGCAAGAACGAGACCCCGTCTCTACTAAAAATACAAAGAAATTAATTGGACAACTAAAAACATATAGAAAAAACTAGCCGGGCATGGTGGCGCATGCCTGTAGTCCCAGCTACTTGGGGGCTGAGGCAGGAGGATAGCTTGAGCCCAGGAGTTTGAGGTTGCTGTGAGCTAAGATGACCCCACAGCACTCTAGCCCAGGCAATACAGTGAGACTCTGTCTCAAAAAAAAAAAAAAAAAGAATAGGATTTCCTTATAGTGTTTCTTGTAATACTGATCTTACAGTGGTAAATTCTCTCAGCATTTGCATTTCAGGAAAAAAATGTGTTTACCTTTATTTTTGAAAGATAGTTTTTATTGGATATAGAAATCTAGATTTACACATGTCTTTTTTTTTTTTTTTTACTATTTCAAAGATGTTACTCCATTGTTTTCTGACTTTCATGGTTCTTGGTGAGAAGTCTGCTGTCATTTCTACATTTCTTCCAGTAATATTTATTAATATGTTATATTTATTTTTCCTACTGGGTGCTTTTAAGACTTTATTAATATTTCATTGTTGTTTTTCTTGTTGTTTGGGGATGTTATGCAAATTGACTATTGTGAGTTTTCTTCACATTTCTTCTGCTCAGGGTTTGTTGAGCTTCTGGATTTGGGGATTAATGATTCTTAAAAAACTTGAAAAAAATGTGGCCATTGTACCTTCAAATATATTTTCTGCCCTATTTCTTCTTCTCTTGGAACTGTAGTTACATATGTCTATTCACCTGATGTCATCCTGCTGTTCACTAAAACCATGTTCACTGCGATCACTTTTTTTCCCTCTCATCATTTCATTTGAATAGTTCCTATGTTATGTCTTAAAATGCACCAAACTTTTGTTCTGTGGTATTTAATCTGCTGTTAATCTCATGTAGTGTATTTTTTCACTTCAGATAATATATTTTCCATTTTAGAGGCTCCATTTGAATTGTTGCCTATGCTTTCTTCTGTTTCAACAAGTAGAAAATATTCATAACCAATTTGTATTAATAATATTCTTATCTTCATATTAAGAATATGCCTGTCTTCAAATTTCCTTATGGCTGTCACATTGAGTCAGTTTCTATTGACAATTATTTTTCCTGGTTATGAGTTGTATTTTTCTGCTCCTTACATTTATTTTCTGGATTTTGTCATATTTCTTTAAATATTGCTGGTGTTTATTCCTGGATGTGTTTATATTATTTGGATTCAGTTTAATCCTTTTGAATCTTATCTTTAATTTTGTTAGTATAGTTCAGAGGAGCTAATATGACTTAACTATTGCGGTAATGCTCTTCTGAAGATTATACCCACCACACTCTGGTTTAAGGGATCTTTCACTCTGCCTAATAGAAACACACACTTTACTAACCCTGTGTGAGCTACATGGATTATTCTGTTTATTCTTTTCTGGTGCCTATTTCTTAAGTTTTGTGTACCTCACATGCATGTGGAGAAAAATCCTTAGTGTAGAATTCAAGGAGACCACTTTGCAGTCTCTGCAGCTGTCTGTGAAGCTCCTTTCTTATTTTTGCTCCTCAACTTCAAGCAGTGTTAGCTTCTCCAAACTCCAAACTCTGTCTCTTTAACTCAACAAAACCACTAGGCTCTATTTGGATTCCCTTCCCTGCACAGAAGCCTAAAACTCACTCTGATCAGTAAACTAGAGTTATTGTAGGTTTCATTTTTCTTTTCATAATCTTTGCCTAGCAATCATCCTGTGCTGCCTGTTGACAAATATCTAAATAACGTTGTTTCACACAGTTCATAGATGTATCTTAAGGCTTGTCTTTTCTCTTTTACTCTATCTTAACATGAGCAGACTCCTTATGAGGAGAAGGTTAAATATTACAGAGTAATATTGCATTTTTGTGAGCCTTCTCCTTTTTGAACACTACTTTCCTTTCAATATGTAGTGTGGAATTCAGTTTTCATTTTAAAATACAGTACGAGTATTCCTCTTCCATGGCCTACCCATGTCCCTGGATGTCATGTATTTAATCAAAACATCAATAAGTGGATATTTCAAGATGCTAAAAATTCCTATTACAGAAATCTGTGTCTGGTCATAATCTCAGTCTCTCTGCTTCTCAGTTGTCATTAATTTCATCTACCTTTCAATCTTCATACCTTTTTCAAAGTGAACTCAAAATTCACTTTGAAAAAGTAGCACACATTATTTCTAAATGAATTTTTAAAGTCCATTCTCTGGTTTAGTGTTTGTATTACTGTGTATAATTAAAAGGTTTCCTTATGTGTAGATTTTCAATTTGGGTATAAATTGTAATTTGGGGGCACTTCCTAAAATGTATATATATGTATATACACACACATATACATGTATACACACACACACACACACACACACACACATATATATATTAAAGTTGTACCTATATACCTGTTTCTCAGATGATGGGTTTCTTTTTAAATATTATCTAACTTAGTTTAAATAAAGAAGAAAGTTTAGGGTACTTTCAATGCACTGGAATGGGAATATAGAACTGTCTCTGTGAAGCAAATATTTTTGGGAGGAATATGTCTATTTCTAAATGTCTTTACTCTTTAAAAATGAGTATATATGCTATGTCATTAACATTAAATACACAAATATTCTATCATGTATAGAATTCCCATTACATATATTTTCTCAAGTAGTTAGGAGTCTTGTTTAATTCCTTCAAATACATTTTAGTATTTTTTATTTACTAGAGCCATTTTGCAAAAAAAAAAAAAAATTACCACCAAACTTCTTTTCAAAGAAGATATATATTATATCAGTAGGAAAACTAGAAACTGATTTATTATTTCCATTCTGAAATGCCTACCTTATATAGGGTAGATAACTGCCAACATTATAAATATCCTGTAGACAGGAGGGTACTTGAAAACTTTATTGAAATTCTTTTCATCAGAAGAAAGTCAGCCATAAGAGAAAAAAGTAAAATACCAGTACCAGCAAACCAATGAGAAAGGATCACACATTATTTCTAAATGGATTTTTTTTGAATCCATTCTCTGGTTTAGTGTTTGTATTACCGTGTGTAATTAAAAGGTTTCCTTATGTGTAGATTTTCAATTTCATTACTTGTGGGCTTAATACATAGGCAGGTTTGGAAAGGAAATATATGGTTCATAATGTTTTGGAATGATCTATTGCAGACAGTTTTATAGAAAACAAATGCCTCCAGTGTAATATGCAATTCTAATTATCTCAGAATTGTGTGATATACTTAGCAAAGCACATTCCAAATTTTAAGATTTTTTTCTATTCTCATTCCATTTAGCCCACTGTTGTAATCTTTTTTATGTCTGTGTTTTAATTTTGTTTATGAGCCCTCTAACAATGTACTTAATATCTCAAAGTGCTTTGCCATAAGCTCTAAGAAAAGCATCTTTTCATTACCAGAAATGAATTACTTATATTTCTTTACTTATTTACTTATTATATATATTGCATATATTTCATTAAGTCCCTCTTCAGATCAGAGTTGTATCTCTCTCTGCCCCTCTCTGTCTCTGTCTCTCTCTCTTTCTCTCTCTCTCACACATATACACAAAGACACACACACACACACACACACACACACACACACCCTAAGAAAACAGGGACAGGTGCAAGATAGCCAAATGGATTTATCAGAGAGAAATATCCTACAATTATAATGTAGTGCTGTATCTTGGCTATGGGAACACAGTTTTTGATGTTTTAAAAAAATCCTATGTAAGAGTTGCTGAAATTGTGGGTGAATTGATACGTGCCAAATTGTAATTGGAGTGAGGCCCAGGTTATAAAAACAAACAAACAACAACAACAAAAATATAAAACACTCAAACCTGCCTTAGGTAGAAGGAATTATGGGAGGCTCTCACATCACTCAACCATGACTAGACCTTTGTACTATTTAGGAAAGGGTAGCCTTAATCAGTGACTTCAAGGGCTTCTAAAATAATTATTATATTTTTACAGAGATTAATACAGTGGTATTTTAGGTCAGCAAAAATAGTAGGCAAAATGTCTTCTACTTAATATTTGACACATCATATCTAATAGTTAATAAAGGCATTTAATAGTTTTAAAATATTTAAAAGGATAAAAATAATTTCTTCTAGTACCTTTCTCCTAAACTCTACTTTCTTCATCTGCAAAATAAAGGACTTTACAGAATATCCACTTGAGAAGTCTTATTAAAGCATAGTGTAGGTAGATGAGTGACTTACCTAGGATAATACAACTAATTTGATGTAAATTTAGGGTTTCAGAGTCATCTAACTCTTAAGTCCGTGTTATTTCCACCAATCCTGTTGTCTCACTTGGGTTTGTCTTTATGTAGTTAAAATATGATTTTATTAACACTTTTATTGAGCCATAAATTACTTATTTAATACATTAAAATATGCAAATTTAAAAGGTATATTTTAATAAGCTTTGTCATATGTATACATCTAACTCTTAAGTCCGTGTTATTTCCACCAATCCTGTTGTCTCACTTGGGTTTGTCTTTATGTAGTTAAAATATGATTTTATTAACACCTTTATTGAGCCATAAATTACTTATTTAATACATTAAAATATGCAAATTTAAAAGGTATATTTTAATAAGCTTTGTCATATGTATACATCCATAAACTCATCACCACAGTCAAGATAATAAACTTATCCATGACTCTCAAAAGTTTCCACATGTCTGTTTGTAATCACTTTTCTGTCATTATAGATTACTTTTCATTTTCTGCATTTTCATATGAATATAACCATATATTAATAGAATGTACCTTTCTAGTTTCATCTAGTATCTTTTGGTCAGCATAATTATTTTGAGATTAAACCATGGTGTCGTGCATCTCAATAATCCAATCATTTAATGGTATTGCATTTTATGAATATATCACTATTCATTTATCCGTTCATATGATTTTGAACATATGAGCTGT
This sequence comes from Propithecus coquereli, assembly GCF_000956105.1. Classification (NCBI taxonomy): domain Eukaryota; kingdom Metazoa; phylum Chordata; class Mammalia; order Primates; family Indriidae; genus Propithecus; species Propithecus coquereli. The sequence goes on from NW_012152729.1 coordinate 8,237,678, forward strand.
TTCCAGTTTGGCAGTATTACAAATAAAGATTCCATGAACATTCATGAACAAATCTTTGTATGAACTTATGTTTTCATTTGTGGGGGCGGAATTGCATAGGAGTGTAGTGGCTAGATCATATGGTGGAAAAATGTTTAAATTGCTAGTGTTTAGATTGCCAAATGTTTTGCTCATTGTTTAGATTGCCAATTTAGATTGCTAAATGTTTAGATTGCCAATTTTTAATCAAGTTCTATGTTTTCTCATTATTTAGTTTTGAGTGTCCCTTGTATATTTTGTATACAAGTCCTTTATTATATATATATTTTGCAAATAATTTCTCACATTCTATAGGTCATCTTTTCATTCTATTAACAGTGCTTTAAATGATACCCCATAATGCTTTGAAAATACAGCAGAAGTTTTTAATTTTGATAAAATCCAATATCAGGTTACTCTTTTGTGGGTGATATTTTTTCTTGTTACATCTAAGAAAATTTACATCACCAAACTCTAAGATTTTTTTCTAATGTTTTCTTTATAAGTTTTTATTATTTTAGGCTTTGCATATATGTCTAACTGATCAATTTTTAAGTTAGTTGTTTTCTCAAATGTTTTTTTTTAAATGCTTTTGTGATATTTATATTGAGTGTCCTTAACTTGATTGAAACCATATACCTTGTATAGCTTTCTGAAAATCATGGAAGTTCATCATAAAATTATGGTTAGATACAAATGTAAAGATGCATATAGATAGTTTTAAAACTTTTTCTTCCCATATTCCTCAATTTATCTTACTTCTGTTTTAGATCATTTTGTGATAAGAGTATAAAATTATATTCCAATTAGGAAAACATTAAAAATCAGATACTTTATGTAAATATTCAGAGAATTAACATGGGGGAAATTAAGTTCAAAAGTTAATCAGATTTAATTTTAAACAAAACAATAAGTGAGGACTCTTTGGAGAGACATTATTAATATTAGGCCTGAAAGGAGTATTTTGGATATACAGCAGGGGAGGAGCTCAGAGGGCTATTCTTAGCATATGAAAGTAATGGAGAAGGGGCCTCTTCTTTTCTGTCCAAACCATGCTCAAACCTATATCATGTGAGAGTATAGCACATAGTTCTATGGGGACATCAGTAACTTGCACTGAATGACAATCTTCAGAATCCACTTGTCACGCGGATAGAGTTCCTCATGCCTCTACCTAGACAGAAAAATTCACCTAAATCTTTTTTTTAATCTTCAATAATGTTGTATGCATTAAATATACATAATCTTTGTATATCCATTTTACCTCAATAAAGCTGTTTAGGGGAAAAAAAGAACAGAACAAATCAGTTACATCTATGTCTTGGGCAATTACAAGGCTGTTGGCTTTATTCATCGAGATGAGTTTGTAGAGAAACAGCAGATTGGAAATGGACCATGAGTGACTTCAATTTTGAAACTAAAGTTTCTGAGACACCTATCTGTAAGACATCTAGCTGAGGAAATGAATTAGGAAGTTGGATTTGTAGGAAATCTGGAAGCGATGTATTTATTTGGGCATTTTCAGCATATAGAAGTCAATTGTAGACTTTGGAAGGAAAAATATAACCAGAGATAGAAAGAGGATTAAAATCCTGGAACAGTGTCAAAAGATAAGGAACATCAATATTCAAATCCTTGCAATAAAGAATCAAGTCTGCCCTGGTCAAGATGCTCTATGTCCCATGTGGCTAGAGAGGGAAGTCTCTACTATCAGCAAAGGTTGTGGAGTGAGGGTGGCAATACTAAAGCAGAAGTGATAAGCACAGTTGACTACTCTGAAAGAAGAAAGAGATCTAAGCAGCAGCAATTGATTCCGGAATGTTGTCAAACTTAGTTTGCCATAATGTGTTTTGATACTGTGCCATGACTCTAGACTCAGGGAAAACAAGGAAATCAGAAGCAGGGGAGAAAGGCGGGTCAGGATGGGGAGGAGCAAAGGTAGCTGGGGACTCTCTGAACATTTTACTCAGAACTATTAGGGTTTTACCTATTGCAGTAATGGGCCAGCTGGAGGGAAGTGTGTCAGTAGGTCAGCTCTGTGTACAGTATCAAGAAAATATTAGGAGGCATACCTATTTTTACATTGCTCATTCCCAATGCTCAGTCTCTGTAATGATGAATGTAACTCTAATTTTTAAAAAAATATTTGACTGAAAACAGCTTCTAAGCCTGGCCTTTCCCTTTTTGCCTTGTGTCCCAAATCTAGACAAGCTGATAAGAAAACCTGGGTGCTCTTTTGGCACCAGCAGAAGATTCAAACCGTGAAAGCCCCTGACCACGCTAGAGAACCCTCATCCTAGCTCCATCTCTTAACCACAATAAACATTCATGCCAATCTTCTTTCCTGGTGCTCTCAAGCCATTTCTGACTGGTTTGAGGGGCCTGTCCTACTCTTCGTGGAGACTTCAGTTTGTACGTAATAAGCCTTTCCATGCTTCTTGGGGTGTGTGTGGCATCATGAGCATCTCCAAACCAAGTTTTGGGTGGGGATTCATCTTCCTCTGCAGGTGATCCTAACAGTCTATTTAGGTATAGACTGTATTACTTTGTGTGGACCACCTTTTTAGCCAGAGACCCCTTTTTGAAAAGCCAAGTTCTTTGAGTTAGCTTTCCAAAGACCTAGCAGTTTCTATGCAAGAACTAGATTGCATTTCTATAATTCTCTCCCTTGGGCAACAAATCAATATGAGCTTCACCACTGCACTTATTTTCCAGAGTCTTAGCTATTGCATCATGCCTGAGAAAGAAGACTTAGACCCTTTGAGGGAGCAATATTACAATATATGCAATGAAAAATTCCTTTCTTGTCACATTTTTGTGGTTGATGGTAACATAGGGATATTTTGCCATGTTTTATTAACCAAGAGAAAGTAAATCCACTCTGCAAACATAGGGACTTAGTAGCTGCTTCGATTCTGGTTGCCTCAATGCCTGCCAAGGTACTCATTTTTTAGGTCAGTGCAGGGTCCCACAATAGCTTTTATAAATGTGTCTGACAGCAAATGGCATCTCACGGAATATGGTTCCACGGTCCCGTTAATGTATGTGACTTCCCAAGCTTAAATTGTGCCACGTTTATTTTCCTCTTCACTTGTCCACAATTTCTCCCATTTAATTTAGATTGTTCTGTTACCATTAATTCCAGGCAATCTATTGTTTAATTGGATGGATTTCAATTGCAAATTAAGACTGCTGATTTCAACCAAGAAAGCTAATTTAAACCTGACAACAGGTTTGTTTAAAAAAAAAAAAAATTGGGAAATGGTATGGGAGAATAGAGAATAACACAGGCATTTGTTTGTGTATTAAGGTGTCATTTGTTTGTTTAATTAGAACAAACCCGTAGTCTTTCTAAATTGCAGAAATAACTAGCACATGACTTCTCATATGGGGAATATTGTCATAAAAGGTTTACCTACCCATTTAACAGTCCCAGAACAGTTTCTTCTTACTTATTCAGAGTCTTGTCATTTAATAAGCTCCATCTTGTTATCATTCTAAGTAAAAATAAAAGGTTAAGAAGAGGTCCTATGATTGAAATATTCGGCACTGTGTAGAACATAAGAGAAAAAGTGAAAAAGGAACTTTATCAGTAGTTCCATGGGAGGCTCTATGAAATGCTGAGTTAAGCAATAGCTCTCAGGAAATGTAAAGGGCAACTAAGAGATTGACATGAGCCCATTACGAGATTCTGAGCATATACATGGTTAGGAGACAAAGAGAGAAAACTCTTCCATTTTAAAAATACACAATCATACTCATCATCCTTCTTTGTATGATGGATAAATGTATTTAAAAATCAGCATGTTAAACTAATTATCCTGGAAACTTCCTACTTCAGGAGACAACAGTAGAAAAAGTGTACAAACCAAGAAATAATTTCATTCATTAAAAAATGGCCCTGACTAAAGCTTACTGAGTCATTGTCAACACTTTTGATGCTCCAGCTTATTTAGAAAACGTGCTTATGCAGAGTAGAATATCAGGGAAAATATTAATGAAAACACAGAATTTTTAAAGCATCACATTATAGTGAGTATAGAGAATATCAGAAAAAAAAGTCAAGTTCTGATCATTTTCAAACAAAAAATAGAATAGATTGTGAGGAAAGGTTTGTGTTGATAAATCTCTGGATTCAAAGTGAATAATTGATAAGCTGTTACAGTTCTCACACTATCCTTCATTGTCCACACCTTGACTTCTGGGGGAAGGGTATTGATAATGCTGGTAACCATGATGAAGGGTTTCTACTACAGGCATGATGGCAAAATGAGGCATAATTATATTCCAAGTAGACATTGGTGTTGTATGCTGATAAATGGAAACAAGGAGCCGTAGGTTTTTATAACTCATATTATAACCAAACAGGGATAGTAGATATCAAAAATACAGATTATTTAAGGATGAATGATGTTGCAAATGTTACTGGTTTTTCCCAATCTGAGTATTAAAATCTTGATTATATTTCTTAGGAAGGGTGAGCTTCCCTGTCAGCTATCAATTTAAAACAATTCTCAAAGAGGATTTCATAAGGATAAAAATTGATTGGCTGAGACTGACATTATTCTATAAAATGAAAATTATAAACATTTTATTCTATAATAAACTTAAAGAAACTGTTTAGGCAAAAAAGTAGAAATAAGGCTCATTGTGGTTCTGATATAAGCTTCTAATGCTTTCACACACGATGACTGGTGAAAATTAATTAGCATGTATAGCTAGCTACATGAAAAGACTTTCCTCTGTGTTATGAAAGTTTTATTAGTCGTTTACTCTATCACTAATACTCTTAGTAATGTATGACCTTCTGAAGATAGTCTCTGTTAGTTTCAGGGTTATTTTTACTAAATGCAAGAAACATTTAAGACTGATTTGGGAACCTATTCAAGACTCATGTCCAATGCTACCATTGTATTAGAAATATAAGAAATGTTAATCCTATATCTGAGAGGTTTACTGTCTTCAAAATACACAGAAACATTCTACTTTCTAGGAAAAATTTCTTCCTAATTTTTGGGCACCATCTCTGTGCTTTCTGACAAGAACCATCTCCGATCTGCAACATCGTCAGATTTCTATTGCTTTCTTGTATAAAAAGTAGCCTTATAAGGTCATAGTGAAAAAAGGATCTCTCATTATGCATAAATTTAAAAGCATGAGCACTTTTTGAACAACACTGTTAAAAATCCTTTTGACAGGATTTTTTTTAATTTAGCTGTTTTGCATACTCTCACTGTTGACTATGCTTTTCATAACATTGAGGACCTCTGAAAGAATAAAGTCACAATCATAAAGTGTCTGAATAGTGTGCAAATGCACAGTGATCATGAAAGGTATAAATTTTCTCTCTATGGAGCTATATCAAGATAGAAACATGATGACAACACGTTGTACAAAAAAAAAAAAAAAAAGCTGGCTTTGGATTGGTAACCATGTAGAAACCAAAAAGTCACACCCTGAGATTAAATCCACAGAGCACTTATTCTGTTACTTGTTAGCTCTGCAACCGTGGAAAATTATTTATCCTCTCCACACTTCTTTTATAAAATATGGATAATAGCATCCCTAATTTTGAATACATTTAAAGCATTTAAATACTTAGCACAGTAATTGGCATACTAAAGAGTATAAACTGATAAGTAAAGTTAGGTTAATAAAATTAGTCTATTACTGCTATAATTTTGGGGGAAAATGTCCTTGTAAAAAGAGCACTACTTTTATTTTAATTGTGCAGAAACCCTATCCTGCCATAAAAGAATTGCTAACAATATCGATAAAAATTCTCCAGCAAAGGTGGTCCATGTCTATGTTCTCAAACACTTCCAGTCTATTGCTTTAAAATAACAAAAACGACAACAAAGGACCCTACTTTTATTTAAAAAAAAAATGTTTCTCACCCCCGGGAACTGAGAGACTCAGCTTGAAGCAATTTTGTCCAGTGGATTAGAATAGAATCTGCAAGGGGCTGAGGAGAGGGCAGAGCTCCCCAAGGCTGAGCTGATAATGAAGCTCTAAGCCTTTCGGTGGGAGAACTGTGCAAACACGTGGTGCTTCCTGAGGACCAAGTCTCAGGCCCTCTGAGCACACCGAAGGCTTTGCCACTTGGGGAGGAATTAAATGGTCACAGAGGGAAAAGTCAAAGATAAACACAACTTTGCAAAAATAACGAGGTAGGTAAGAAACTGCTGGCAGATTCCCCTGAGCAGTGAGGCTGTGGACCTGGGCTCTTCTTTTCACAGACCTGTGGAGAGGCCACTAATAGAAAGCAGACCACACTGAGACATGGAGTTCGATTCCCTTCTTACTCTCCTCTCTGATTTAAGGAAATCAAGATATAGGCAAGGATGCAGGGACTGTTGTGTGAAATGAAAACCTACTACACTGGAGGAGAGGAATTGAATTTGTTCTTTTCAAAATATTGAAAGAGGAAGTAAAATAAGGTTTTAGAAAAATATGAAGAGGAAAAGAATATTGACAAGACTTGACACATGGCTCTTTTTATTGTTCTTTTTTGTAACAGAAAGGGAAGAACATCAAAAAACATCTGTCTGCAGCTACTAACTCAGAATGCTATGTTTGGCAGAGCACAGACACTGAAGGCAATTTTAGTTTTGCCTTTTCTCAACATATAGACTCCTCATTAATACAATGGTATTGAATGGCATTGCATTCCAGGCAGGCACTGAACAGCTCAAAGCAAGGAGGTAACAGAGACGGCAAAATAGTTGCCATTGACTCTACTCCAGGAGCCCAGATCAGCCAGGTTTCTTAATGGAGACACTCGTGCTGTTTCTTGGGGAAGGCATTACTTTGCTCAGCTGCAGTGAATCCCTTCTAGTGTCTGTTCAACTGTGTTTAGAGACCTTTCCATGACCACCTTATTTAAAACGCCTTTCTAAGGCATTAAAAACAGGTCATAACTGTTTTATAAACAATTTTCATTGATGCATAATACATGTATATAGTTTTGGTTTACATGTGCGATTTAATTCATATCATTTGTAAAACTCAAATCAGCATACTTCAGTTATTGATCACCTTAGATGTTTGTATTTTCTTTATAATGGAAATATTCAAATTATTCTCTTCTAGCTATTTTGAAATATACAATAGATTATTGTAAATTATAGTCACGCTACTGATCTATCGAACACTAGGTCTTATTAGTTTTCATCCAAAGTGGATTCTATGTTGCTGGATATTTCCTTAGTTATATAGGGGCTCTTCATTCCCTCATCCAACCATGACGGTCAGAGAATTGCTCTCTGCAAAGACGACTGTGCCTGTATTCTTCAACTCTTAGAATAAAGAGTGTAACTGTTGGGTGTCAGCTGGGTAATAGTAGTTTTTGCTCAAGACTTCTGGTGATGAGGAGGCAGTGCTTCATACCTGAAGACATCAAGCCATCCTCAAAAATAAAGGGGGTGGGGGAGGATAGACCTGGGTTTTAATCCCAGAAGTTCTACTTGCCTACTGGGGAAGTTATTTGATATGGTGGATTGTTACTTTGATGACCCCCGATAAACCAGGGCTCTCAGCTTGCATGTTCTCATGAAGTCCCCTTAAAACTGGGATGCTTTAACTATAATCTACCTTAACTATAGGGTACTGTAAACATGGCCTATTTTAACTAATAGAATGTGGAGGAACTGACATGCTGCCAGTTGTTGAACTAAATTTTAAGACGGCTTGGCGGCTTCTACTTTTGCATTCTGCAGAAAGATAGTCGTCAGGAAAGAAGTCCGCATTTTATTAATTCACTCATGTATTGATGGGCACTTGGGTTGTTTCCACATCTTTGCGATTGTCAATTGTGCTGCTATAAAATTAAGCACCACATGTACTCACCAGCAAATTGGTTTCACTGATCAACACCTAAGTGCACATATAGAAATAACATTTATTGGACGTCGGACAGATGGGAGGGGGGTGGAGGGGATGGGTATATACAAACATAATGAGTGTGATGTGCACCATCTGGGGGATGGACACGCTTGAAGCTCTGACTGGGGGGTCGGGGGCAAGGGCAATGTAACTTAAACATTTGTACCCCCATAATATGCAGAAATAAAAAAAAAAGAAAAAAAAAGTTAGATACTCATACAAAAAAAAAAAAAAAGAAAGAAGCCTGACAAGCCTAAGACTGCCATGCTGTGAGGAAACCCAAGTAGCCATGTGAGGCACACAGGAAAGAGAACCAAGGCTGTGGTTGATACTAGTCAACACCAGCTGCCAGCCACGTTACTAAAGACAATCTGTACCTTCCACCCTTCCACTCACCCAGTACATCATCCGACACAACACGAAGCAGAAGTAATGCTGGTTTAACCAACTGGATTGTAAAAAGTAATAAATTGTGTTGTTTCAAGTCTCTTTCACACACCCACACACAAATGCCCTCACCATATAACCCTGTCACTCACTATATCTAATTCTTCTTCCTATTGCTTCAATTGTTTTATATATATATATACACACACACACATGCATATATATCACATATGAAATATATATTATATGATGTACATACATATTTTATATGTACATATTATATATTTTATATATCTATATAACTAGTGGGACATAACTGAACAATGTCCATTTAGATAGGGATGGGCTGGGGCTTTTCTAACTATAGATAATATTGTGAGCAGAAGCTTAGAGTAACAAAAGCTAACAGTATACATGGGTAATGGCAAGTGATACTGCATGTTCTGAACATGGAGTGTCTGGAAGAAGCATCAGGAGAGGAAGCTGAAGACAAGTCACATCTTTTCCATGTTTCTCAACCCCGTTTTAAGCTACGTCTGTTTTCTTCAACAATGACAATTCTGAGGTGGTTGTCCTGTTTAAAATTGCTAACTCTCTTTACTATAAGTAATACAAATTCAAGAATATTACTATGACACCATCGATACGAAAACTTTTGGCAATTAAGCCTACCCTACTCCATCATATGGCAAAATCAAAGCATTACTCCTATCATAAATGGGCAATGAGGATTTGGAGAAAGGGGAGCCCTCCTAAATTTTGGGTAGGTATGTAAATTAGTACCATTCCTATGGAGAACAGTATTGAGGTTCCTCAAAAAACTGAAAAATGAACTACTATCTGATCCAGCAATCCTATCACTAGGTTTACATCCAAAAGAAAGGAAATCATTTTATTGAAGAGATATCTGCACTCCCATGTTTATTATAGCACTGTTCCCGATAACCAAGATAATAAACCTAATAAAACTAAGTGCCCATCAATGGATGAATGGATAAAGAAAACTTGGTCCATATACAAAATGGAATATTATCCAGCCATAGAAAGAATTAAATTCTATAATTTTCAACAACATGGATGGAACTGAAGGACACCATGTTAAGTGAAATAAGCCAGGCACAGAAAGACAAATATTGCATATTCTCACTCATATGTGGGAGCCAAAAAATTTGATCTCACAGAGGTAGAGAGCATAATGATGGTTACCAGAGGCTAGGAAGGGAGGTGGGGAGGGGGTTATTAAAAGGGTTTGGTTAATGCGCACAAAAATACAATCAGATAGAAGGAATAAGATCTAGAGTTTGGTAGCACAATAGGGTGACTATAATTAACGATAATTTATTGTATATTTCAAAATAACTAGAGGAAGGAAATTGAAATATTCATACCACAAAGAAATGATAAATATATGATGTAATGGATAACCAAGTACCTTGCTTTGATCATTACACATTATATGCTTGTATAATAATTTCATGTTTACCATAAATACATATAACTATTATGTAACCATAAAAATAAAAATTAAAAATAAATAGAAATAAATATTAAATATGAAAAAATAAAATAAATGAACAATGAAATCAGTATTTGCACTCTTTGAGGGCAAGAGAAATATTTTACTTATGTTCATATTCCCAGCACTAGCATGGTATATGATACATCTTAGATGCTCAAAAATATTGGAAGAGTTGGGATGATTAGAAAAAGTATGTAAGAAAGGGATAGAGGGATCCACAAGACAGTGAGCATAATTAAAAGGAATAAAGAGGAAAAATCCAAAGGAAAATTTTTACAGTTGCTGAGATTTATAAGGAGTATGAGTTATTTTGAGCTACTTTGGAAAAAACCAAAGAGAAGCAAGCTAGTGAATTGAGCTGTTTTTTGGGGGTGGGGGGGGCAGATTATTTAGCACAGCTGCAACGAATTCCTTCAAGTTTAAAAGGGAAGACTCTGATGTCAATTGCTGAGGATGAAATCTCATTGACACTTTTATTATCTGTTACCTCAGCAAGTAGCCTAACCTTTCCAAGAGGTAATTTCCTCATCAGTAAATAATTTTGGCAAGTAGTCCATAGCACTGATGTGAGGATCGCATGGGAGAGTGGATACAACATACTTTATTCAGGACTGGAACATAACAACAGTTTACATATGCGATGTTATTACTCCTTTGTTACGATATTATTATTCAAAAGAAACAACTCAGAAAAAAAATTCTAAAGTAAGAGAATGAGATTCAAAGCAGAAAGACAGAAAATAATACTTGTTCTACCTTTTCTGCCAAAAGCTAGACGGTAGAGGAACACCCAATCTAGCTAGCTCCAGATGATAAGAAGCAGAGTGGTCTGCCCAATTCCTTACAAGATATGATGGTGCAATGAAGGAAGCATGGGCTTTGGAATTAGAAATGTCTGGCTTGGACCCCTCCTAGGGATCAAAGCAAGTTACTTCATTTTCGCATCTTAAAAATTTAGGCATCTTGTCAGAAGTCATCGGAAAACAACAGATAAAGCACATCTTGCACATCCTAGATGCTTTCTCAACCTCAGACATTTTCGATGTATATCTTCACAGTGCACAGTGACATAGAGAAATATTAATAGAATTTGGTGTGAGCCATTACAGGGTAGGCCCACTGCCATGAGGAATTGGCCCACAGTATATACAGCTAAATAGCAGTCCAGCTGAATTTGATTAACTGTATACCCAAATTTGAATGTATTTACTGCCACTCATAACGTGTTCTGTCCAAGCCACAAGTGCACACAAAAAAGGAGGAATATTTACAAGTGTGAACCCTCTAACGAAGGAAAATTCTAGGATAATTTTTAAATTGATTCAGAGGAAAGCATTTTTAAACCAAGTTTACATTATTTTTATTCACGTATTTATTGAAATTCTCTCAATATGGGTAGAATATTACCCTTCTGAAGTCATCATATTTCTGACACTCACAAAATGCTACCAAAGATCTAGTGCAAAGGGTTCCTTAAGTAAATTTGTGTTAAAATTGTACGCATCATTTTATACTCACAGCAATCTGTCTTAGGTCAGGTTCTGTAGAAGCAGAGTGTATTCCTGTATATGTGATTTCTTTAGAGAATGATATCAGGAGGAACTGGGAGAAGGTGATGGAAGTAGAATAGGACAGGGAAGAGGCTAAGCAAAGATGTAAGTTCAGCGAAACTCTCACCATTGAGAAGAAGTGAATGATCTCATGGGAAACTCTGGAGCATGAATGGTATCACAGCATTGTCTCACTGTGTAAACCCCGTATCAGTTAGTAATTGGGTACAGTCTACTCCTGAGGGTGGGAAATAACCCCCTGCGCTAGGAGGCTTTGATTATTCAAGGTAGGTCTCCAAAGAAGAGTACAGTCACAAGCCAACACAACCATTATGCACAGAAATGAGGGATAGGTGCGCTTGCCCAGTAAAGCACGTCTATGTAGGACCCCCACAGCACCTACTGTAATTCGTGCCTTGCATTTCTTAGACCTACCTGCTTATCACATTCAGTTCCCTCTTTTTCATCACAGCTTCCCCAAGATTATGAATAGCTACAATTTCTGGGTAAATGTATAGCCTCAGCTGCTACAGTTGGTCCTGCTATAATATATCTGCACTTCTACCTCCTTGTGATGATCAGGACCATTTATGCTTACCAGCTTGGTAACTACTTTCTTTGCATTCAGGTTTACTGGCTTGAGTAGCCTAAAGTGATCACATGGCTACTGTAACTTTAAGTTATGTGGGACTCTAGCTTCCTCTGGAAGCCGGTACTTCTAAACCCACAAAGCCTAGAGTTGTCGGGACAAGAAGAGCAGATTAACACCAGGTTTGGTGGCTCACGTCTATTATCCTAGCACTCTGGGAGGCCGAGGCAGGAGGATTGCTTGAGGCCAGGAGTTCCAGACCAGCCTGAGCAAGAGCGAGACCCAGTCTCTACAAAAAAAAAATAGAAAATTGTCTGGGCTTGGTGGTGTGTACCTGTAGTCCCAGTTATGCCAGAAGCTGAGCTAGGCTGACGCCACGAGCTCAGGAGTTTGAGGGTGCAGGGAGCATCTCAAAAAAAAAAAAAAAAAAAGAGCAAATTATTAAACTGGGTCACTGGAAGTGATAGTGAGCAGAGTATTTTCTACTTCCATTTCTTGGTTTCCGGGTCTATATATTCAAACTAATGGGCATATCACACCATACCATGGCCATCGACACAAGTCGTATATTGCACTGTGAAGGATAGCACCTATTCTCACAGGGATACCCATTGTAATATGGTACCTTAGCTGTGTCTTCTAGAGGTCATTCTGCCACTCTGGATTGTATGTATGGTAGGAAAAGATACTGTGAGCAGTTTTTGACAGGCCTCCATAGGTAAGTTACCTGTAATATATCTGTATTAGTTTTCTCACCCTGCCATAACAAAATACTGTAGACTAAGGGACTTAACAGAAATTTATTTTCTAAGAGTCTGAATATTAAAAGTCCAAGATCAAAGTATTGTCAGTGTTGGTTTCTGGTGAGGCCCCTCTTCTAGCTTGTAGATGGATGCTTTCTTGTTTGACCTCCTTACGTGACCTTTTTTTCTGTGTGTGCAGAGAGAGAGAGAGAGATCTTTTTTCATTTCCTCTTATTGTAAGTATGCCGGTCCTATTGGATTAAGGCCTCATCCTTATGAACTCGTTTAACCTTAATTGCCTCCCTAAAGGGCCTGTCTTCAAATACAGTCACATTGGGGGTTAGGGTTTCAACATACGAATTTTTTTGCGGGGGGAGGGTGGAATTCAGTCCATAACAACACCTAGGATTTAGAGCAAGGCCATGCTATTGGCAACAGAGAACTATGTACCATTGAAACTCATCTCCAGTAGAGAGTAAGAACCTGACCAGGAAAAATCAACAGAACATGCCACCAGAACTCCCTATGCTGAGTTGGGTGTAGCAGAACCACTAAATCATAGTAGTCGGCCAGGCAGAAATCCGTCATAATATAGAAGTGATAAGTCTGCAGTTGGGCTCAAAGAGCTCCAGGGGGCATAGGTGAGCCGTACAAAAAGGTAGCCTGGATCTTCATGTCTCCCTTCACTGTTACACTGACACCTTTCTCTAATTTCACACCTGTGGCCTTATATTGCGTTATCTAGTACAAGCTGAAGGGGTAAGAAAAATTATGAGCTTATTGCACAAATGGCTTGGCTGGGTATATTGGTGTGATCTGAAAATTGATTGATACATCACTATAGCCCCATTGGTGGGTGTTGGAGTTCTGAAAGATGGTGATAAGAAGAAATCTTCACAAAGGGCAGAGTTTTTGGTGGGTCACCAACAGAGTCTAACACAATAAACATTTTCAATGTGAGTTTGTTTCCCTATTTTTCATAGTAGGAAGCAGAATCTCTGAATAATTTGCACAGGGTCTGAAAACATCTAAGCAAGATTATAAAACAAATTCTCCCATATGACTCAAAATCCATGCTTTCCCCCACCCCACCTTTTGCATAATATCTGGGAGAAAGAAACAGAGAGAAAGAGAGCATCAGAGATCCTGGGCTCTTCTAAGAACTCAAATTAATGAAAATACAGCAAAAGAGAATTACAACTAGCCTTTCTGTGGGCAATAGAAGCAGGTGAAGACTAGAGCCCTGGTTCCACTCTAGGGATGTAGAAACTTATGAATTATTCACTCCATTTTCATAAAACTTTTACCAATTGCTTCTTTTAGGACTGAACCTATGCTTTATAAATTGTAGCCCTTACAATGTAAATGAGATATATGTATGTTTGTGTGTATATATATATAAAACTTATATATCACATATATATGCTATAATACATGCATGCGCACACACACACATGCACACATATGTTCCAATTCAACAGCTTTGCCAGCTTCCAAGAAGCAATGTGGGGTAACACAGTAGGGGATGAAGTGTATTAGGTCACCTCTTGGAGCCTCAATTTCCTGAACTTTCTAATGGAAATATTAAGAATTATATTTTACATGGTTACTATGAGGATCAAGTTAAATGATATTCACAAAAAAGCATAGTAAAGCAAGTGTTCCATAAAGGGCCAAGCTGTGAACTTCCTATGTACTGGGCTAAGTCTGTTTGCTCGCAGATTTATCTCTAGTTCTTTCAGTAGAGAGGCACTCAATAAATATCTGTTAAGGTATATTAAAAATTAATAAATATTAGTAATTATTAATATGTCTAAGGTAGTGAGACACTCATATGAGAAGTCTACAGATTATTTATCTTTCTTCTATATAACAAACTTTGGTAGTATTAATCACCTATTTCTATTTAAATAAATTTTAAAAAACATTTCTAATTATGCCATTATTTTCTTAACATGATGAGCTTATAATTATAGCAGTAATTGCATAACCTTTTCTCACGTAAGGGAATTCCAGACACATACCAAAGTGACTTTCTAAAACAATATCTGAAAATAAACCAGTGTACTCCGTTTAATTTTGTTTTGCTTTTGAGAAAAAATTTATGAAATAATTATTTTCATCACATGATTTCAATTAGAACTCCAATTGCTAACCATATTTACATAAACAAACAAACAAATCAAGCCAACAAAATAAAGTTGCGGCAGTGTGTTTGAAAAAATGCTGCAACCATTCTCTTCCTGTATCCACTTGATTTTGCCAAATGACTTGGCAACGTGCCCCCACAAAGGGAATGTCCACTTCCCTACCTCTTAACTTGGCTTAACTTATGAATCTTTGTCAATAGAATCAATGGAAGTGACACTGAAAAATTTCAAGTGTCGAATGCCCTTGCCTTCTTCTATTCTCTCTCTTGAGACCCAGCCTCTGCCATTTAAACAAGTCTGCATTAGAACTATTCAATGCTAGATAAAGAGAGCTTCACATCCTTAGCTGAGATCTCACACATCAGAAAGAGTCTGGCCAAATCAACAAAGCCACCTATTTGGCCCACAGCTGACTAAAGTTACCAACCCACCGAGTTATTAGTTTAAACACATAGTTGTTATTTGAACCCAGTAAATTTGGGTGTTTGTTTCACAGCTAATAGCTAACCAAGACAGAGATACATGGGGATATTGATCATCTACCAAAGTGAAAGAATGGGTTGGTTCGAGAGCAGGGATTCAGGTATGTCTGAATTTCTGCCCCACCTGTGGTTGTACATTAAAAACTTAGATCCAGGCAGGGTGAGATGGCTCCCAAGTCCCAGCTACTTGCGAGGCTGAGGCAGAAAGATTGCTTGAGCCCAGGAGTTTGAAGCCAGCCTGAGAAACATAGTGAGACATTGTCTCTACAAGAAATAAAAATTAGCCAGGCATGGTGGCATGCATCTGTAGTCGCAGCTGCTTGGGAGGCTGAGGCAGGAGGACCAGACTGTTTGAGCCCAGGAGTTTGATGTTGCAGTGAGCTCTAATGACACCACTATACTCTAGTCAAGGGACAGAGTGAGACTCTATCTCAAAAAAGAAAAAAACGAAAAACAAAAAACTTAGATCCATATATATCATTAAATAAAATATTTTACAAAAACTTCTCCAAATAGCTCCATGTCTTGTTTCCTCAGTTCCTTTAGATCCCTACTCAATTGTCACCCTTACAATGAGACTTTCCTGGGACACTTTAAGATAGTACAAAAACTGTTATCTTTGCCCTCCATTTATTCCATAGCACTTATCACCACTTAAGTTCACGTATTTATTTGTTTTTCTGTACCTCATTACTAAAAGTTGGGCTTCCTGAGGGCAGAGATTTTATGCTTTTTGCTCATGGTTTGATTCCTAGTGCTTAGTATGTACTCAATAAATATTGATGTAATAACTGAATAAAATCAATATTCTACAACCAAATTTCCCAATATTATCCCATTTATCCATAAGCTCTCCCAAATATCCACTATAGAAGAGACTGGAAAAAATGTTCCAGTGATTGCTAAATATTTAATGGATTATCTTGAAACATAGTTTTCTGAGAATACAAATTAAAGAACCCTATGCTTTAATCTTTAAATCACTAATTATTCTAAAATTATTTGCCTTTTTTAGAAAAGGAAGAAAGTGTTGTGGGTTTTTTTTTTCTTTTAGTTTTTTAGGTAGAATTCTTTTCATATTAAAGCTGCATATATAAACCTAGCTTTCCTGTGGTTCTTTAATAAAATCATGACTCTTCAGTGTGGCAATTAACAGGTCTCAATATACATAACGGATAATATGTCATTGGTTAAAAACTCCCTTTAAAATCTCACTTGAACAAACAATGGGTAAAAGGATAGGTTTTTCAGACAGACATGATAGATCACAATGCTCTGGTTAAGTGACTTTATAACTTTGGGGAGACAGATCTGGTTGGCTAGAAACACTAATAGATAGAAACATAATTATCACATAAAACCTATAAAACTCAAAATGAGTTGCTCTTAATATGGCTTCCCCTCCATGGCCAGTAAGCAAACCTCCGTTCTACCAGAGGAATACATCATAAAGCCATCTGGATTATTGGAGAAAAGAGCATTCAAGTGACTTAGATTAACCCGAGCCTTATTTTCCGAGGGAGTAGCTCCAACCATCCAGCTAAAAAGGATGTCAATTTAGAACTCAGTTTGATGTGAAGGGAAAGAGAAGATTGAGATAATTAATTGGCATCTGACCATGTTTAAAGAGTGGGAAGGTTTGGGATGGAAAACAATCTCAGTAAATTGCATTATAATTATGAGAAGAAAACAAGGTCTATCTCATTGCCTGCAGGGAGCAAGAAATAAAGAGTCAGTGTAACTTTATTCTTTACGAGGTGCTCAGAGTCTGCAAAACATTATTGCTGTTGTCATCAGTTCAGAAAAAAGTGATATATTAAAGAAGACTATAAATCTAATTTGTTATACTAGATACCTATAATGGATGTAAAGCCATATATTTGTCTCCTTAAAAAAAATAATTTCTGTGATAGATTGTTTGCAAAAATAGCCACACTTTCACTTTCTGTATTAAAGCCCTTTTACAGTATGAATTTGCAGTTTTTCCCATAAAAAATGAGTGTCTATTTCTCCACCCACTGATTCTGAGGTATCTATGCCTTGATTTGTCCAAAAGAATAGGGCAGATGTGACGTCATGCTAGTTGACCTCCTGAGGCCTTGCAAACTTCTACTTATTCCCTTAGATTCCCACTGTGCCATGAGAACAAGACTTTGGAGAATGATTGAGTTAGAGTACAGTTTTCCCAGCCAAGGCTTTGTATGTGAGAGGACACTCAGTTATTAACAGAAAAGCCAGTAAGAACTGATCCATAGGTCTGACACTGAATGAATGTTATTACTATGTGTGCACTTAAGTGTTGATCAGTTAATACCAATTTGATGGTGAGTACATGTGGTGCTTGTTTTTCCATTCTTGGGATACTTCACTTAGTAGAATGGGCTCCAGCTCTATCCAGGATAATACAAGAAGTGCTAGATCGCCATTGTTTTTTGTGGCTGAGCACAACTCCATGGCATACATATACCACATTTTATTAATCCACTCATGTATTGATGGGCACGGGTTGTCGTGCAGATGGGAGGGAGGAGGCAGGGATGGGTATATTCACACCTAAAGGATGTGGCGCGCACCGTCTGGGGGATGGACACTCTTGAAGCTCTGACTCGAGTAGGACAAGGCCAATATATGTAACCCAAACATTTGTACCCCTGTAACATGCTGAAATTAAAAAAAAAATTAAAAAAAAAGAACGAATCCGCAGGGAACCATTGATAGAGGTAGTGTACTGTGCTCCACTGATAATAATTCATACTGGCTCAGGCCAAAAGAACTGCCCATCTGACCTGCAGACTATGAGCTAATGAATAGTTATAGTGGTAAGCCACTAAGTGGTTTTGTGGTTTGTTATGTCACAGTAGTTACTAATTAGACATCAAACATGAGAAATTAGAAATGTGGCCCAAATTTTTAACACAAGGACAAAACATTTCAATTATAATAAAAACCATCCACCATCAGGCACTAGAGAATTTGTGACCTTACTAATGGAATAAGATAAGATGACTAAAAAAAATACTTTGTTATTTGGTTAAGAACATGGTGGCCATATGCATTCTTATCCCCATGCCCCAGTCAATAGTGTAAGAAACTCTGTCCTCAAAATCTGTTATACCCCAGCATCTATCAATATTTCAACATGTTGAAGGTACCAATGCATGTAAGTCAACTTTTTTATGTAGATGTCTGCTAGACCTTGCTCCTAAACCAAATTGGGTACTTGAAGTGTAAAAGGTACCCTGCAACATAGAGTTGTTATAGAATAATACAATATCAAAACTTTAGTATCATTTCAAACATTTGTTCATTTGGAGAAAATGGAAATCACACTTGAACTTGGAAACACCAAGGTACAAATCTAAGACTTTTTCTTCTGATGCTTTAAATTTTTCATTATTTGTTCTGTGCTTAGGCGATGGAGTCCAAATGGCATGGGCTCTTATCTATGATGCCAGGCTTATCTCCCACCATTCCTCCCACGTACCCACATGCACTTTGGTCATATTAATTTGCTAACAGCTTGCCAGGCTTGTGCTGATCTATCGCACCACAATAACTTCGCTTTTATTTCTTCTTCTTCTTCCTCAAATGAACTTACCTGAAAGCTTTCATGTCAATCCTGAAAGTCCCTCTTCATTCCTTCCATTACATCTCACAGATAAGGTAAGTTGTGAAGACCTCCTGAGTCCCCAGAGAATTGAGGTGTTCCCTCTACTGTGCTTCCATTGAACTGTGCATGCTCTTCAGGTGTAGCATGTGTCACACTTTATTGTAATAATTGCTTCATATATCTGATTCCTCAATTAAAAATAACCATATGCCCTATCAGGATATATATCATGGCACTATCTTTCTGTATAGGATGGTTTCTCCAAACTATGCCTTCTTGGTTTCAGGTCAACAACTTCACTAAATATGAATATCATAATGCATTAGCATTTATGATTTTTTTAAATTTCATGTCTGAAAGGATCATGGGAGTAGGTGACCATTTAATGAGAATATATTGAATAATTTTATTTAGTGGTAACTGAGACCAACAGAGATGTAGAACAATACAGGATTAATTTCACAGACTATAGGAAGACTGTCTGGAAAATATCCAGCCATCATATCCATGTATCCATTGTATCCATGGCTGGACACTTCATGGACAGTCCTGGTATAAGGGGGCTTAGAAGGAATTGCAGTTCTATAGCCTCTTCCTTGCCAGGAATTTTAGATAATCAGTAGCATGTCGGGTGTAATATGGGCTTCATACCAAGAAATGTGAAGGGGAGACCCAGTATCTTCTTTATTGTGCTATTGGCTATTTCCAGGCTGGAGGTAAAGACATCTTAACAAATGCATGTAGAACTTAACAGGCCAGTGATTGATCTCCCTACTTTGAATAGTCTCTGCCCATTTCTTGGATTCATGTTCCAAGTCAGTCAGCAATTATGATGCATTCAGAATGTCCAAAGTCACCTTGGGAAGTATAAAGATGGTGCGAGTAGAGTATGCTTCCCAGCAGGGAGCTGTTTTTAACAAAATAGGGCTAATGGAACAAGTTAAAATATCAAATTTCCTTTTAAATATATTTAAGGTGTCAAAATTCATTTGTAAACTTTAAAAGTTGTGTGTTTGGAATGTAATTTATTTAAAAAATCTCAAATTATTAGAGATAAATGGTACCCTGAAGATCACCTTTTTTAAACCTTCCATTTTTCAGATGAAGGAAGGAAAACAACTGAGACAAGCTGACTAGATTTAAGTAAATAATGTGAATTAAATCACTAGACCTAGACTCTCATTCACCTTTTTCTAAGGACATTATTAAAAATAAAGGGTAAATTTTGAAGAAAAAGTAATTATAGAATTTTAATGGTCCACCCAAGATCTAGGAAAGAACTGTGAGAAAACTAGAGCAAATTACTATAAAAGCTTCCAATATCTATAACACATCCAGGTTGACATAAGCTATCTCATGAATAAGGCAGTCTTGAGTAGAGTTTGAGTAGAAGTGAATTATGAAAAGAAGTAAAAACTACAGATGAGGTATAGTAAATGTACATACCAAGAAAGCAGAAGCTTGAATTATTGATTTGAAAAATAAAGATATCCCTTTTTTCTCCTCTAACATACATCTTCACTTTATTTTCTCCATCCCTTTCCACATGAATCACACCTTCATGCACATTCTACAACTATCCTACCACTTATAAGGAGAATAATCATATATATATTTTTTAAATCACTTTCAGTTTCAGTTTTCTTATATGTCTATGGGACAATAATCACACATGGCTTCTCTCCTACTGCATGGTTTGTGCTGAAACTCAGTGAGAAAGACTGACCAACTGAAGTATAAAGGAGCAGTTAATAAACATGCTGGGATATGGTCCAAGAAGTTTCCTCTCAAGCCAGTGATACAATGCTAAAGTCTAGAGTTTCACTAGATTTAAAATTTTCTCTTAAATAAGATTATTATATCAGTCAATTACTCTAACATTTATTTCATTTGAATGGATCTGGTATCATCTATTTGAATATCTGATGTAATATAAGCAACAGCATCAGTAAAAATTCCTTGAGTCTATTTACCATATTTACACCTACTACTATATTTGGTCTTCACTGAATATGAATTCATAATATTACCAGTTATAGATGAGAACAAAATTTAATAAGGCAAGACCACTTCATCAGGATTATAAAACTCATCTGAAACCTTATAATTCAGAGTTTAGTCCAGATTTTAATTCAAGTTTTCCCTCTCTTATCTATATTTTTGACTCACACATACTCTGAAAAATCAGTGTGTATCAGTCATCTTTAACTGAGCACCTTATATATTTTATACTGATCGATACATTTATGCAAAAAGTCAGAATTATAAAATTTGAGAGAAAAAAATGTTAATATCATTTGGTCACCTAGAAATATTTGATCAGAATATATTTGCAAACATCACATGGATGCAAAATGATTTTTCCGTGTTTTCTCACAAGCAAACTTATTAAATTCCCTAAAGAGGCCATAATTTTCCCATATTAATTCTCAAAATGCTAACTTTAAGAATGAAAGGGTTATGCTAATAATGATTAGCATATGCAGTTAAAATTGGGATAAATGTTTCAAGACAATAAAACTCGAAAAGAATCTAAACAGCACTGAATTCCACAACTGTCTGGGGAAATCTGTGAATTAAGTATAGATCATCATCTCATAGTAACCTTTGATAGTTCTCATTAAAACTGCAGCAATAGAATCTGTTAGAGGCCTCCAGAGAGATATTATGTGTAAATGCAGAAATTAAAAAATGAATATTGAATGATCCTATTGAGAAATTAAGGCCATTCAATTGTGTTAATGGTAGTAGAGTATCATATCTATGTTTTTTTATCTGCTCCTCTAAAAAGAAAATGAAAGTCTGCATCTAATTTACAGATTTAATAAAACATAATTCAAATAATACCTATTTTGCATAATAATTAGCATTAGGATTTTTATAAAGTATTATATATAATGTGATATATATGTGTACATATTCCTGTATATATCACACACATACAAACATACTTACATGAATAAAATGTTACCTCTTTGGTCGTTTTACAAACAGAAGTTTACAATGGCAATGGCATTCAACTCAACTTAGCTCTTTTAGAATAATCTACATAATATATAATTTACCTTTTCAGGCCACAGCTCTACATAATACCAGATAAATAGGGCACTCTACTTGAAAAAAAATTTCTAGAGTGAAGAGAAGGAAACCTATTTTGTCACACATACACATTCACAGTTGCAGAGAAAATTAAATATAAAAAGACATCATAGATATTATCCAATTCTATTTAATCTTCTTTTAAATATGTAGTTGGGCCAGGTTCAAAGTGCTGAGTAAGCACAAGAGTATGTTGTTCACTGGAATCAGTGAAGAAATACTCTCTTTAAGGGGAAAACATTTGAACTGTGTAATCTAAGTTCATTAGGCATTGCCCAGACCACAGGGAGAAGAAGGAAGTCCAGACAGAGGAATATACAAGAACATTTTTGGAGAGCTCACCCTATATTTAGAAGGTTTCACCCCCAAAAAGAGGTCTTATTGGGTTTCCTTTTCTTTTATTCAATGTTTCAATTACTGGATTTAATTGATGATGAAAGTAAGTGCAGGTGAACATTCTATACCTGTCTGTAGTTATTCATGGAGAGACATGGTTCTAACAATGGTCATGGTGCTGTCTCCTGGTTCCAACATCTTAGGGTAAAATTTAAGACCTGAAGTGCTCTGCATTAGGCTTTCTAATTCTTGGCAACATTATAAACATGAATATAAAGGAGGGGGAGAACACCTTGAACGTTGCCAGGCAATTATTACGTGAATAAAAGCGCCTCGTATTTTAGGGCCAAATTATTCCTATCATAGCAAAGTCTCTTTATGAATTTGTTATATGAATTTCAGCTTCCAAAGCAGGTTTTATGGAAATGAAATGTTTATTTTTCCTTTCGTGGAAAGACATTTGGCTCACCATGAAGCATCTCTTCCTTTGTTGCATTTTTGATGACGCTTCATTTGGGGAAAGCAATTTTAAATCCAAAGTAAGTGTAATCATATTGATAAGCAGTGGTAAAACATCAGTCAGGCTTTGGGCCAGAAGCAATCTCTGAGACAAAACAGAAAACTAAGGCTTTCTACGTCAGCACCACTCTCTTCCTCTCCTCAACTGCAAGACCCAAAGCCAAAATCACCCTATCCACACACTTCCTCATCAATGTGTAAGCTGTTCCCCATGTGCACTGCGCTAATTTATTTAGGCTGCTTGCCTAAATACCAGAGCCAATGGGTAGTCAGATGCTCAGCACATCAAAATACCCTTTGTAAAATATTAGCAGAGCTATAAATTTGTCTGTTTTTTAATACTGTTAGGCAAACACACAAATTTAATGTAATCCACTGAAATGGACGCAAAGCATTTTTGTGATATTATGGGGCAGCAGTTCTTCCTTTTCCCCGCTCAAATGTTCAGTCTTTCTTGGTCCTTTTCTTCCCATTTTTTCATATCTTTTGTGTATCTGAGGACTCTCTGTGTCCCCAGACTGTAAAATCCTCATTGAACTCTAGACCCAGGGACCAGGAAACTTTTTCTATAAAGCATAGGATAGCAAATGCTTTGTACTGTGGGAACCATGTAATCTCTGTCTCAACTACTCAATTCTGCCATTGGAATTTACAATATGTAAGCAAGTGGGTGCATGTGGGTTCCAATGAAACTTTATTTACGAAAGCAGATAGTAGACTAGATTTGGCAGATGGACCAGGTTGCCTGCCAACTCTTGCCCACATCTAAGCTTTCTGAGGCTAGATGTTGGTGTTGTTTCTTTTTATTTTGATTTATACTGAATTATCGTAACAACTCCAGTTCTGTTTAATGTCATCATAGTCTATATGACTTATGACTGTTCCCTCAGTCTGAAATTCCCATGGACCTCCAACTAGCCTGAACTCACACTGCATCTATTATACTTCTGTTCAAACTTATTCTTGACTGTGACTCAGGAAGGACCTTGGTTCTATCGTTTATGATATAAATTTCACTATGTAGACTTAAGTGACCATTTCTTTTCACTCAAGTCTTAGTTTGCCTCTGCTGACCCCCACTTTCTCTGTAAGCATGCCAGACACTGTACTTGTGATATATCCTCTAACCTCATCCATCTGCTATTAATGCTTTAACTCACATACAAAGGATTATAGTGATTTCAAGTAGAAAACCTTTTAATCATCTCATTTAACATGAAGTCTAATGTAGGTGTTTCCAGGTTTGTTATAGTAGCTCATAAATACACTCAAGAACCGCAGGCTATTTTCACCACTCTGCTGGTTACTTCATAGATGCAGTTAGTTATTACAGCTCTAAGGATGCTCATACCACTGTATGAGGTAGATTTAAGGACCATGAAACTCTAGTTTATTTCAGAAACGGAAGTCCTCCAACTCATTTACATTTAATTCTCATTAGCCAAGAGTGGGTTATACGCTTACCCCTAGAGCAACAATCGGCAATGAAGAACTGAAATTATCAGTACACATTCAGATCAATTAGGATTCATTTCTTAGTGCTAAGAAGGAGTCTTGCCTTTCCTGAGAGTAAATGTACTTCCCTGACGACCTGGCCAAAATCAGTGTGGTTATTACCAGGTAGGAAAGGGCGTAGGGATAGCTGGGTAACAAATGGTGTTAGTTATCCCTTATAAGCAAACAGAAGCAGCAAATCCAAAGAAAAGGATGAGAACATGCATTTCAACCATTCACTTTCAGCATGACCTTGGATGTACTGCTCAACCTCTCTGTCTGCTTGAACTCCCTCCTGTGGAAAATGAGCTTGATAAAGTAGCATCTTAGATCTCATGGAAGTAGGAGGCATTAGAATATATCACTCAGCCCCAAGTACTCAACTCTGCATAGACCGGGTATAGATCGTAAAAAGTTTGATTAAAGAGTGTACTCAAATGACACTTCTGTTATTGCTGAAAGCTCAATAGAGGATGCTGTGTCTCGTCTGCAACCCACTGATTTTCTAAATTACCAATTTATAAAAGTTCTCTTTCAGAAACACTCTGCATAATGTACCTATTGTTCCACTTTTTCCTATTTTTGAAACAAATCAGCAGCAAAGAGACTTATTTCATTTACTTCCAAAGAAGGTTAGTTGTTTCAGAGAAAAAGACTGAGTGACCTTTTAGGTGTTATGTGCTGAGATAATGTAGTCATGACAAACCTGCCTTTGTGCAGTATCTTCCCGTGAAAAGGACTCTGAGAACCTTGGAAAATTCATCAAGGTAGGAGTATGGAGAACAGGAACAGGGGTGTTAGATTTAAGGATAAACAGTTTTGCAGGCGCCTGACTCTATTCACTGTAGTCTTTTCAGGAAGAAAATCTATTGAGGTCAGCAATGCGAAAAAAAGGAAAAAAAAAAAAGATGAATTCTTTTCACTCCTCTCAACTCTGTAACACTGAATTAAATTTCCCACTCCAACCAAAATGTAGAGTTGACAGCACTCAAGTCCAAATGACCACTTCTATGATTGGAGTGGCTGGCTGGGAGAAAGTCTCAAATTCAAAGGATGTGTTCGAGATTTCACCGACAGTGGGTTTAATGAAATCACAACAATCACTTCTGATCTTTGGATCAGTGGTTGCAAATGGTAAGATGCTGTTAGCATCATCTTGGCACATGTTCTAGACAGGTATGCCAGTTTATGCTGCAGGATTCTATCAGGTTGTAAAATAGGAAGGGAAATTTCCCTAATAAATCTGCTCACTTTAGCATCACCTCAAAGGAATGAAAGCAAATTCTACTCACATTTGCAGCCATCCCCTAATAATGGATTGAATGACCACTGTCTCCTCAAGCCTGTGCTAGAAAGTGGAGATGAAAACATGTATTAGTCAGTACAGTTTTTGCCCTTAGATCCCTTATTTATCTGTTTTTGTCCCTGTCTGTCTCCCAAATTAGTAATTCTGAAGTGATGAGGAAGACTTATCAAAGCAGGAGATTGTAGGACTGATTCTTGGAGGATGAAGAAACATCCCTGTTTAGAGAATCAGAAAAAACATTTAGGGCAGAAGAAACTTAGCATGTCTTGCTATAGACTTGAAATTATGATGGGGATTTGTGGATCGTGGAAAGCAGTTTGATTTGGTTTGATACACTGTGAGGGTTGTACAGAGAAGTGAGAAAACTGGTGGGAGATTAATCTTGGAGCATATTATCAAGGTCATGAGATTTTTTCTGAAGGCATAGAAAATGAAACAACCCTTTAATTACCTTTTATCACTGTAAGGGAATAATTCTCATTTGTCTTCCTATCCATGTCCACAGGGAGTATATAGCAAAATAAATAATTAGTGGTGTCAACCTAAATAACAAACAGAGAGAGGCTCTCTAAAGGAAAATATGTTTTGGGGGAACTACAGCAGTATAGTGAGAATTTGCATGTCATAGTAAACTATGTGCCCACTTCCTGAGATAAAGGAAAACAAATATTTTTAAAGGAAAAAAACAAGTAGGATTATACAATTGTTTTTGAAATAATTATCCTTGGCTACAAAGATCAATAACAAGGGTGTCAGCAGTTTGAGGTTGGACAGGCTGGACAGATGTCCTTGTAGAATAATCTTTAGTGTAAGGTTGCGATGGCCTTTGCACAAGGTTTTGGTTTTTGTAGTCGTTTGTGATAGTTTTTGTTACCAGGCGTACAGCATCAGAACCCTCTCTTCGTGGCTTTTCCAGCTCTATATGTCCGGGTTTACTTAACATTAGTGACTCCGTTTTTGATTCTGACAACTTTCACAGTGAGAAACAATGCAGTCATTTAATGGCAGAATATGCAATTTACCGGATATTCTAAATAGAGGTACCATGGATTCTTTTAATAAACATATGCCTAAATATACATAACATTCTTAGAGCTAAGTCAAATCATATGGCTAATTCCAGAAAAGTAGAAGACAAAAAGGTTAGAAAGAAGCAGAATAAAATAACTTTTTTTAATTTGCCATTTTTTATTTTGAATTAAAAATAATACTTTCTTATTTTATTGAATATGTATTAGCTACAGAAAATAATTTTTGGAAGAGAGGTATAAATACAAAATTGATATATATATGCATAACAGCTCCTTGTATCTGAATAACTTTATACCAAACAGTTTCACATCTTTTATCTCCGTAAACATTACAGCAGCCCAGTAGAGTAGACATGATAAATATCACTACGTTTTCCAATGGTCAGAGCCACGTAGCTAGTTCAAAATAAGAACTCAAGTTATTGGAATCATTTTCATTGTACTTTCTATGGGATAATAACATTAAATTCCCACATAACTTGTTAGCTCTTAGAGTAAAAGGGGGAAACAAAAATATATTTTGTATACCTTATAGACCAAAGTAACAACAAAAATGCTAATTTTTAGCTGTGTTAAGATACTTAGGCGGACTCAGAGAGGAAAAAGTAGGGGCTATGGGATTTTAGGAAACGTCTAATTCTGGAATATCTGGTGTAGGCTGATAGGCTGTTTCTGTTCTTTGAGTCAAAGGCTCAAAGGGTAACGTCAAAGTCCTCTGAGACACTCTACATAAATCTGAAATTTAGGAGCAGCATATAATCAAACACTTTGATGGCATGCTATTCCACTAATGTGGATTCTATACCTCCTTCCTTCAGCTCAGAGCAAAAACGATTAGGTAGAATGGGGTGAAATGACTATGCGGACAAGAAAAGGAGAAAAGGAAAAAAGGAAAATAAGAAATGGATTAAAACAGGAGGAAATCAGACATAGGATGGCTGGGAGAATGCCATGGGATGATGACAATTCAGTAGCCCCATCACCATCTAGAAAAACAATGAAAACTAGCAGTACTTGGGCCTCCACTCCCCGTGGTTGGCTCAAGGGTGGCATTGCTAACTGATCGTGCCACTCTTACCTACTGAGCCAAGAATACTTCTCATGAATATTCAATTAATTTTATCAGGTAGGTAAAATTTAATTTGCATATGTCATCTGGAGCTACTGTCATTTTGTTCTGCTGGAGCTCACATCTGTAATATTCTAAAGACTGCTCTCATACCAATAGTCCTTTATGGGGTGAGGCACTATAAGGCCTGCCCAGACTAGAGACATGAATCTTGGAGATTCAGCCATTACACCAGCAAAGATTCAGAAATTGCCTTCACTAAACTCATACACGTACCAGTAAACATACATATATACACTGTAAACATGCAGGCATACCCCCAACAGGAAACCACTGCACACAATATTCATGATCTAGTCTTTATGGCATTTTGTATATATGAGGTCTGTCCAGAAAGTATCCAGCCACCATGTGATATGAAAAATTATGAAAATTATGGCTGAATTCTTTCTGGACAGACCTCATAAGTCTAATATCTCAATCTGGAAAGAAATAAAGGTGAGAGAAAATAATCCATCGAGTCTTGAGAATTGTCAGAATGGGGATCCCAACTTTCATTCATTCTTATAATCTAGGCTTCCTTCAAATCCAGAGAGAAGGGAAACCTCATAATCCCATCTACTTTAACAAATGTTATATTGATCACTTCTCTGAGTTAGTCACAAGTCTAGACATCTCAAATAATGAGAGCCCAACCTCCTGAGTTAATGACTAGAGTTTTCTTTCTCTTGTTCATTCCTTACTACCCTCTGTGTGAAATGCTTTTGCTTATCTTTTAATACCCGCTTCATAGCTCCTCTCTCTATGAAGATTTCTCAGAGCCCTCACAGTGGATTTGTCAGGTTCTCTGTGCATCTGTACCCTGCCCTTCTGTTCTCCCACATACAAATCACACATTACTATAGTTTATTGCTTATGCATCTTTCAAAAGACATTACGTTTTCAAACACACACTCAAGAAAAGCTTGCAACTTTACTACAATGTATCATAACCTGTGCTGGACCAAAGTTGGAAAAAGAAGACAAACAAACAAACAAAACATGATCAATTGTCAAGTTCAAAGCACATCAGCAAGGTTAGAAAAGGGAGTTATTTTGAGCCTCAAGACTCTCTAGTGCCTATGAAAACTA
Organism: Propithecus coquereli; assembly: GCF_000956105.1. NCBI lineage: Eukaryota > Metazoa > Chordata > Mammalia > Primates > Indriidae > Propithecus > Propithecus coquereli. Next base: position 8,266,595 of record NW_012152729.1, read on the forward strand.
CGTCAAATAGAATCTCTCTGTGCCCTTGGCCATGGCTCCCCTATTTCCACGCTAGAAAGCTTGGATAAGCCCTCAGCCCAGGCCTCAGTAGCCCCTGAAAGAGAGGTTTTAGATAGAAGGAAGGGGACTTACATGCCAGATTTTGAATTTTAGTGCTTTCAGAAATCATTTGCTTTGCCTCCTACTAGAGTGCAAATGAGAAAAGTGAGGATAATTCAGTTAAATTTCTTTTATAATAGGAGTAATATCTGGGGTATTATATCCCAATTCATTACTACAATTGTCTTAATTCCTCATCCTGGATCTCTGCCAAAGCTCCACCACCACAACCTTCCTTTGTGTTACTCAGCAGCAACAGTGGCTTTGACAGGGCTCTCAATAACTCCCGATTCCTCTGTATTTTAATCTACTTTTGACCATGAACAAACACGTAAGCTCTTTTTTCCTAGTATTGTGCCACATACCACCTGTATCTGACAGAGGATTAACGCCACTAGTCCAAAATGAGACCAAAGCTAAGGCTTAGACTGTATTCCTTAACATATTACAATACTGGAATGCCAAAAAAGAGAAACAGAGAGATAGAGAGAAGAGAATGATTCTGTAAAGAAGAATTAGCTGGCACAAATCACAGTGTTATTAGTGTAAACCTATCTGAAAAAAATTGGCTCATGAGGTTGGGACAATGACTTTGACTTCTTACTTACCTTTAAAAGGTGTACTATATAATTCCTGACAGTGCTATTTCTTCTTTAGACTAATGATCCTACTTTGTTATTTTTACAAAGCACTTAGCTACTATCTTTTCTCTAAGAACAGCTCTTTTATCTTTATCTCAATAGAAAATGTTTCCTGGCTTTCCCCAAACCGCTATGACTTCTAATATGGCATTGTTCTTCAGTCAATCCCACAGGTACACATTAGAGAGGCAGAATGATCTATTTTGAAAGAATCCAAAGCATCTTCTTGTTCTCCAATGTAGGAGAACAGAGAAAAACCTCACAATTACCCTAACTGCATGCAGTCAACAATGCAATTTTTGAAAAAAGTTTACTGACTACTGTCCATTTATTCATTTCTAAATGTTTTTTGGAATCCTAATATGTAATATATGTTGAAAATGTTAATTTGCTAACATGATTACAGCCTAAAGTTGATTTTATCCACAAATTGTAGATGATAAGACTGAAGCCATGTGAATTTTGATAAGAACTCTACAGTTACAGAGTTGAATCAGTTCCAATTGCTGTAGAATAAACTGCACCTAAACAAAGAGTATTAAAATAACAGTAATTCATTAAGCTTATAATTCTGTGCATTAGCAATTTAGCATGGGTTTAGCTATATGGTTTCCCTGTCTTGGCTAAGCTATCTCATGCATTGGCGGTCAGCTCTGGATTGAGTAGGCAAGACAGCTGTTGTAGGTTGACTGGCTGGCGACTAAAGTCTCTCACACAGGGGTGGTGAACCGGTGGCCTCAAGGCCACGTGTGGCCCTCCAGATCCCCAAATGCGGCCCCTCCACCAAATCCAAACTTCACAGAACAAATCCCTTTATTAAAAGAATTTGTTCTGTAAAATTTGGATTCATCAAAAGGCTGCATTCAAGGATCCAGACGGCCACAAGCCAAAAGGCTCCTTTTGATCCAGAGAACTATGAATTAAAAAGGCAAGTTATATGCTTCCTACATATGCGACATAAAAGAGTATTACAAGGTAACCACAGGGTAATTACAGGATATCCACAATGCACAGCTCCATTTGAAAGTGGGAGGGAAGAACAGAAGACACAAAGCATCACTAATTCATACCAAATCAGGAACTCGCTGGTCAAATATTGACCGTCAAACCAACCACCCCCACGCACACACTCTAAGAGTAGGGAATGTCACCTAGGTTTTTCTCTGTAGGACTATGTTTCCAGTATATTGTTCACCATGGCACCCTTCTTTTAGTCCTTGGCTCTACTTTCTGTTATATCCTTTCTTTTTCATCACACTCTTTGGAATCTTCTGAAGAAGTGATCAGTAATAACTGAACAGCTTTCTACTGTCCCATACAAATTTGGGACCCCAGAGAACTTATAGATGTTTGAATTATTTTGGTGCCTTTTAATCCACACAAAGGTCTTTTTCCCCAATGCAACTCTCTTAAAAATTTTGTGAGCCTTCTTTTAATCTCTATATAATCTTGAAGCATTTTGAAACATTCCACAAAAACTTTAAACATGTCAGATTCCTACAGAACAATACTCTTAAGATTGCTAGATGATTTTTTTTCTAGCTATGAGAGTCTAGTGGGTACCAACTTAATTTTTTCTGATATGTTAATAAAGGTTCTCACAGAAATATCCTATCTATACCCCAAACCTGTATATTTCTTTGAGAATGTTTTGCTAGCTGGAGAAAATGGAGATGAGATATTATTTTATTTCTAATCCCCAAAATCCTAGCACCTCTGCATGCTTTTGGCATGCAATTTACAAATTAATTATTTTGTTAGTACATGCCTTTCTTTCCACATCTTTTCACATATAACTGGTAGCAGTCAGACGACACTTTCAACCTTCTGCTTGGAGAAACTCTTTATCTGAAACAATAATTTTAATAAATATTTTTTCCATGTTCTTGTTAACACCTGGCTACAGTTTTTTGAATTGTTTTTTTTTTTTACTACATAAAATGAGTCCTAATGTTTATTAGCCTATAATAAAAACTTACTCACTATTTTTCTCAGACTTTTGCAATCGTTTGATAACTTTTTTTTACCAGTTCCACTCCCCAACTAAAGCTAATGTCATATATTTTTGAGTTTTTATTATAGGATCACCACATTTTGGTTGTCAGTTGCTGCATTAGTTAGCTATTGAAGCACAACAGACTGTATCAAAACTCGGTGGCATAAAAAATAGTCATTTATTATTGCTCCAAGTCTGAAAGTCAGTGGAGTGGTTATTCTTATCTCAGCAGGACACATTCAGGTGTTCATACTCAGCTATGGATTGTGCAGGCACTTCTATTGGCTGTGATCTGCATTCTCTTACCTATATGGTAGTAGAAGACCTGTAGATTGTTATGAGATGGATTTAGTGTCTATACCTGGAACTATCTCACTGTGATCATTTATCTTCTAGCAGAATAGCCTCAGATTATCATCATTTCAGTAGCAACATTCCAAGAGAAAGAGTAGAAGCACTCAAGGCCTCTGGCATCTTATCGTTCTACTGCATTCTATTAGCCAAAGAAAGGAGAAGACTGGCCCAAATTCAATGGATGGCTAATGACACTTCCAATAACAGGAAGAGATGTAAATCACAAGCAAACAGGGAGGCCATTAATCAAGACCGTCAATATAAATAATCTCCCACAAGATTGAAAAGAAATGGAAAGTTAGTATTTCAATCATTCTCATATAATTTCAATACCAATACTCCCTTCACCACTAAGAATTAGTATGTTCAGTGGTTAAGAACGTAAGTGCTAGTGTTAGATCTGGGGTAGAACCCAACCTCCAGCAAGTTCACTGATATAAATTATTTAATTTCTCTTTCCTCAATTTTCTTATCTATAACATGATAATGCTTCTTGTCTTAACTCAGAGAATGAGTTATATGAGTATTAAATGAACTGAGTCACAAAGTGTTTAGCACATAGGCTAGTATATAGAAAGTGTGAGCTACTATATTATAGCATTACACCTTTTACTTATATCAATATTATAATTATTAGTTTTATGCTATAGATGCCTACATTGTCAATTCGGCCAACATTAAATAATATTTTCAATTATTTAATACTTTCTAAATTCAAGGCAAATAAGTAAAACTGATTTCCTGAGTTAGATTTAAAAAAAAGAGCTACAAGTTTACATTTTTGTGAAATGGTTAGAAATGTTTCCTATACCTTTATTGTAATGCTGACTCTGAAAATTTCAAAATGATATAAAAATTTTAGAGAAGCAAATAAGAAGGTACTATGATTTTAAAAAAATCATTAAAATACACTTTGGTTACATGCCAACATTTTTCAAAGAGAAATGATGTATGGACAAGATATATAGTCATAGTCTCTAGAGTCATAGAACTTTAATCATAATACAGAAGTTCCCCCTTATCTGTAGGAGATACATTGTAAGACCCCCAGCAGATGGCTGAAATCATGGATCGTACCCAATCCTATATATACACGTGACAACATTTAGGTCAATAACAAACCACATATATGATGGTGGTCCCATAAGATTATAATAGAGCTGAAAAATTCCTGATTGCCTAGTGATGTCATAGCCATTCTAATGTCTAGCACAATACATTAACTTTTCTATGTTTAGATGTGTTTATATACACAAGTACTTACCACTGTATTACAATTGCTTACAGAATTCAGTACAGTAATGTGGTACACAGGTCTGTAGCCAAGGAGCAATAGGCTAGATTGTATAGCTAGGTGTGTAATAGGCTATCCATCTAGGTTCATGTAAGTACACTTTATGATGTTCACACAACAAAATCACCTAACAATGCATTTCAGAGGACATATACCTGTTGTTAAGCAACATATGACTATATATATATATTCCTGTCATTAAGGGATGCATGACTGTACTATGTTTTCTTCTATGCATACATATCTCTGATGAAGTTTAATTTATAAATTAGGCACAGTAGGAGAATAACAATAATAATTAATAATAAAATGAAAGAATCATAACAAAATACTATAATGAAAGTTATGTGAATGTGGTCTCTCTCTCTCGAAATATTTTATTGTATTTTACTCACCTATTTTTAGACCATAATTACCATAAGTAACTGAAACTGTGGAAAGTGAAACCGTGTATTAGGTGAGACCACTGCACTGTTATCATCACCTGCTTATTGTGAATGTGAGTGATTAATCTATGCAAGACATAGTTTCTTCATGTAAAATAAGAGTAATAATAGATCTTATCTCCTCATAAAATTAGAAAGATGACCTCTAATTACATACACACATACATCCACTCAATTATATTGGCTATCTCAGTTCCTGGCACATAATAACTACATTTTACTTTTATATTATCATCTCCATTTTCATCCTAATGCATTCTTTTTCATCCAATGGGATAGGGAAAGATGGACTTAGTATTAAAAGTGTGAGAATACGTATATCAGAGAGGTTGATAGCATTGGACTTGTCAAAGATTTCAGAATATCAAGGTATATAAGAGATGGTTACTGGTATTTCACTGATGAGATAAAGTGATACTATGTAGTGGAAAAGACTACAAGTATTGTGAACATACAAATCATCTGGAATAATGAGTGGTTAACCTCATCTTGTAAAAATCTGTGTGCATATGGAAATCCATTGCAGAATATGCTTACATTTGCTCTTCCTATGATTTGAATAATGGTATCCCCTCCTAAATTCATGTTGAAATTTAGCCCCCATTGTGGTGGTATTAAAATTGGGCTTCCAAAAAAAAGTAGGTCTTTTGGGGAAGTGATTAAGCAATGAGGGCAGAGCCCTCATGAATGGATTAGTGCCTTGTAAAAGGCTTGGAGGGAACAAGCCAAAGCCCCTGTTGCCCTTCTACCTTCTGCCATGTGAGGATGCAGCAAGAAGGCCCCCCAAAGACACCAAATGCCAGCACCTTGGTTTTGGGCTTCCCAGCCTCCGCACCTGTGAGAACTAAATATCTATTATTTGTAGGTCACCTACTCTCAGGTAGTTTGTTATAGTAGCACAAACAGACTAAAACAGCTCAATTTCTTTTGAAGGATCTCATCTCACTCTCAGAGAGGGACCCATGACAGGTTTCCTTATCAGGAAAACCTGCTAGGTTTCTGAAAATGAGGAAATTTGAGGTGAGACATGGAGCTGCAAGCCCGAGATGCAGCTCTACTCAGTGAAGCCAGGTATTTGAACTGAAAGACAAACAGCCAGTGTGGCAATACTGGTTCTCCCTTGACTCTGCTCTTTGGCAAGTTGTCAAATCTCTCTGAACCTCTAGAACCTCGTCAGGGAAATGAGGGCAATAACAGGACTTTTCTCTCACGGTGTGTGTATATTCAAACATGCACATGCACTTAACTCATTGCCTGGCATGCACTGCTCAATAATCATCCACCATAAAGATTACAGTTTTAGCTCCAGATTGGTGGAGTTTCACCTCCACCAATGAGTGGAGTGCCTTTGGCACTCTTAAAACTGCCACTCAAAATGACTTTAACTTCATCACTGATCTCTGCAGCTTCAACCCAGCCCTAACTCCATGTGCTGATGGCCTACAATGGTTCATTTCTTTAGTTGACCCTGATACACAGATCCCCACATGGCTTCTGTGTTTACTTTTCCAGCCCAAAACAACACAGCTAAGAGTCTAGCTTCCATTTTAGCAAGGCAGTCTGTCCAAGCCTCAGTTTCCCTATTTTTTAAGTTGGAGATAAACTATTATCTATCCTGAAGATGGTGATAAACACTTATCTACCTCCTTGGATGATGCTATGGACTGAATTCTGCCGACCCCCCAAAATCCCTGTGTTGAAGCCCTAACCCCCAATGTGCTCATATTTGTAGAGAGGGCTTTTAAAGAGGTAATTAATAAACTCATAAGGATGGGGCCCTAGTTCAAGATGACTGATGTCCTTATAAGAAGAGGAGAAAACATACAGAGAAAAGACCGTATGAAGACATAGTGGTAAGGAAGCCATCTATAAGGGAAGGAGAGCAACTTGGGAGAAAACAAATCTGCCAACACTTTGATCTTGGACTTCTAGTCTCCAGAACTGTGAAGAAAAAAATTTCTAATGGTTAAGCCACCTAGTCTGTGGTACTCTGTTATGGCAATTCTAGAAGACTTACGCAAATGAATATGAGAATCAAAGAGATGATGCATATATAGCACTGTGTCTGACACAGTATAATCTGTGTCATGCAGAAGATTTTTATATTCATAAATGGTGCAAAATAAACATAATCTAAGATGGTATCTGAGAAACTCATGAATTTAGTTTATTGAAGTATGAAAACAAGATGAGGGGCAGAGCATTTCCCAGCCTTGCAAGCTTATGTATAAAATAATTATTGGGGGTTTCTTTTTACCTTTTCAATATAATTTAAGTATCCCATGATCATTGCTTCTTATGTTATTTTATCACTGACTAGGGATAAAAAGTTATTTTCTTTATGATGTTTATGAAAGCCATGAGTATTTATATTCTTGGAGATATTCCCAAATCTTCTCAAGTGAACGGTGTATTCTCACCGTGTTACATCTGTGAGCTCAGCCCAGCATGAAACTCAGGGCAAGATCCAGCTCCAGTAGGATCCTATCTGATAGCATTAGAGATTCAGAATTGAGCAAGAACCCAGCCACAGCTGGTAAAAACGGAGTCACCACAGGCAAACTCTTCATTAATGCTGGTTGTAATCACAACACACTTAGCAGGCCAGAATAGCAGACTGAAAATATAATGTAAAAATGGAGCCAGTATCATTGACCTCCTAAGGAAGGGAAATGGAGTTGGCATCCCACTACATGCGTACCAGCCTTGCACTGAGTACCCAGGGGGCAAGTAAGAAAGGCTGCGTTTAAGCCATTTCCTGTGCACCATTTAAGAGGTTGCTTTATCATCCCCTTTGTCACCCACTTCAACGCTTATTCCTCCCAGGCCTCTGGAGCTCTAGGGAGACAATGTGATATAGTGAAAAATACCTGCGCTTCTGAAGGTGTGTTAAACTCTCAGCTCTTTCACTCACCAAATAGAACTTAACATGGATAATTTAGAAATCTAAACTCCATTTCTTCCTCTTTAATTTCTCCATAAGGTTACTCTAAGAATTAAATAAAAAAATGTTTAGTTTCCTTTTTTCTAAGATTTAATAATTTAAAAGTAAATTATTTTTAATTACTACAATATTCGGATTGTTTTAGGTTTTATTTAACACTCTTACAAGGGTTCAGATTAACCTAGAATCTTATTGTGTTATATAATAGTTATTGGCAATGGCCACCAGTAGCCATTATGTAGGCTCATTCCACATCTCCTTTCTCAGACACATGCCTGCATCTTACCCTCAGCCTGTACCTCAAAGCACTTTCGAGAAAGCATCTTCTATCCCACATCATAAACCACCACAACATGCATTTTCATGCGGCATGGTTGCACTCTCCAAAATTAATTTCTGACACCGGCAATAACCAAGGTGTCAGTTCCTGTTAACAATCTACACGTTGGCAGATTTTTGTCAATCCATTAATAATGTGTGTAATTGATAGCAACAGAGAGAGGCCACTGCTATTAATTCAGTGCTGATTACCGATGATTATTAAGGATGATGGTAGTGGGTTTTCTTTCTCCCTGTCAGTCAAACCATAGTTATACAAAATTAGTTGTATTAGATAAGGAAAAGAACACAATATTAAGTTCTACAAATGGATTCATATTTAAATTAACACTTTTTATTTAGTATGTGCTCCATGTTAAGCAACAGGCTACGCACCTGGCATGCCTATCTGCTTTAATCTTTACAGTAACGATTTGAAACGTGTTTCACTGTCCTTCATTTCAGTAACTTGCTATGGATCAAAGAATAAATAATATGTATGATTCAAGAAGAAGAGATTTGAGAGACCTTTGAAAAATATGGGGTTAAGTTTTAATTTATTTGCCAAGGTGATATAGATATACCAGAAACAGCGTATTGCTTACTCAATAGTCCTTAACCCTAACCACCACAACTTCTTCCTTGATGGTAAATAGAACTTCATACAGTAAAGACATAAAGTGAAAGACATTTCCTCAGCCTCCCTTGATGTAAGGTATATTCATATTAACATATTAAAAGGCTTTTAGAAATTATTCTGCTATAGGGAAAACTTTCTAATGAAGTTGAACCCAAGTTTTCCTAAACTTAATAGATCAAGAAACTCTATTGTCATATAACATCAAGTAAACATCCCATGAAACTGAGATGCTGCATTTCACTCTTTGGAAAATAGTGTTCTCAATCCATGAGATGACAAGGAATAAAATCACACAAGGGTGCAAAAACCAAATGAATAGCTAACTTACACATCGGAATAAGTACAACATCCAAAGTTGTCACTGTGACAAATTTTACAAATCATGAGCCTTAGAATGTTTTTGTGATAATAAAATTCTCTTGTTTAGGGAATCTTCAGGGCATGGAATTTCTTTTCATGCCCAATTTCCAACCCAATATGTGGTGGGAGGTGGTAGAGAAAAATGGCTAAGAGAATGGGATTCTACAGTCAGGGAGGCTTGAACTCAAATGCTGGCTGTAACACAAACTGGATGGCTTTAGGAAAGGTACAGGGCCTTTCGGAGCTTCCTTTTCTTCTTTCTCTTCTATGTTTTTTTTTACCTTTTTAATCTGAAGTAAAGCTTCTAGTAGTTCCAATTCATCAACTTGCTGAGATCATATGAGGATAAAACAATACTTGATACTTATCAAGCTTCCAACAAGATTTGGCTCCAATCGGGATCCCACATCATAGGTGATCCCAAATCATAACACAAGTATAAACACTATGGGAAACAGTCTGGAAACAGTGAAATAGGGAATAGAGGGCCTTGTTATATCCTGAGTAAGGTAATGCCACAAAAGAAAAAAGAAACATATTTTATAAAGCTGAAACTAAGTAGTTTAATTAGGGAAGATAGAGAAGACAAGGATACGAGTAAGGATTTGACTGTGGAAATGAAGGCAGGGCAGACAGATATAAGAGCTTGGATTACATTTTTAATAGCCCAAAAATGAAAAGGAAATGTTGAGACCAATGTATTGCAGTCCTGTTTTCTTCACTGATACAAGGAAAATTCCTTAAGACTCTAGGATGTAAAGATTGACAGTCAAATTCATCCAGACATACATATTTTAATCTTTGACAAAAAGCAATCCCACTGATATGCTTATAAAAGCAGATGAGCATTGTAGTGACTGTTGTGAAACCGCCAGACTGTCATGGCCTCTAGTAGTTCCATTTGCATGCTAATGAAACCAGAGGCCAGATGCCACTAATTACAACCCAGTCACTCTGTCCAACACCCCACAACCAAGTGCTGTGAATGGACCTCGTCATTCCATTATGCAAATGATACTTAGGAAGAACAGGAATAAATTCCGAATAGTGGCAACCAGAGCCATATATTGGCAGGAGGTAAATTAATAAATATATTCAAGAAATGGAAATTAAAAATTATTCAACACTAGACTAATCATGGCTCAATAAATATGGAACAGCACAATTTTTTTTTTTTTTGTCCTAGTGTCCTGAGTAATAGAGTGTAAAACTTCCAGTAACTTACTAAGGTATAGTAAACTGTATTTCCAGAAATCATCAATCAAGTTGCTGAGAGGTTAGCATTAACACACTCAAGTTGTTTTATTCTCATGAAAACAAACAAAAACCTTAAAGGGTGTTTTTCTTTTTCTGAGTTATGCAGTTGTGTTAAATAAAAATAAAAATGGGGGCAAGGACAATCTCTGCCTCTGAGCCAATAGTCCATATCCAGCTCAAGGAAACTTACAAGGGCCTATGTCCAGAAATACCCACTTAAACTGTAAATGAAGCTTGAGCTTCAATTCCTAGTCAGCGTGACTCAGCACGTTACAGCCAATCATCTATGACCTAAGTAACCTGCTCATCCAGAAAGGAAAGATGCTATAAAACAACAAATGAGAATCAAGCTCAATTGAAACCACCCTTACAAACTAATGACAAGGGGTGCAAGGCAAGAACTGTGGTAAGGGCCTAGCTAAAACTAAGACACAGACCTAGCCAAAAATAATGATAATAATTAGTCACTGTCCCCCTGTTTACATCTCTATAATTGCCACTCTGGAGCCACACAGCTGGTGGTCATAAAGATTTTCAGCTTCCTCCACAGATAATATCACCTTTTTGAAAACTAGGAGTAGTTTCTGAGATATCTTCCAGGTCCCACATTCCAGCGGAACAGCTGACCCACCCAGACCAGTGGCCCATAAACGAGGAACCGACTCAACTGGTCTTATGACCCCAACCCAAGAACCTGGTCAGCAAAGAAGGCAATTTCTACAACCCTATGGTTCTGCCCCGAGCCCAGCCAATTAGCTGAGTCAGTTGCCTATCCCAAAGTGCCTTTAAAAATCCTGTCTCCCAAATTCTCTGGGAGGTGGATTTGAGAAATTTCTTCTGTCTCCCGCTTAACACTATTGTGAATGAACTCTTTCTCTGCTGACTCAGTGTACTGGCTTCCTCTTGGGCAGTGGGCAAATGAACCTGGTTGAGTGGCAACACTATGAACTTCCTCTTTTACACTTTATAAATCTTACTGCAACCTTCATGAGATGAGCTTCTTACCACTTTTGGTTTTGAAGTCTGCCTGTTCTGGAATAGTTTGTTCTCACTCAATAAGATATTCGTATCAAGTAGAGCTCTCTGAATTTTCTTTTGATAGTTGTTTTATCTAAATCACAAGTCTATATTAAAATATGTAGTTAATGAGGAAAAACACATCACTATATTTGTTCTTAGTGGTACTTGCTGTTGAAGTTCTTGAAGAATATCATACTTATGGCATGAGATTTTTTTTTTTTTTTAAGTATCAATAGGAAGGCCATCTGAAGAACTGAAAGAAGAAGGGTTTGGAGGTCAAACATCTATGTATAAATTATGGGTAATCTGTAATTTAGAAAGTCACGTCAATTCTCCAAGCTTTAAATCCTTCCTATCTTAAATAAAAATAGAAATACCTACTGATAGGCTCATCGTGTTAACTAGATGAGATAAAATGTTGACATCTCCTAGCCCTGTTTTTGCAACTTAATAGGTGTTCAAGAAAGAATAGCTACTGTTTTCCTTCGCACAATCGCAACTTTTCTAGACCTTCCTCCTGGACAAGCAGTGTGTCACTTAACATGCTGAGCCTCTGCTTTTTTAGTATCTGTCAAATGAAAGCTTTGAAGTCAATGGTGTCTAAGAGCCTCTCTTGTTCTTGATATTTAGAATTACATGGAGTAAGTAAGGAGGAAGTCGATGAGCACTTGAAACCAAAACTATTCAAAACACACGTTTTCTGCAAAGTGACTTGCCTGGAAGTGCATTGAACACAGCAGCCAGTTGTTAAGTTTAGGAAATCATCCTCCCTGAAGATTGCCTTAGGAGGGATATGTGAGCAGAGATCAGTCCTCCCTAAGGCAATGTCAGTATCATGGCATCATTTTGCATGAAAATCGCAGTGAGAGTTTAAAATATATTTTCCACATCTCTATTAGCAGCCTGTTCCTCTCACAGAACATTTCACAAACTCTCAATAGATTGGACTCCTCATTTTGTGACCAGATACTTCCCATTTTTCCAGCAGTTTCTGATTGCATTCTAATCCATAAATAAGGTAACTTGTAACGTGTTTAACCAGCTAGATGAATATATTATGCATTATGGCATTTAATTAAATTAATTCATAAATTAAGGTTTTATCAGACCAGGTATTGTGAGTGTATTTTCAGAAAACCTTTTCTTTATGTCCCCAACTTACCTTAGCTCTAACAGTCAGTGAGAATTCTTACTCAGAGAGGTTCCTTTAAAACAATAGGAACTAATAACAGAAGTTTGAATGAAATCTTCCACCCCTGGCAAGATTGATGGATGGCATTTAGGCATTATGTTGGCTTAGGTGACTCATATGTTAAATCCCAACTATATGCCCTGCCTTATGCTGGTTGTACTGTTCAGTCTTTACACGAATTGCAGCCCGTGGTAGGCATTTGACAAGTACAGACAGAAGGAACAACACAGAGAATTATGCGGATGGTCTATTCTCAAATATTAGAAACAGGACTCAGTGACATTGAATAATTCTCCAAGACCACGTGGTCCCTAAATAGGAGAGTTGGGATCCCAAACCAGATCCTTTTGATTTCAATTCATATATCCTTCACAAGGATATTTTACAAACTCTTCTATTCTAGAGCTGCTTCTATTTCTTATTCTTCTTCACTTTAAAACCATCTTTAGCTTGCATGCAGTGAGCCACTAAGTTTAAGTGTCTTTCAAAGTTTCTTTAGGGAGAACTTGCTTAAGCAATGAATCAATGGCTCAACAAAAGGAAAGTTAAAACAAAATATTTTTGCATAATAGCAACTAGAATGAACAGTAAGTAGTAATTCACAGGAAGTATTTGAGTCTAATAAAGGAGGCTTTTTAAAGGTAGATTTACTGTAGAAGTTAGCATTTCTACCACTAAAGAGGTACAAAATAAAAAGGCTCCAGTTCACCACACTTTGACAGTGATGCCTAGAGACAGAGAAGAAAACAACTAGCTCAAGATGACAGTAGACTTGGAATAAAGGCAGACAGAGATGAGCCAGTCCCTTAGAAATAAGTGATTAGAAATATTTTTCAGAGTGTGTTAGAGTAAGATGGATTATCTTTAAAAAATAGGTTCTCAAGGTAAATTATGAAAAAGTGTTAGAAATAATACAGACTTTGGAATTAGTGGATTTTGATTATGAATACCAGTTTCACTTCTAGGTGTGGTGTGGCTTTGATCACATTATTTACTTTCTCTCAGTCTGCTTCTTTGCATGTGTTCCCCGAAGGGGCTGTATATGCAAAATGGCCCCCAAACACAAAAGGAGCCAAGAAACCAAGGAACTAGGCAAACAGATCCAGTATTTCAGTTCAAGGCGATTTACTGGGGAACTGATAGATAGAAGCTTGGTCTTGGACAGCAGCAAGACAGGTACATCCCCTTACTGTTACTCTCCAGACCCAGGGCTTATATACCATAAGGAAAAGGCTTACATCCTCTGCAGAGGCAATTAAAGGCAACCCTCCAGAACAGACAAGAATGCTATTGTGCATCATAGCCTATAATTTGTGCTATAATACTGAGTGTGATGACATCTTCTTACACTAAGGATAGTTAACAAAGTAGGAATCAGGAAGCGTTCACGGGACTGGGGTTAATCAGAAGTCGACGTGGCACATTAGCCTGCAAGATGAAGTCGCTTTTGTCTCCATAGCATGGAAAATGGAAATAATAAAATCTAACTCACAGAGATATTGTGAAGATTAAATGAGATATTGCATGTATAACTTTTTGTCATGTGCCTAAAACATAAATAATATATAATGATTATGCCCTAGTAACAGCCTGAGCAAACACTAGGAATTTTATGCAAATACCAGTTTTGTACAAAAATTATACTAGCACAGAAGATGATTAACAGAAAAAAAGGAAAAGAAGAAACCAAAGAGAACCTCAGTTTCATTTTGTTTGGTTTTTGACTTTTGGTGGTCATCTTGAGTGAAGCTGTGTCCACTTACTTAGTTAAGGTGTGTGAGAAAATTATTAGGAGTAATGTCAGCAGATTTTTTTGATGGAAGTAGGAATACACCAGCCACAAAGTAAAATCTCAGTATTGTCAAGGAAGGTTTCACAGAGGAACCCTAAAAAAGCACAAATACAAACCTGGAAACGAGGTGCAAGTCCTAATGGAGAATGTCCACCTCCACAATGTGGTAGCTGTGCAATTACAAAAACTAGTTAGAATTTGAGGCTCAATTTTTTGATCTGTAAAATAAGAGTAATGTGATGCCTACATTATAAGATGGCCATGAGTATTAATTAGCATGAAGTTTATAAAGCCCTTAGCACAGACGTTGGTACATAGTAAATGTTGGACAGGTATTAGCTAATTTGATTATAAGTAATTAAGATCAAATTGGATTAAATTGTAGCCATCTATGGCCTTGGTTTTCTCAATTCCAGCATTACAAATGGTGTAGGGGTTCCACTGAGAATTTCCAAACACTTTTTAGAATCTGCTCATATTTATTAGATGCTAAGAGCCATCCCCTCTTGATACCTTCTTAGCTGCTGTAGCAGCTTAATAATGTCACTATAAACTGGAATGTAGTCCTTTGTGATCATGGAATAATCTCGGGAGACAGCTGATTTTAGAGGCAAAAATAAACCTATATTTAATAAATCAATCAGTGCTCTGTTTCTAAAACTATACCTGAGAGGGAGGAGGATGCTCTGGTTCCAGAAGCCTTATCAAGGGCGTTTTTGTCTACTTAATGGAAATGTAATTGCTCCTCATTTCTCTTTTCTCATTAAGTCAATCCCACAACTTGGAAGCCTCCTAGTAGTGATCCACAAATTTGTAAGAAAAGATGTCTCTTGCTGAGCTGAGAGGCCACTAAAGCCCAGACTCATTGCTTACTCCTGAGTGCTTTATGTAATCCTCACATTAAATTATGCACAAAAACTCCCAAGAAGCTGTTGGTTGTTAAGGCACAAAAAACAAGAGAAATAAAATTTTACCTGTACCTTAACCCTCCATACCTGAGAGCTCATGGAGCAGCTATCCAACTAGAAATGTTAATAACTACCTTCTCTTCTTCTATCAGCTCCATGTTTTACATACATTAGTTAATTTAATCTTCACTACTAACAATGCACTAATTATTATCTCTATTTTATGGATGAGGGAATTAAATCTCAGAGAGGTTAATTGACTTGCTCAATGCAACACAGGTGGTAAATGGCTATGCCTACAAGACTACTCTATCAGAATTTACCTGCTCAAATGAGATTTTTCAGGAGTAGGGATATCTATATTAAAGAATGAGTGTTGGCAAACCTTTCTGTAAAGGGCTCCATGGTAAATATTTTAGGCTTTGTATGCCATATGGTATTTGCTGCAACTACTCAACTCTGCTTTTACAAAGTGAAAGCAGCTGTAGACAATACAGAAATGAATAGCATGGCTATGTTCCAACAAAACTTTATTCACAAAAATAGACACTGGACACATTTCTCCCATAGAATGTAGTCTCCCAACCCCTGTTACGGATTATTAAGCTATTTTTTGGGGGGGGGGGACTAGAATTCTGATTATGAATTTTCCAGTAACCTGTTACTCAACTTTGGAGAATTCACTCTTCTTCAGAGGCCTTTTATTATCATCTATAAAATAAGTTCCATCATTTAATATATTTCAAAATCTAGACCATAACCAATAACACTAATATGTAGGTGTCATGATAGCAAACATTTATCTGTTTTCTTTAATGGCAAATCTAGAACCTAAGGACAGTATCTGACACATGAAAAGTGCTCAGATATTGGTTAAATTAATAATGAATGAAGGGAATGAAACAATATATGTACTAAATTTCAGAACATAAGGCCAGATACAAAGTAGCTGCTCTGCCATGGACTATAGTCTCTGTAACTAGTTTCTAGTATTCTTACCTATCTATGCTGACCATTCACTATGTGTCTAAACCATGGCATTTTTGGAGGAAAAGGGTCACTATTAATAACTACACCACAACCACAGGCATTAACAGGGGTTGTCCCAGCCAAGCTGGGCCACAGGTTCAGCTTATACCTATTTGTACTTCAGGTCAATTTCTACATTGCCCCCAGGTACCCCTTTAAAAACCACCAAAGTTCTTCAGCCTTTACATATCCAGAAACTAGCTTCAGAAGGAGCATGGAAAGGAGAAGAAAATGGAGAGTTTTAGCATTTACCCATAAAAAGATGAGTTAGTTGAAAAAAACGAATTTTATAGTGAGAAGTAACAAGAGTACTTTTAATTAGCAAGTTAACATGCCCTTCTTTTCCACATCCAATGACACAGCAGGATGGATGCTCAACAAAAGCAAAATAGGACAGTTACAGAGTAAAGAAGATGCATTCACCCTGCTCATCTGAGTACTACTATGTAAATTTCCACCCCTCTACAATTCCTTCTGGCTGTTATTAGTCTGTAATCTTCGGGACTGACAGGACCCTATGGCCAATGAATCACAAGTTAAATGAGTACCAAGTTCCCAGCTGATATCCAAAGAGGAACCTCTCTGTAAGAGGCACTTACGTCCTATGTGTACGTAATCTACTGTCCTTAATGAATAAGTCTGGGTATGCATTTTCTTTGCAAAAGTAGCAAGCCTACCTTACTTTCAATGTTACAAGGACGATACCTGCGAAGATGAGCAAAGGACATTTAAAGATATAGAGTCTGAGAGCTTCTAAAAGCTACACAGTGAGACATGAAACACAACTTGAGAGAATTCTATTTCAAAGGCAAGATCATATCTGAAGCATTTTTCAACACCATTTAAAACGTGGAAACAAAGAGAAACAAAACTCCTTGGAGAAGTTTTTGCTAGAGACCCAAGCCATAGACCCTTAGCAAATGTTCCCACAGCAGTCAATGAGCCCCTAACAAGTGCTGGAAGGATTGGGTCAGTGGGAGGAACTCAGACCATTTGCTCCGATTCAGAGATTTTTATGAGAACCATTAAGAGAAGATGGGTAGGTAAGTAACTATGTTGAGCAGGGTGAAGCCCCCACAGCTCTGTGATGCAAAAGTCTGGGCGAACCCATGAAAGAGAACCCTTCAAATCAAATCAAACAAATGTGGGTCTTTTGGGGATAGGGGTCTTTTTTTCATTTATAATAATCTTTTATAAAGTAGAAAATGATCCAAACACCTCTGAGTTATTATATCTTCTAGGAGTGTGTAGATTTTAATAAAAATAATTAAAGAAAAAATTTAGGTAACTTTATCTTCCAATATCTTAGGCATTTTGGACCAAAGTTTGCACACTTACACACATAGAGATAATAATCCCATTTTAAACCTTTACTTACAACTTTTCTATAATTTAGGGTAAAAAGTTATCCAGAAAAGTGATTGGAACATTTGGGGTTTATGCATTTAAAATTTGTTATAAGGAAATAAATGTTTTTCTTACTTAACCTCTCACTAATTTTCTAAAACATATATGTAATTTACCTCTCACTGTGTCCTACACTCTATTATCTTTTTTCTCTTTTATGTCATAGATATATTGCTTCCAATTTTCTTCATATAACTCTACCTCTCTCCTCTTGAGATTGCTTCAACAATCTTTGCCCAGCCACTAACTTCTTTCTTAAAATAATTTTCCTGCCCCCTTCCTTTGATAGTAATCAATCTCTGCCACCACCTCTATTCATTCTGTCCCTTATTTTATCATAACTCTTCACAAATACTGATTGATGTAACTTGCAGGGATTTTCTTTTGTGGTTGAACCTGCTTGATGCAAACTGATGGTTGGCTTCAATGCTCAGGAATAAAACCGACAATTAGACAGAATAAGGAGGTGTTAGTTTCATGTAAGGAGGAACTTTTTCATCATTAACATTTATTGTACTGACTCCATACTCCACATTTCAAAGAGGAACTTCAGCATGAATACCAAACCATCCACTCATTCATGCTTACTAAGGGCCTAATAATGTTCAAGCACTGTGTTATGTGAATCATGGTGATGAGGAAGCATCCCTCCTACTTCGGATTTTATAGTCAAGTAGGAGAGACCTCCATTAATCAACTTCTCTCAGGAGTGCTGCGGATGGTAGAGTATATTTTTCCTTTGGGTGGAGGGTTTAACATATTCTTTACTTAATATAATAAATGAATACTAATGGGAAATAAAGTAACATATAAGAACCCTTTTAACTGTAGAATCAATGATTTTATATCAATTATGCGGAAAGAGGTAAAAGTGCATGGTTTCTTTACGTTGTGCAGTTTTGCTTGAGAATGTTGTATTTTTACAGCCATATTACTATGGGGCTCGCCTAGTGACCAATTGAATGGGTAAGAGATTTTATCTCATATTGCTTAAGAAAATTCAGTTAGTTGCTTCAATGGGTAGGATAGATGTTCTGATAAGGCTTCCTTGCACCTTTTTTTTTTTTTTTTTTTTTTTTTTTTTTTTTTTTTTTAATGTCCCAGTGTCTAAGGTCAGTGGACTTCTTGACTGAAGACTTCCCCAGATCAGGGGATGGGAGTGGGAGTGGGAGGTGGCAGTTTTAAGAAGTCTTTATACCACTCTGCCGGGTCGTTGATCCCTTCAGAAGCACAGCAACAGACACATGGTAAAAATTTTGCTAATGTGCATTTTGTGTTCTTGTCATTTTTTGTTCCTCAATTAACTAAGGTTTTAGCTTACAAAAAGTAATCAAAGTAGTAGTACATTTCTTTGCAATAATGAACCTCTCAGGGTGTCTGGTTCGATGTTCTAAAGTTTCCCATTTACTCATATCTAACTTGATTAAGATAAAGAGATCTTGCGTGAAGATTCCTTTCAAATTATGTAGCAGTAAGATATTATTGAGAATTAAAAAAAAATGAGTTTTTCATGATTCTACGAATTGATCTTATTTGCCACCAATTATTTTAATCAATGAATATGGCATGTCAAAAGCTGTTGAAAATGGTAACACATATTTTCTATTTTATTTAAAGTACAATTTAGCTATTCAAAATTAAAATGGAGGGTCCGGACTGATTCTGATCAAAGATGTTTAGAAAGAAAGACATTTTGAAAGAAAAAAAT
Source organism: Propithecus coquereli (assembly GCF_000956105.1). Taxonomy (NCBI): domain Eukaryota; kingdom Metazoa; phylum Chordata; class Mammalia; order Primates; family Indriidae; genus Propithecus; species Propithecus coquereli. The sequence continues at coordinate 8,286,000 of NW_012152729.1, forward strand.
GGAATAGAGTTATTTCTTTGTTTCATTCTGGTACCCAAGGTAAAGCTGGGTCACAAATTTCTGTAGACAGTTTGGAATGGCTCTGTGGATCCCTCCTCTTCCATCCTTTTCCCTCCTACATTCACAGATAATCCTCTACATATTTATAGTTTGAGAGGGGGAAAAACTCTCCAAGAGCTAATTTCAATTATATGGTGGGCACTAACCGTGCTATGAGTGCCAATCAGAAATATATGTCAAAAATGCCACCTTCTATCTTATTAATGCTGACTTAGCAGAAACAGATGAAATTTAGGGCAAGTCAGAATTCTTGTTTCATTGTCCTATTTTCAGTAAGAAGAGAAATTTAGGACAACTTAGAATTTTTTCTGTTGCCCTATTTTGTTGCATCTATGTTTATTCATATTCAGCAAAAAGTATCCCAATTTTAGCCTTTGGTGTCTTCATTTCACAAAAGTATTTTTCCAAATGAATTTTATTTTTTACTTACATATTAATATATCTGGTTATAGAAATTAGGAAAATTATATAAACTGAAACAAAATTTTAAAGTGACTCAGAGTTCCAGTGGCAGAGGAATAAACTTTGCTATAGATGAGATCTTGCAATGTTCCTTTGCAATATGCTTAGTTTTTTAATGTTCATTTGATCAGTTGTGATCATGATACATGCATAAGTTTGCCTTTTTATATTTATGTCAAAACCTTTTCTTCTTTGTTGTAACTTTTACAGTAGTATAACTTTAGATAATTTCTAACCTATGGTAGGATGTCCCAAATTTATTTAACTTTTCTCCTATGTGTTAGGCATTCATTTTCTTTTATTTTAATGTCTTATATATTACAATGATGTAATATGTATTTTTTTGCTTTCTCAGTGTTTGTATTAATTTATGAAGAAAAACTTCTAGAAATAACATCGGTACATCAAATTTTAGGAATATTTCCAGGCTGTTAATATACAGCATATTAGGATGCATATATCAGTTAGGAATTGAGAGAGCTGTAAATTTAAAATAAAAATTATTCTGTGCATACACATTCTAACTCTGTCAATGAGCTATTTCACTATGATACCATCCTTATTGTCTAGATAGCATTTTGACAAAATGTAATACTTGCATAAATTTCCAAACTTGTCAAAAGGTAGATTCTGATTCGGTATCTGTGGTGTGGGGTCTGAGAATCTACATCTCTAACAAGCTTCTGGAGTATGACTGAAATAAAACACTTGCTCCTCTCCATCGTTCCTACTGTAACCATAGTGAAAGTAGTGAAAATGATTCTGCCATAGGATGTGAATATAGGATGTGTCAATATTTACCTTTATGCAATCAAGATTTTAATAGTCCTTCTACCATGTCAATGTTCTTAAATCTATCATTCATCCTTTACACTATCACTATAAATTATACTCTCTGAAATTAACAGACATTAGACTTGTATATTAATCCATTAACTGATGTAATATGTGTAAACTTATATAATTTTAAGGGATTTTATATCAGGCAAGGAATCAGATTTTTAAAGTCTGCATGAGTTCATATTTATTTAAAACTGGTTAGCGTCTATTGTATTAATTTTTATAATAAATGAAATTTTTAAGCTTAAAAATAAAATAACCCAAAGATACTATAAACTCCTATCTTGACTTGCAAATCATGAATTTTACATATCAATCAATTAATTCACCTTTTGTTTGATTTTTGGTGAATCTCTTCCATCGTCTCCACACTTTGTTGGCCAGCAACATCAGACTGTGTCATTGTCATGCAGCCATGTCTCCATTCTCTGTCTTCTGATTCTTTGCTCCACCTATAAGTGATTACATTGGGCCCACCCAGAAATTCCAACATAATCTCCCTATTTATGATTAGCTGATTAACAACTTTAATTCCTTCTGCTACCTTAATTCCCCACTGCATGTGACCTAACTTCGCAAGTTCCAGGAATTAGTATATTGACATCTGTGGGAAGTCGTTATTCTCCTTCCATCAGTCGTAACTTAGTAGCCTTTTATATGTTGCTGGATATGAATTGCTAATACTTATAAGGATATGGGAGTGTATAATTATGAAAGACTTTTTTCCTATGATTTTATTTTCTTGCAATATTTTTGTCAGGTTTTAATTTCAGAGTTATGCTGACTTCATGAAACAAGTTTGGCAATATTCTACCTTCTCTATTTATTTGAACTATTTTGTGTAATTTGGGCATTATTTCTTCCTGAAATGTTTGATATAATTTACCAGTGAAACCATTCTGGCTTGGAATTTATTTGCTTGCATGTTTTTAACAATAAATTCAAACTTGTATAGAAATCTATTCAAATATTCTCTTTTGGTTCACTTTTGGTATGCGTTCCTTTTGGAGGAATTTGTCCATTTCATCTAAGCTATTAAGTTGCTGCATGAATTTTTTATAATACTTTCTCCACAGGATATGTAGTGATATCAACACTTTAAAACCTGTTACCAGCAATCCGCACAGGCTCCTGTGCTTGCTCTTGCTCTACCACCACAAATACAGTACTGGAGTATTCTGGGTATACCCATGTACTAAATTTTACCAGTGGGTTTTACATGTAGAAAAGTTTTCTTTTGCACATTAGTATTTCTTTTTGTTTCAAGTTGAAGAACTCCTTTTAGTATTTCTTGCAAGATAGGTCTGGTGGTGGTTAATTCTCTCAGCTTTTGTCTGTCGGGGAAAGACTTTATCTCTACTTCATAAGAAAATATTAATATGTGAGATACTTTTTGTAGCACCTGGAATATAGTCGTGCTTAAAACACGATAATGATAAGTAGCAGAAATGTTGTTGTACAAGGAGTAAGTGCCATTTAAACTTACTAAACTAGTTATTTCTGCTTGGCTCTTCTCCTTCTCTTGAAGGAATTTCAGATAGAAGGAAGACATAGTTAAACAAGATAGTACTTGTTTTTTTTTTTTTTATTTCAAAGTATTAAGGGGATACGCATGTTTTAGACTACAATGGATGGTTTTGAAATGCTTGAGTCAGGGTTATAAGTGTGCCAGTCACCATAATGCACTTTTTTTTTTAATGGACATCTACCTAGGACTGAGAAGTAAGCTTTATTTCCACTCATTTTAAACTCTCAATGAAAGCTCTTAAAAATCATTTCCAAAGTACTATGTCCCAAAATGACATAGTACTTTGTTTCCATATAGCAACAAGTAGTTTGTATGGAAAAAGGCAGATTAAAAATCAGTATGACTTCATTCCCAATTGTGGCTCAATTCCTATGAAAGATAGTTAATACGTAAAGTAAAAACATTTCTGAGCATCTCTGAGCTGCAATTTTCTTAGCCACCATATGGAAATAGCAATGGATAGCATAGTATTATTCTGATTACAAGCAGCAAAAAATTTAATTTAAGAAAAGATAACCGAACTGTTCACATCCCATGTCATGAGTATACTTCCTATTGTCTGTCTTCCCTCTTAAGGCAGGCTCTCAAAGGGAATGGCAAAGTGGTCATCAGCAGCTCCCCATTTACACCATCAGGTCAGGTAAAAAGAAGTTTTCTTTCCCTTCGGTTTCAACAAAATTCCCAGAAATTTATCTTGTTGGCTATTTTGAAACATCTGCTCATCCATGATGAGAGTACACTGATCAGCTAGGCCTAACCTACAGCCCTCATGCCATCCCTAGAGAATGCATGCAGTAACACTGATCCTAGTTTGATAGCAGGGAAACATAAATGCATTTATCAAAATAAAAGGAAATGAATGATGCGTGAATAAAACAAAAAGAGTCTATTGTAAGAGTATCTACTATATAGGAATTTTATCAGGGTTGAATAAGAAAATAAAAGCAAGCTTACAACTAATGATTAAGATATAGGAGATATTTAAAAGTGAATATAAAACTCTTTTGAGTGAATAATCTACTAATTAATTTCCATCTCAAGTGAAATTTGGGAAAGCAGACACCATTCCTCTCCTGTAATTAATGAGTAGAAATGAGCTGAATCAGGCTTCTGTCTTCCAGCTCTTTATAGCTCACAGTGAAATCTCAGCAGTGCATGGTCCATGAAGTACGACCCATCAGTCTCCAGTTGAGTCTTAGTGCTTTGTCACCTGTGGTGCCCATGTGTGAGCACTTTTACTTTCTGCTCAGGTGTAGAGAGGTGGGGCACAACAGGAAATGAGACCAGCCCAAATGCAATACAATTATGCAAGTGGCATTGCCAAACACTAAGTGTAGGGGTGGAGGAAGCTATAAAGAATCAAAGAATCTAGTATTCAAATGATCTGAGGCCTGAAACAGTGGGACATACTGCTGTTGTTCACACCTAACACTTGCAGAAGAATTATACCTATGGAAACATCAAGTCAGCTCCAGACCTGCACCTGCCTCATCCCTGGAGTTGAATCCAGACACACACTGACCTGCCCTGAGAGTGTTTAGCTTATGATAACCGACAAGATCACAGCTTGAGGCTTGGGTTGTTTGCAGTAAAATAAATCTAACACACATACACACACATTATTGTGTATATTTATCAGTGCCCACAGATTTTGCTATATGAGAAAAAAAATCACAGTCTTTTTCAGAGATAAAATATTCTAAAGGCAGATTTCATAGAAAGGATTGCACCAAGTCTCACACATACTGATCTCTTACTTATCAATATGGAGCACCTACTCTGTGTCCAGCATCGTGGCTTTTTATAAAAGAATTATATCGTTTGGTGAGAAGAGAATTTAAATGTGCAAGAGTCAGAATGGCCTGAGATTAAATTCTGGCTCTAACATCTACCAGGCATATATACTAAGGAAATGCATTTTAATTATCTATATTTTCTTATTTCTAAAAATAGACATACTAATGTTATCTACCTCATGGAGTTTTATGAGGATTAAATGAGATAATTTGTTTTCTAAAGTGCTTAGATAGATCTCAGTAAACATTAACTGTATTGATAATTATGATGATGATGATAATGCTGTTATTGTCACAACTTGTTATTGTCACAACTTCTGTACAAGGTAGATGTTGTGATTCTCCTTTTTAAGATAAGAAAACTGATGACTGGAGATTTCGAGTGACATTCCTATAGCTACTCAGTTCCAAAGAGGGCTGAGAACATTCTGAGAATAAGGCGATACCCTTTCTTTTCCACCACATCTTGTGATCAAAAATGATGCTATTCCCTGAAACACAAACGCTGTGACAGATAACAGGGCATCCAGGATTTTTGACAGGATATCCTAGAACTAGCATTATATCAAAATATTTTTAAGATCAATTATCTTCATGGATGTATGTGGAACGAAATCCTAGAAGACAGGTTCTTATAGTTGTATTAGAGAAAAAGCACTACATATCATGGACTTTGATGTTCACAACCATTATGACCTTTGATAAAAACCTGTGCAGGAGTGAAATGCGCAATGGACTGACCTGGGGTCTCGTGTATGATTAGGAAGCGTGTAGGGGAAATCTCGGGGGAACAAAATCTCCTTTCTGAAACTGGATATCTCATTTTGACAAATTGAAGTGTCTTTTATATCTCTGATCTTTAATTCTATTTTAATCCAGTAGACAATCAGCACTTTCACTATATTGCATCACTGGGATGAGATAGGGATCTTGCCCCTATCTCAACTACCACTCCATTATCTTTCTCAAGATCTTGCCATTAGTTATAACTGTATAGTGTTCCCATTATCCACTTTAAGGTCCTTGGACCCCATCATGTTTTATAATCCATTTATCCTACTGTATTTTCTGACTCAAGCCTTATTTATACTCCCACTTTGCTCTTCACCCATAATTTCCTTGATCCAGTTCTCATATTCCTCTCTTATAGACACCCTAAATTCCCTTGTCTAAGCTCCCACCATCATTTGGAATAACCTCAAACCCATTTATGTTAACTCTTTGCTTTCTTCATGTTTACATCCACACAGCCAAATTTGGACAGGTAAGACACTACCTATTCTCTCTCTTAATTTAACCTCAAATACAGCCTTAGTACCACAGCCAATGCTAGCATTTTCCCCTACTCCATTCACATCTGCAATTTGTTTTTACTTTTTCATTACTCACATCTCCAAAATATGCTCTTTTATCCTCACCTTCAACTGATGATGTGAAAATATAGCAGCATTTTGAGAAGAATTTCTGCATGCTTTCATCATCACGTCTACCAAATTACCTCTATCTAGAAACATATGTGTTACCTTCTATTGCCTTAAATGTACTGTCCATGACCTTAAGTAATAAGAACCTCTCCATTTTTGAAAGAGATACCATCTCCCCTCTCACATTCACAAGCATTCAAAAATGACATTGAAGTGAACTGTCTTTTTCCCCACCTTGTCTTAGTTTGGATTCACCCAAAAGGAGATCCTAAGTCGAATATTTGAAAGCAAGTTGGTTGATTTATCAGGGATTCAAGGAAACACATTGAAGAAATCAGGAAATGAGACAGAAAAGGGAGGAAATGCTAATAGTTCAAGTTCAATATCACTAGGGAATTCTCTGAAAGTCTATGTAGAACATGCCGAAAAAAGTATCCCTGGAGGGAAAAGGAAGCTGGAGTACTTGTCTACCAATTCTCTTCCATATTAGTTAAGGGTTACTCCTATGGGTGTTCACGTTCCTGAATTCTGCCCTACCATGATCCCAAAATATCCCTATCATAAAGACAGAGGAGCTGGAGCTAAGGAGTCATCTGGATGAGAGAAAGTAGAGAACTGTCCATCAGAGCTCAGCTGAGCCTCAGGGTGGGCAAAGGGAATATTAGTAGAATGCCAAAAATGCCTGCTATATGCCTATATAATGTCTCCCATTTACTTTGGGCAATCCTATTAACAACTATGCTTTCAATTCTCCCATCTTATAAAAATCTCTTCTTTCCACATCGCATTCTTGATAAGCCCCCATTTTCTTTCTCTCCTTTATAGCAAAACTGAAAATGCTGCCCATATCCAAATGGGCCTAACTGACATTTACAGAACATTTCACCCAACTGCTACAGTGTACACAACCTTCTCATTAGCACATGGAACATTCTGCAGACTAGACCATATGTCAGGCCAGAAAGCAAGTCTCAACATATTCCAAAAAGTTTAAATCGTATCAAGTGTCTTCTCAAACCACGATGAAATACAACTGGAATTCAATAAAAAGGAAAACCTTGAAAATTGCACAAACACACGGAAATTACACATGCTCTTGAATGATCATTGGGTCAATGAAGAAGTTGAGAAGGAAATTAAAATATTCCTTGAAGCAAGTAAAAATGAAAATATAACAAAATTCATGAGATATAGCAAAATAGTAGTAAGAGGGAAGTTTATAGCAATAAAAACCTACATTAAAAATGTAGAATGACTTCAAATAAACATTGTAATCATTCCCCTCCAGGGACTAGAAAAGCAAGAACAAACCAAACCCAAAATTTGTAGATGAAAAGAAATAAAAATCAGAGCAGAAATTAAATTCAGACTAAAAAAAAATAGATCAATGAAACAAAAAGTTGTTTTTTAAAAGATAACAAAATTGACATATCTTTCACTAGAGTAAGAAAAAGAGAGAGAAATCTTAAATAAATAAAATCAGAAACAAAAAAGGAGACATCATAACTCATACCTCGGAAATACAAAGAATCATTACAGACTATTATAATATAAACAATTATATGCCAACAAATTGGAAAACCTACAAGAAATGGATAAATTCATGGACATATACAACCTATCAAGATTGAATCATGAAGAAATAGAAAACTTCAACAAACTGATAATGAGTAATGAGATCAAAGCCATAATAAAAATTCTCGTATCAAAGAAAATCCCAGGACCTGATGGTCTCACTACTGAATTCTACCAAATATTTAAAGAACTAATATGAATTCTATTCAAACTATTCAAAGCAATTGAAAAGGAAGGAATACTTTCAAACTTATTCTACAAGACCAGGATTATCTTCATAGTAAAACCAAATAAGAACACAACAACAACAATGACAACAATAACGTCTAGGCTAGTATCCCTGATGAACAGCGATACAAAAAGATCCTCAACAAAATAATAGCAAAACAGAATTCACCAGAACATTAAAACAATCATTTTCCGTGATCAAGTGGGATTTATCCCAAGGATGCAAGGATGGTTCAACATATGTAAATCAATAAACATAATACACCACATTAACAGAATCAAGAACAAATACCATATTATAATTTCAATAGAAGCTAAAACGGCATTCAATAAAATTCAACTTGCCTTTATGATAAAAGACTCTCAACAAACTGCATGTGGAAGAACAAACCTAAAACAATAAAGGCCATATATGACAAGCCCACAGCTAACATCACACTAAACAGGAAAACATTGAAAGTTTTTTCTCTAAGATCTGAAACAAAACAAGAACACCCACTGTCACTACTTTTATTCAACATAATACCAGAAGTCACAGCCAGAGAAATTAGGCAAGAGAAATAAATGAAGGACGTCCAGATTGGAAAGGAAGAAATCAATAAGCCTGTTCACAGATGAGAAGATCTTGTATTTAGAAACTTAAACAGTCCACCAAAAAACTGTGAGAATTGATAAATGACCACTTCTTTCTCGATACTCTGCATTTTTTAAGCACACCATTTCTTGTGTCTAGCTTTTCTCAATGGACAGAGACAGAGAGAGAAATTTTAAGGAACTGGTTCATGTGAGTGGTGGGTGGATGAGGGGGAAATGGGTGTGGGAAGTCGAAAATCGGTAGGGCAGGCCAGCAAGTTGGAAACTCAGGCAGGAGTTCATGCTGCAGCCTTCAGTCTGAAACCCACAGGGCAGCCCGACAGACTGTGAACTCAGGCAGGAAGGAATTCATGTTGCAGTCTTGAGTCAGAATTCCTTCTTCTCAGGGAAACCTCAGTTTTTGCTCTTAAGGCCTGATTGAATAGGCCCACCCACATCATGGAGGATAATCTTTACTTAAAAAGTCAACTGATTGTGGATGCTACCTATATCTACAAAATACATTTACAGCAACGCCTAGATCCCTGTTTGTTAAAATAACTGGGTACTCAAGCCTAGCCTAGATGATGCATGAAAGTCACCATCTCAGTCTTCTTTGCTGATTTTTTTTTCATCCCCCAGGTCTCTGAACATTAGAAGGCCCAGGGATCAGTCCCCAGAACTTGTTTTGAACTTCATTTAATCTCTAAATGTTAATGATCTCATCTCACATCTTTAAATACCAACTTAATGCTGATGACTCCAAATTTGTATTTCCAGGCCAGTCTTTGTCCTTGTCTGAGCTCCAGGCTTATAGTTATATTATACATAGCTGCCTATTTTAATGGTTAATAGACTGTCTATCAGGAATATCAAATTTAATGTGACCGAAGTTGAACTTCTGATGTTCCATGTGCCCGTGACGAAAGATACTGCTTCTTTTTCAATCCATCTCCGTTATGGCAACTGGATCCCCCAGTTCCCAGCCAAGTGTGTCTTCCATATCAGGGTCTTTCACTCATGCTGTCTGCACTCGAATATTCTCCCAAATGTTAGCAAAGGTCATTTCTTCGTCTGCAGTTGGTCTCTACTGAAACGCCACTTTACAGTTAGTGTTTCTCTGAGTATCTATTGCAACATAGCTCCTAACCTTTCTTCCAACACACACACACACACACACACACACACACACACACACACACACACACTCTCTCTCTCTCTCTCTCTCTCTCTCTCTCTCATATCTGGTACTCAATAAAGCCCTTGCATGACTTTGTTTTTTTCTCTAAATCCTAAACCATAATTTGATATGTATAATAATTTATTAAATATACTATATACATTTATTTTGTTTTTCCGATACCCTCATGGAATACAAGCTCAATGATGGTTTCCATTCATTGCTGCATCTCCAGTGCGATGAACATGTCTGACACATATCAAGCCCACAAAAAGTACATGTTGGATATGGCTTACTGATCATTAGCTCCTAACCCATGGACAATAAATGTAGCAATAGTTCCCTTTTAAAAGCAGGAAAGAGAAGAAAAAAATGGGACAGAAAGGATGGCAAAGGGAGAAGGAAAAAGTAGCTGACAAGAAAGAAAGGAGTAAGAAGGCAGCAAACCCTCCGTAGGTGGAAGGATGTGCTTCCCTTCTCCCACTCCCCTCTTTCTTGTCCTTCTTTCCTGGAATGGAATTGGGAGGGGGTGTGATCTTTGGAAAGACAGAGCAAGGAAAAAAAGATTTAACTGTCATAACATATAGGTAGTTATCCTATTAAGAGGGGTCTCTTTAGCAAAGCAGGGGTTGATTGGCTGGTATTGTGTATATCTCACTCTGCAGAATTTGAATGTCTTTAAGGAATTCTTCAGTCTCATAAGCTGAAGGCTCTGGGAGCTGCTTTCCTGGGAAGGAGTCTGGGAACTACAGGAGGTATTAGGACTAAGGTGAAAAACCAAACCAAACCAAACAAATCACCCGAACAGTGAAAATTTATACACACACACCCACACACACATACAGTAATGTCCAGAAGGTAATCTGCCATGAACTCTCTATGAACCAATGAACACTGTAACAGGGATGGTAAATATGTGGTTTGCACCCTCCATATGAAATCTCAGTTTGCCTTTACCACTACCCCAATTCTTTTCCAGTTGATAAAAGCTCCTTTACCAAAGTCAGCTTTTAGAAGACCTGCTTATTTTTATAAGCTAACAACTATTATAACATCTAGCATTTGATGAATATATGTGGAGCAAGTGTTCTCAATAATGGTAGACACATGGTTCTCTTCCCATGCAGTGGGTGAAGAAGTAACTGTTGCTGTGTTAAGTTCTAATTAATTGAAACAGTGCAAGGACAGAGACAGGCTTTGTTTAGAGTCCCATTTCTGCTTTGCAGAAGTGGGAAAACATCATCCTTAGGAAAAGCTCCTGGGTTCTTAGGCACCTGGCCTATAAGCAGAAGGTCAAATTTCAAACACTTTAGGATTCCTTTCCAATGCCATGAATGGAATAATGAATGGTAGAGCAAAAGCTTCCCCCAAAAGGGCCTTGTTATAGGATGCTTGATTTTTAAACATGTTTTACTGTCCAACTTGGAGAGATGAGAGTAGAAAAGCCAGTGTGATATGAGATGAATCCATACATAACTACTTAGCAAGCAGAGCTTTAAAACGACTCAAGATCCCTGGAAAATGTTAGTTAAATATTCCTGAATAGCTGACTCCAATCTCCTTCTCACACTGATACTGCCAGTGATAAGATTGCATTTGTTCCCCTCATTATTCAAGTCCCTCCTTCCCAGTCACCAAAGCAAAAAATAGATCAGGGAGCCAGAGGGATATTGTCTTTTACTTTCAACTCCTGCTAATTTCCCTCTGATAATTGACTTCTGAAGGGAACATAAGAAAAAGAATTAAAAAAAAAATTAGTTGACTTCTTAATGATTTCACATTGAGGAGGGTCCCCCTTGGTTTAGAACATGCTTGACATTCCTATCAAGCGATCTGATCTGAGATTTGTAGTAAAACTTGAAACATGCTCATTTGCACCTGTTTTCTTCCCAGGGAGGAGAATTTGACACAGAGCCGGTGTGATATAAGGTGCGGATAGGGGAGGGGAGAAAGGGGCCGCACGTGTACAAATACTCTCTCTCGCCCCACAGAAACATTTCTGTCTCCTGAAATTATCTGATGAAGGGGAAATCAGTGACATTTAATGTTCATAAATAATGTAAGCATCCCGTCTGAGGTTGGCAGCATTGTCACTGGCTGTCAGAATCATTTCGGTATCGCCAAACTAATCTCAGGACTTTGTTTCCATTGTTTCTTTTTGAAAAGGGAACGGTGAAATGAAAGAGACACCAACCAGAGAGGCTTTTGTTGGGAAATCGAGTGGGAGATATAATAGACGTGGGTTTGAAAAAGCTAGACTCTCCAGAGGCCTCTGCTTATTAATGAAATGGTAATGAGTCCACTGGTGCCCAGCCTGAGCTATTGGATCTAAGAAAAGGGATATTTGTCACTCTTGTAAAGAATGAAAGGGACAGAAATGCATAATAATGTTATCACTTGTTTGTAGACATTGAATGATTATATCTCAAACAGAATGCAGGTGGCAGAGATTGTTAAAAAAAAAAAAAAAGCCTTCTGGGATTAAAATGACAAAGAACACCTCCAATAGCATTCCATATTAGCGCCAAATAAAATAAACATAGCATTATCTTCATTTTTCTTATTCATTAGTGTTTTAAAATTGGAAACCTATTTTCCCTGTTTAAATAGAAGCTTATTCAAATTGAATGTAAATAGAGATCAACTTTTTTTTTTAAGTCCAACTTCTGCCCTGTTTTTCCTAGAATATTCATAAATGCAAAGGAGAACAAATAGTACAATAATGAAATGGAAGCATTTTTTCAAAGCCACAGACCATAAGATAAAGAGATTCTTATTATTTAAAAGTTGCTGAAAGGAATCACCTCCCCTAATGTGCTAATTTAGTAGTTCTAAAAGTGTTTTTAAACTGATATTTAAATCTTAAGGAGCAGTTATCAAATAAATGAATTTCATCCTAAAGTATCTTGTTCTTCAGGTCTACTGGTAATTTTCAAAGTGGATTCTGAAATATAGAATTCCTACCACCACTTGTTTTTGGGAGACTGGAAATTTGGGCCCTTCTTGAGCTAACGAAAGCTAAAGAAAACAATTTCCTAGTAAAAAGACCATTTTATAATTGTTATGAACTCTCTCATATTGCAACTTCAGACTGGTAAAAAGGGACCTACAAACTTAGAAGTCCCAGTTATTTCTTAGAAAAAAATAAGATCTTCTCCTCTGAGTTTGATTATTTTAGAGTCCACGTATAAGTGTTTGCCAGATGTTCTGGGCAAGGGGAAATGGAAGATGTTGGTCACAGAGCACGAAGTTACAGTTACAAAGGTCTAACGCCCAGCATGGTGACTATACTGAACAATACTGTATTGCATACTTTAAATTTTTTGAAAGGTACATCACAAGTGTTCTCACGACAGAAAAAAGAAAGAAAATGTTAACTGTGTGAAGTAATAGATGTCTTAATTAATTTGATTATAATTATCACTTGACAATGTGTATGTATATCTAAATATCAAGTTGCACACCTTAACATGTACAATATTTGTCAATATACTCAATAAACCTGAAAAAATCATTCTAAATGAAAAATAAAACAAACAAACACACAAAAATAAGGCTCCAGCATGGACATTTCTACCATTAAGTTCGGACTTTCTGGATTAATTTTGAATTTTTAAATATCTTTTATCTGAGAAAAAGTCATTAATCCCAAATGGCACTGATTATTGGTTGATAGAGTGCATGGAGGAGAAAGAGGTTTCTTTACAAGGAGAGAAGACAAAAGTTACAAACACTGATTAGAAAAGGGAAATGTATTTTCACTGCAAAAGTGCAAACAGCCCATCTATTTATTAAAACACAGGCTCAATGGGAGAAGATAAGTCCTGATTAGACTTCAAGTATCTTAGGAATGCTCTCTTCTAGAAATAGTGTGCTAGAGTTTAAGATTCCAAGAAGTAAGGTATGTTCCCATTTTCCATGGAGGAATTGGTGTCTGCTGCGCAGTTAGGATGGAAATGGGTTGTGTTAGCAAGAGCACAGGCTGGGGAGGGGACGTGGGGTCCAACATGACCTTTGAGATTCTAGGCAGCTTGGATAATACTGAATAACTACGCCCTAAATCATACTGTGGCAAGTAGAAAATAAAGCTCATCTTTAAAATGTCAGGATCTCTGCATTTTTCCAAAGAGGTCAGGACATCCTGGAGAGTATTTCACTGTACAAACACATGAGCTCAAATTTCCCCTTGGTTTTGAGAAAGCGTTTAAGAATTCGCTATTGAGGCAGCTCACTTCACACCCACTCTTTGGAGCCTCTTAGGGGGTGGAGGAAACTGGGAAGCCCTCTGTGTCTGCTCCCTCTTCCTCTGCCTTACCCTACTACATCTTTTGTATATAAATTGTCGATTAAGGTTCTGTGGCTAGCAACAAAACATTTTAAATTCAATGAATTAAATGATGCCAGCTTATAATATTTGGTATCCTATCCTGGATTGCAGGGGTTGTGAGGCCCTGAATATCATGAAAATGATGTAAACGGTACCAAGAAGAAGAAGAAAGTAGAGGAGGAGGAGGAGGATGAGGACGAGGAGGAGGAGGAAGAAAAAGATGAACATCAATATCTCTCTCTCTCATATACACACACACACCACTGAACGCTTCTGTTCAGGGATTAAAAACGTACTAAAACCTCTCAGAACAGACAGGGCCCAGCACCGCTTCTGACTCCATCCAGAAAGTGAAATGGAGCTGCTCACCCTTTTCTGGTTTTCTGCTTCTGTTTTTCTCTTCTCTTTCCTTCTCTCCTTTCTATTCTGCATTATGTTTTGCCTCGAGCCTCACTTCACTTTTTCCTTCCAGACAAATCCCATTGAATTTGCTCTGATAAACAATTTTTTGCAAGCTTTGGGATTATCTGTTTATGAGTTTACTATCATTAATTTATTCCTCTTATGAAACTACGAGAGAAAAAAGAGGCCATAAAGTGATTATATCTGAGTGCAAATCCCAGTTTTATTTCACAGTGCTCTGGTTATTTGAATCAAATTGCTTTTTATTTCTGAGGCTATTTTTCCTCATTATAGACAAAAGTATCTGCACTTGTTTCTCTACCTGGAAAGCTCTTCTAGATGTTTACATAATTCTCTTCTCTGTATGCAGGACTCACTTCAAATGTCATTTCCCTGGTTACTTGATTGAAAGTAGCTCTCCCCATCACAAGTGTCCTCGTCTGTTTCCTTCATTGTATTTACCATTGCTTACAATTATCTTTTTAAAAAATTGTTTAGGTTTTTATCATAAGTCTCCATTAATATAACAGATCCATAATAATAAGATCTGTATATAACTGTTTTACCACTTACATTAGTTATCTATTGCTATGTAACAACTTGTCTTGAAATTCAGGGGCCTAAAATAACATTTTCTTATCTCAAAGTGCCAGGTTGCAGTTATACTGGGTCTCAGCTTCAAGAGCTTTTATAATGATGCAATCAAGATGTTTCGTCTGAAGGTTCAACTGGGGTAGGATCTTCTTCCAAACTCATTCTAGTGGCTGTTGGCAGGATTCATTTTTTTGTGTGCGTGAATTGTTGGACTAAGGGTCTCAGATCTTCACAAGCTTTTGATCAGTGGTTTCCCTCAGTTCCATTCCATGCAGAGCAGCTCAAAATACGGCAGTTTGTCTCCTCAGAGCAAGCATTCAAAGAGAACCAGAGAGAGAGAATTCTAGCAAAACAGGAGCCAATCTTTTTTTTTTTTAACATAATCACAAAAAAGACAGTTCATTCATTTTGTCGTATTCTATTGAATAGAAGCCATTTGCTAAGCCCAGCAAACACTCAGGGGCGGGGAGGGACTACACAAAGTAAATGCCAGGAGGTGGGCATTATTGGGAACCATGTCTGAAGGATGCCTACCATACCACTATACCCTTAATGCATCAATAAGAGCCTGAATCAGAATTGATGCTCATGAAATATTAGCCAAAAAGGAAGGCCACCAATCCCTAGAAAAGAAAATATATGCCTGTGAAGTCTAAACCTCATATTCCCAGTGAGCTGGCTTGAGGTCCAGATATCTTTCAAAAATTCCTGTGTACTTTCATGTTAACATTGACCAAGAACTGCTTATCTTCCTGTGAGTCAAACATGTTTGCATAGCTGCTATTGAGGCATTAAGGAGACATGTTCACTATGATCAATTTACCACAAGGACAGTCATTTCTCTAAAGCATAGTACTTATTCTGTAATTGTTTGTAAGCTTTTCATATTCCAGGAAATGCATTAGATTTGTTACCCAAATACATATAATTTAAGCTCCATAATAGGTATCCAAAGCAGTTATTTTTCCCAAGTTATAAAGAGGATGAGACTCAAATACTTTAGTTGCATTACACAGCTAAAATATTCAAAAGCCTGGACTCTCAAAATGTTGCACAATTAATGTAAATTTCCTTTTTCGATATTTGGTTATGGTCATATAAAATGGTAGCT
Source organism: Propithecus coquereli (assembly GCF_000956105.1). NCBI lineage: Eukaryota > Metazoa > Chordata > Mammalia > Primates > Indriidae > Propithecus > Propithecus coquereli. Next base: position 8,302,100 of record NW_012152729.1, read on the forward strand.
TTTGAAAAAGTGGATGAAGGGTACATTAAAAAAAATCTTTGCACCATTTCTGCAACTTTTCTGGAAGTCCAATATCATTTCAGTATGAAAAATTAAAAGATAAAAATAAATAAAATCCACCCCTCTCAAAAAAAATGCCTATCTATGGTCTCCTTACAGAACAAAGTTTAAGGAGTTTAGCCTGGCACAGGAGTATGAATGTGGAATGCTCTGCAGAACTTTCTGGACCATCACCACACACTCCGCTCGACATGTCTGCCCAGTTAACTTGTAGCTATCAGTTTCCTTGATGCTGTGTTTTCCTTTCTGGTCAGAATCTCTTTCTCCTCATTATAAGGAGGAAACTTCCACATCTATCAGGTCAAAGATCATGTTCCTCCTGCCCCAGAAACTTCTTCCTAAACACTCTGGGAAAAAGTAAGTATTTTACTACTGGAATCTCTCCTTATTCTTTGTCCTTTCTTCCATTTATCCCTGGGTAAATATCTCTGACAAAAGTCTTTGTAATCACATTGACCCTAAAACTGCGTGAAACCCTAACCAAGGTGGAGAACATAATGGTAACCCTTCCCCCAACCCCCATGCGCACAACTCCTGGAGCATATACAAGTCACAGTAAATGTCTTAGTGAGTGCACTTCAAGGTATCAATCAGTAAAATGAAGTTTGAACTTGGTAGAAATATTTATTGTGTATTTACTATATGCTAGGGTTTGCAGGCATTATTTCTCCAAATGACTCAATGAGGTAGGTTACATTGCGATCCCCATTTTACAGATGAGATCACATAAATAAGAAAAAGTGGAGTGCAGATTTGAACCTAGATTATCTGGGAAGAGATCACCACCTTAATCACATTCCCATCTATGAAATCTCCTCTAATACAGTCTTCAATTATCCTGGCACTACGATTTATTAGAGCCATATAGCAGTCACCTATCATGTAGTACCCTGGTTATAGTTATTTTAGAAAGAGATGAACAATGTTATCACTTTTATTGTGCTTGAGCTGACCACAAATTTTCTAAAGTGATAAACCTATGTGAATTTTTTGAAGGAAAAGTTTTCAGGGAGAAAGTATGCATCCTTGTTTTTCATATTCATAAATATAGTTGTTTTGGTTGTTCTTTTACTTTACCGGATCTGCCTATTAAATTTTTTTCTATGCTCTTAGCATGAGAGGATAACCTTAAATGAGTGACATTTTCAAGTGCTTTATATTCTAGGCCTCAGGATCAGATGTTGCCATTTTCAGAGACAGCTGTAGTTCCATTCACGAAAGGCCAAGTATCTTATAAAAGAAGGAGTCATTGTAAAGTAAGCTGTTCAAAGCCATATGCCTGATTCTTTCCAGGTGCAAAAGGAATGGGACCTAGTCAGGCATCTCTTTGGGTTGGGGGCCGCTTACTTGCTGGTCCTACTTTAAGAATCATTTTGGATCAGTTTATTTATTTTTATCATTTATCATTCTTTGTTTATTTTTATGGTTCACACATTTTCTGAGTGCCAGACACTGTACTGAGAGCTGGGCTTACAAAGATAACATGACAGCCTGCCCTTTGTCCCTTAAGACATTTACAGTCCTATGGAAGAACTTAAATATTACACATTGTTTTTAATTTCAGAAACTTCTTGGTGCTCTAGTGCCATAAAAGTTCTTATTACATTTCTGTTGATTTTCTCTTCTGCTTCTTCCATTAGTTCTGCCTCAGTGGGAACACATGTTTTAGTTATTCACCTCAATCTTGTCTCAAGCATGGGGTTCTGCACCATTTCTTGATCCTATTCTGTGCTGCACTTTATAAACCTAAGAGAATGCATTATACTACTCTTTATCCTGGAAATATGTTTTTTGTTATGAGGACATAACTTTGGTTTGCAGCCTAAGAATATGTTGGACAGATGTTTTAGAAACAAAAAAATAGAATACATATTATATTAATCAGGGTTCTCCAGAGAAACAGAACCAATCAGAAACAGAATTAATTGACAGAGAGAGAAAGAGAGAGAGAGACTGACTTATTATGAGGAATACACCATTATGGAGGCTGAGAAGTCCCATGATCTGCCTTCTGCAAGCTGGAGAACCAGGAAAGCCAATGATTTAAGTCCCTGTCTGAGTACAAAGTCCTGAGAACCAGGAGCATCAATGTCCAAGGGCAGGAGGACATAGTCTCAAACAGAGACAGTGAGCTCACCCTTCCCTCTGCCTTTTTGTTTTATTCAGGTCCTCAACATATCCCATGATGCCCAGGCACATTGGTGAGGTTGATCTTTACTCAGTTTACAGACTCAATTGCTAATCACTTCTGCAAATATCTTCACAGACACACCCAGAAATGTATTACTAGCTATCAGGGCATCCCTTAGCTTAGTCCAGTTGACACATAAATCTTGTGATGACTTGTACATGAAATGAATTTTCTCCAGAATCCTGGGGGTGGATTCACTAGACTCACTATACACAAACGTTGGCCAGGACTCCATTTGTTGTCAGGTCCTCATGATGCCCTAATGGAGAAGATGAAACATTATGCTGCTTCAGATATCCAAGTAGCGATGTCATTTTGGATCCTGTGTTTAACAATCTTCAAAATGTCTAGGTACTCCTTTTTTCCTAGTATATAATTGCCCAGGAAAATAGTAGCAGATTCCTTTGGAGACAGAATGCTGGAATTATTATCATGTATCTTGTTGCAGGGTGCTTACTCTCATATACCTGGCCTCTTTTTTCACCAAGTTCCATATCATGAAACTAGCTATAGAAACTCAGCAAAGATTCAAGAGTTTTTACTGGAGCAGCTGCCCTCATTCTTCTCATCCTCCATCCTCGACTTTTTTATTTTTTGTAAATATGTTAATTTGATTATAAAGCCATGATGTCTGTCATTTGTGTTGCTCCCAGGAGCATCATGTTCTATTAACAAAGTCTATGAACCTCCATGAGTAAGCCATCTCCTCTCGATGCCACCTCTACCTTGCTACTCATGACAATCATTGAGTGTGACCTTTTCTGGTTATCCTATCTTATCTCTTGTTATCGCAGAATCCAGTAGAACTGGACAGGGTCTCTTACTATCTGTCCTGGCCTACAGAGGAGAAATAATTAGCGATGTTGGTGACCCTTTTGCTTTGGTAAATGAAACAGACATCAGGTCCTAGTTAGAGCCTTCCCTTTTTATTCAAAATTTAAATCTTGCTAATTAATGTTCAGTTATATCTCTAGAAAATAGACACACATGCATGCACACATACATACACAGGCACCACCCCTCCTCTTTTGTCCAGTGCCATCTTGAAAGATTCTGCATAATTATTTGAAGCCCAGTAGAAAGTGAAAGCTATACATTTTAAGGAAGGGCTAATAAATATATATCTATGATAATATAAAGTCATGATATCTGGAAATTAGGAGCTATGTAGAAATGCAGCCTAATGGATGGAAAGAGAGACAGAGAAAGAGAGATGATAGATGGATGATAGATAAATAGATAGATAGATAGATAGATAGATAGCTATAGTTTTGTACTGTTAGATGTGGGGAGAAAATAATAAAGTTGGGAGATGGACTGGAGCCATATTGAGAAATCTGGACTTTAAGTGACAGGAGCCATTGAAAGGTTTTAAGCAGGGAGGAGATAAATTCAATTTGTACTTTAGAATAAAGTAGGGTGGGGTAAGGGCGTGGGAGGTATTATAAATGAGAGAGGATAAGGCTTTGGACCACTGCTCCCACTCTGCAAATTATTCTTCATTGATAAGTGACACAGGGCTTACAAAAATGTTCAAAGCTTTAAAAAGGTTTCAACCACATTTGGACTCCATTATAGAACTCAGGAAACCGGAGGTGGGCTGGCAGCTGGTGTGTATAGGGAGGAGAGTGGTGGTGCTGCTTCATTTAACAAGGTTTCAATGATCATTAAAGAGTAGGTGTGGACAAAGCACATCTGTAAAGCTAATTGCACATTATAAGAACTTCAGAGGGATGATTTTAGCTGCACTTAACCCCACTTCAAAGTTGCCGTCTGCTAAATGGACACAGTTTAAGTCATCACTTCCTATAGAAGCCTGGGGACTGGTTCATGAAAATTGAGCAGGCTAATCTTGGGAAATAACTGCAAATTAATAAATAAATCTTGATATTATGTAGATTGATATGCTTATTTCAGACTCTTGAGAAAATGCAAAAATTTGGGGGATAATTTTTAAAGAACCATTTCAGCTGCTTGATTTAATGATCTATTTTTTGAGCTTAAAAGAAGCACAACTTCAGAAGCCCATTTCCCTTTCAAGAGAAGGATTAAATAATCTTAAAGTAGTTTGATGTGCAGTTTATGTTTGCATTTTTTATCTAATCAGCCAAACAAATATAATTAATTCAGACAGTTGTCTCTATGGCTTTGGTGCCCGGTAGGAGCTGTATCATTACAAATGCAAATATGTTCCTAAAATAATGAGAATGTCATTATCGCCCCTTATTCATTTACGTGGCCAGAGAGAAAACCGAAATACCATTTATTATGGAAGCGACTTTTGTAAACTGTGCAGAGAACATTAACTACTTTGCCTAAGCAGGACATAAGTCTAGCTGTGACTTTCTCTAGTGTCACTGTGCCGCTAATGGGGCGTGCAGGTTGGGGGTGTATCGCAATGAAATAGGCGCTGGACCAGGCGTTTTCCCTGGACTAGAGATGTTATTCGACTTCTGCCTCTGTGTCCTGTACGCAGATTTCCTAACACCTCTGAGGCTTTGCTCCTCAGCAGTTAAAAGGACACTAACGCTTTCTGTGCTGTCTGCCTCAAAGGGATGTTGTAACAATCAGGTGAAACACACAAACACATATAAAATATGATTGCTTTTAATTACATGTCAGATTGTGCATATGTGCTTCATTTGTGATTTCTCATTTTTATCTCCTCCCAATGCTCAGAAGCTCATTTTCTGCTGCTCTCGATAGAATAATTAAGAATGCCTTTTTACATTTCTTTCATTATGTTTCTAAGCTATACCAAATTTCCTTCTTTAGGATTTCCTTCCAGGTGCTTTGTTGTTGCTCTTTTTTCTAAATATATTTTTATTTTGATTGCTTCTAGGGCACACCCCCTTTGCTTACAGGCATAATCAAGTCTTCCCTGATGTGGTCATTTGCCTATGACCATCAAGCCACTGAAAATCACCTCTTTTCTTCCTTCAGGGTCAAATGGCAATCTATACTAATTGCTACAGCCTGCCCAATTCTAGTCACTCACCAAGTTGGAATGTGCCTCTGATATTGTTCCATGGCTTAATAGTTA
>NW_012152729.1:8309993-8312006 GCF_000956105.1 Propithecus coquereli
TAGAAGGAATTTAAAAAAAAAAAAATCTATGATGTACTGAGTGTCAACTGTATGCCAATGAGTCTTATATACATGAACTCATTATGGAGAAAATTACCATCATTTTGTAATTAGAACAATGATGCCTTACCCAAGGTCACACAGTGAATATCAAGAGAAAGAGAATTGGAAAACAGGTCCAAGAACAACACCCATGGCTTGCCAAATGCGTCCATAAACACATAGTCTTGATGAAATAAAATTAAAAGAACACACTACTTATATGAATATTTGAACTGTCTTAACTGGGAAGCTTTTAAAGTTTACTAGAATGTGTGAAGGGCTAATTAGTACAAAATGAAAGTGCATCCAGTTAAAAAAAGTAAGCTTGATCCCATTACCATGTCAAGTGGGTTAAACTTGAAGTACTCTCCTGAGAGGCCAGCTTACTACCTCATTAGTACTCTGGTATATGCATATGTTTGCTGATGGGGAGCCTAGGGCAGATCAGGAAGAGGTGGTGCATAATTAGGTTCATATTACCCAAATCACTGTTTCTGGGATGACCTTCTTAATGAGATTTATTCATTCTGTTTCTGTATTTGTATTTTTTTCATCTGAACATTCACGCAAACTCAGCCTACTTTGATAGTTTGCTCAAATGCCGACATGTGAAGTGAATGTTTTCACTTCTTTCTAGAGCACAGCATCCTCAAGAAATGCAAATATTCACCTGGCCCAGTGAGAAACTAATATGGATTACCGTTCTCCTTCCTCACTACCCATGATGATACCACTCTAGATATTCTTCTGAAGCAAGAATTCATATATTTTGGAACTTGATACAAAATTTAAGAAATAGATTGAGGATATAAAGAACAGTTCACTTTCAGTATGTGTATATGTGACTATGTGTGTGTATAGTGGAAAATTGCCTAGCGGGAAAGGTTTATTTCAACATGATTCACAAAGAAAACAGCAGCTCTAATTATTGCATTAGGATATTATGTGTTAACATTAGGGCAGGTATGGAACCCACATGAGGAAGGGAGTTGTTAACTACACATGAAAGCAAACATTTCACATTTTACCTATCAACACTTCAGGCCTTGGAACATGGACATATAAATAACTGAGAGAATACATGATAAAAACAGCTTCTGAAACATAATGATGCTGGCAACTTTTCAGGGGTTAGCAATTCTTCAGAAGAAGGGAAAGCAAATGTGAATTAGTTGAACTTCTTTTGCCTGAGCCCCTGCAAAAACTCAAAAAAATGGAATTCATACACATTATATAGCAAGCTAGAGAATAAGTCCAAGGAAATACAAGCAATTGGGAAAAATAGAGAGATAAATGAAGACCTCACGAAATATGAAATATTACCTATGAATTTATATTACAATGAATACATAAGATTTATGTGGATCCAATGTTAAAAATCAATGAAAGGACATAAAAGAAGACTTAAATATATGGAAAGATATACCATATTCATGGATGATTCAATTTAATATAAGGTTTTAATTCACTCAAAGGCAACTATCAAATGCAATTCTAATAAAAAGATGTATTATAACTTTTGAGAAAATTTGGACACATAAATTCTAAATTTTATATGGAAGTAAATACATTCAAAAATAGGTAAGGCAAACTTCAATAAGGAAGAGTATTTTGGAGAGATTTAGAATACTGACTATTTTTTATGTACTTCATCAGATTAACGTTCCTCTCTTTTTCATCTCTCTATGCCTTGGGATGCTGAACTCTAAAGATTACATCTACTAGGCTACCTGGCTGTCTGTTTTCTTTAGCTTTGTTCATGGAAAGGACTGCAGGCACTCTCTCCCAACTCTTCCTCTCTCTAAGATCAAGGATCCTATATTTATAGCTCTTGAAATCAGAACTGAGTAAAGCCTGCAAAATTGACCCATATTAGGTTGTATATACCTGTGTTATAGCATTTGCCTAATCTTGTTATGATTTCCTACCTTCTCTGCTATAATGTTATTCTTAGGGGCACTGTTATTTTTA
>NW_012152729.1:8313281-8314785 GCF_000956105.1 Propithecus coquereli
GAGATGAAAGCAGATCACAAAGGGGAAAAAAGATAAATACAAGTTATTATCTTGTTATTAACTCTTTCTCTGTCCTTTTCCTGAATTTGCATGAGTTATCATAGGTATATGACATTTTGGAAAAAGCAAAACTATAGAGACACTTAAGAAGATCAGTGGTTGTCAGGATTTAGATGGGAGGGAGGGATATAGATCACAGAGGACTTTAGGGCAATAAGACTATTTTGTATGACACCATAGTGGTGGATAGCATATCATCACACATTTGTCCAAACCCATAGAATATACAACACCAAACATGAACCCTAATGTAAATGATGGACTTTGGGTAGTGATGTGCTAAGGTAGGTTAATCAATTGTAACACATGTAGCAGCCCGGTGTGGGAGGAATGGGGAAGGCTGTATGTGTGGGGGGACAGGAGGTATATGGGAATTCTATACTTTCTGCTCAATTCTTCTGTAAGCCTAACTTCTCTCAAAAATAAAGTCTATTAAAAGGTTAATTTGGAAAAAGGATATAATTCCACTTCTTTTAAAAAAAATGTGACTTAAACTATGCTCTGATTAGATAGCTACAACCTATGACCCTTTGCAGGTAGTGAATACAGATATTCCGAATATGGTAAATCTTTCCATGTATTTTTCCTTCCTGTCTTTCAATATCTTTTACCAGAATTCCTCTAGGAAGGGACTAGTTTTGAAGTAGGGATATTATCTGATAAAGCATCTGGTAGGTGAATGTCAGCCTCGAGGACATAGGGTGGCAATAACCAAAGTTTGGCAAAATGATAGGTAAATTGCTCTGCATTAGAAGTGCATAAGACAGCAGGTACAGGTGTGGGCAAGACCAGAGGGTGAAGAGGGGAAATGAACAAGAAGAGACAAAGGCTGAGCAATGAAACAGGAAGTTAGAGTCCAAGTGTAGAATAAGACAAGTAATTTTTGAAATGGAAATATCTCACATCAATTTTTGAATTGCTTATCTGTAAATCCTCAAACGTTTCAAAGAGTAAGTTGAGTTTAAAGGCTCTGCCATCTGTACATCAAAGGGGACGTATGAGTAGGAGAGTGGGAAAATTGCTAATCAGTTGATTCAGAGAAAATGACAACTCTGAGCTACAGGTGGCTATGGGTAATGCATAGGAATCTTAACCTGAAAAACATACTGCACTTCTGAGTTTGTGGAAAGGTAATTCAAGGAATCTTGTCCAGACTTTCAAGACAGGCGTATCCTTACTAACATTTCGGCTACCTGTGATATACTCATCATTTGAGGGACAGGAGTCAGTGTGTTAATATTATGGTGGGAAATTTCTAGGTCACGGTTCCAAGTTAGCCCCGTACTTGATATCATAAACCACATCTTTCTTTGCTCAGTGCTAAGTCATGCCAGATACATGGGGAGCACCTGACAAAATATTAATAATAAATATTGATTAATGTTACATCCAAAATGTAATTTGGATGTTCCATTATTTTATGCATTTTATAATAGAAATTTGA
>NW_012152729.1:8315980-8317704 GCF_000956105.1 Propithecus coquereli
TTCAACAGTAGATTCAGGTGACTTCTCTTCCCCGAGTGCAGTTAGTATACATTTTTCTGAGAAAGAGAATTTTACTTGACTGATTGTTTTGCCATTCAATATGGAGAAGACTATTGAGCCATTTTAAGCCAAGACACTGCAGGAATAAATGACTATCCTCCTACCTTTCATGATCTAATCAATTGAGCCTAGGAGAGAAGTGACTGTATGTGAACAGACATGTTGTGATATTTAACTACAACATTATCCAGTGTTGAGCATGTCAGCACATATGGATTTGTTTAGGTGCATTTATACGCATCTCCTTATCTTTCTGGATTGATTTTGATGGTGAAAAACTGTTACTTCTTGGTGAGATATTTCAAAAGTAAAGTTTTAGGGTAGTTTCTGATGCCATGATTCCAAATTTCATTATTTTCTTTGGAAACTAAAGCTATTTGACTCTAACCAACAACTTTGACTTTTGTGTAAGTCTCAAGAGAGCAAAGGTTCTTTGTATCCCATTGTGCTTACACTTCTACACTCTGCACAAGAACCTCTAGCCCAGAAATTTGTATACCTGGTATCTGAGTAAATATGTACTCAGAGTCCATTATTTTGCAGATCGTCCTACTTACAATAGTATTCCTTCCCCATTCTAGACACTTATTATATTACCCTGTGCCTTTGTCTACACATTACTTAAAACTCTCTGAAATGAAATTCTTTATTCACTTGTTTTACATATTCATTTTATGTATTCCTTTCCTAAATAAAACTTCCTGTGTACCCAGGGACCATGTCTGTCATGTTTACACCAGAATCTTCATGCCTTCTAGCTTGCCTATGAAGACATAGAAGATGCCATTGATGTTTATTTAATGAATAAATGATTGGATCCCTGTTTGTTCTGTATATGTGGCAAGTTAAAGAGATAAAATCTGTTTTAAAAATTTACACATCTTCTAAAACTTCTGAAAATTATATTTTAAAATGAGAGAGAGAGAGAAAGAGAGAGAGAGAGAGAGAGAGAGGAAAGGAACTCACTATGCACCTACTAGAATGGCCAAAATCCAGAACACGGACATCGAATGATGGCAACAATGTGGGGCAACAGAAACTCTGATTTGTTGCTGGTGGGAATGCAAAATGGTACAACCCACTTTAGAAGACCTTCCAGTGGTTTCTTATAAAACTAAACATGCTCTTACCATGTAATCCAATAATCATGTTCCTTGATATTTACCCAAATGAGTTGAAATTTATGTCCACACAAAAAACTGCACAGGGATGTTTATAACAGCTTTATCCATAATTGCCCAAATATGAAGCAACCAAGATGTTGCTCACTAGGTGAATGAATAAATGAACTATGGTACATCTGGACAATGGAATATTATTCAATGCTAAAAAGAAATGTGTTATTAAGCCATGAAAAGACATAGAAGGACATTAAATGCATATTACTAATTAAAAGAAGCCAATCTGAAAAGGCTACATACTGTATTATTCCAACTATATGATATTCTGGAAATGGTAAAACTATAAAGAAAGCAAAAACTCCAAATCTGTCAGGGGTTAGGGAGGCAGAACACAGAGGACTTCTAGGGCAGTGAAACTACTCTGTATGATACTATAATGGTGGATACATGTCATTATACATTTGTTCATACTCATAGACTGTACAGCACCAAGAGTGAATCCTAATATACACTATGGTCTTTAGATGATAATGATGGGTTAAA
>NW_012152729.1:8319546-8340284 GCF_000956105.1 Propithecus coquereli
ATTTTAATTTTAATTTTAAGAATAAGCCATTAAATATTAGATATGACCCAAAATACTTGACTCCTCCTGTGTATTTTTGATAGATATTTATGCTTACATTTTTACAATTGTCTTTTTTATTTAAAAAAATTGTCTCATAGGTACATCTTCAAAGATAAATTTGTTAATGGTCAGCCTTGACACTAAAAATTTACTTACTCCTGGCCCATGGAAACAGAGATAATAAATGTGCATTGTTTTTAGCTGCGAAAAAGAAAAAATCACTTACAAATGTTATTTAAAATATGCATCGTATCTGGCCAAATCAAATCGAATCTGATTTAAAGTAGTTTTTGAGAAAGCTTCTGAAAAATCTTATACTATGCTATTTAATAAACTAATAAGTAAATTAAGGACATACAGATCCTTTGGGCATCCTCTCACTAACTTAATTCATGTAGTATTGTCATTTTTGGAGAATTTTCCCATGAAGGTTGCACATTTACTTTAGAAAAAGATTGAAGACTATTATGAAATGAGTATTGGCTCATTTTCTCTTCAACTACTTGAAGCATAACGTATTGTTCTGTGAATCAAAAGAAGTGATAATGATTGTGAAATGCAGGTTACAATTTTTTGGCTCTGAATAGTGTAGAAATTTTTCTACAATTTTTCATTACATTGATAGCTAGTACATTATGAAGCTCAAAATATATGGTCAAAAGGAGTCAAAACTTTAAAGCTAATACACCTCACTAACTGAGCTGACAATTTGTTTTGTGCTGCTAGAAAGTTTGGGTTGTACAATTTGTGAGAGATGGTATTCATCCAATCTGTTATCACCACTTTTCTTTGGGGATTAAAGTTACAAGGTGTGTATAACTGAAATAGATCTTCGAATGGGAAAGAAAACTAGCATTAATTAAGCAATATTGAACTCTTTTCATCAAAGTGGCACTTTCTCGTGATAATCGCTCAACTTTTTAAGCAAATGAATGCAACTTAGGAACAAGATATAATACATTTAAAAACCAAAAATTTAATTTTGCATTTATGCTTTATTTTTATTGCCCTGCTGCCTATATATTCACTCCATAATGACAAAAATCACACATTTAAAGTGGGGTGTGCTAAATAAATGCAGAGTATTAAACGCTATCTCTTTCTCTCTCCAATTTTTTTTAATCTTTTAAATTTTTTTTGTATCTCAGCATATTACTGGGGTACAAATGTTTAGGTTACATATATTGCCTTTGCCTCACCTGAGTCAGAGCTTCAAGCGTGTCCATCCCCCAGACAGTGTGCACTGCATCCATTAGGTGTGAATATACCCATCCCCTTCCCCCTCCCACCTTCCGGACACCTGATGAATATTACTACTATATGTGCACATAGGTGTTGATCAGTTAGTACCAATTTGATGGTGAGTACGTGTGATGCTTGTTTTTCCATTCTTGGGATACTCCACTTAGTAGAATGGGCTCCAGCTCTATCCAGGATAATATAAGAGGTGCTAGATCATCATTGTTTTTTGTGGTTGAGTAGAATTCCATTTATACATATACCACATTTTATTAATCTACTCATATATTGATGGCCACTTGGGTTGTTTCCATATCTTTGCAATTGTGAATTGTGCTGCTATAAACATTCCAAATAGCAACCAATGATAAAATCAACGAATGCCCTGTAGATTTAGCAAAATGTTTTAGTTTATCAAAGAAACAAAAATTGCATCTATTACTTTCTGTCTCTGTGTATTTCATGTTTTACTATTCAGTTTTGTTCACTTTAAGAACATAGAGCTTGTAAGCCTGCAGTTACTGTTGAGCTACTGAGCCTTCGAAGGCAACAATATGAGGCAAAAGAGATTCGGTACAGGATAAACATCATCATATTCATTTTAAAGCACATTTTCACAGTAGGGAATATTGATTATAGTACATAGTTTTTAAGATGCATATAATGTTCCATTTAAAAAGATGGAACCCTTTGGAGCAAAGATATGTGGAAGTAGCACTCATTCGGGGCAAGTGAGTACAGAGAAAATACTATTTCTGATATTTGTGATTTTTTTTACCAAAATAAGAAAAATAGAAAATGGATTTGTGCATGAGAAAATATTGGGACGGATTACCTGAATATTCAGTTAACTTCCAGAAGTAACCGATCAAGGTGGATTCAGGCTGCAATTATGCATGTCTTTCTTTTCCCAAAGGAATTAAAAGAAAAGATTCTTAAAGATTTAAGCTTAAGACCAGTTTCCTAAATTGTCTTTCTGACCTACCTTGAGGATTTAAGCTATATGAACAACCAATAATAACAAACTTTACCTGGAGATCTAGATCCTGCAGGAGGAAAGAGACACAACATGAACATCCGTCTAAAAAGAGCACAGGCAGCAGTTGTTAACATCAGGAGAGTGGGTGGGCACGACAGAAGCGAAGATTTGGTGAATCAGGACAGACTCTTTTTTCCCCATTTTGTCATCATCTTTAGTTTCCCTTCCACCACCACTACCTGAGAACTTTGGCCTGTGATTTAGGGAACATAGTTGATTCTAAGGAGAATGTTTTTTTTCCTAAATTCTTTGCAAGGAAAGGGGGAAAACAGCACTTCACGTGAAGCAGTCCTAAAGCTAAAAGCCTGATTCCAGTGTCTCTGCCTGGGGGGTGGAATGGAATCAGGATACGTTTCGGAGAAGAAGCAATGATGAAATGAATCCTGAGGGATGAAGATTGACTAGAGAGATGACGGGGTTAGTGGTGAAGCAGGGGCATGCGAGGTGGCTATAACTGCAGACGTAAAGTCAAAAAGGTGTGTTAGATAGAGCACCACACCTTTGAAGAAATCAAGAAATCACACCGACTATTTAAATTATGTTTTAACATCTTTTAAAATCCTATCAGACACAGATGTACTTCAAGATTCTGGAATTTCTGAATAGGAGAAAAAAATGCTTTACGAATGCAATAATCACCTGGGTCTAAGGAGAGGAAACACTGGAGAGAGGCTTAAAAACCCTCGAAAAGCTGCTCCAGATCTGGTGGCAGACGGTTCTGAATATGTAGGAGGCCTGACATTCCTTCTCTTTGTACTGGGCTGGCAATTTAAAACTGTACTTTTTGAGTAGCATTGTCTCAAAGGAGGGGGCATGGAACCCTTTGATGAATCAACATGAAATGTGTCTTAATTTCAGGGAACCGCATGGAAAGTTATTGGAAAGGTGAGCATTATATTTTAAAATAATTGCCCCGAAGTGCTCAATTACGTGTTTCTTAGTAACAACATCTGTTAGTAAGAAAATAAAGATCAAGTTCCCAATCTCTCTAATGTACCCTTAAATGATGAATAAACAGATTAAGGCATTTTATAAAATACATCTTGCATTTGGTGGTGACATTTTGCTGCATAGGATTAATAAAACAAGCCTGAAACAAAGAAATGAGCTTTTCAACTTGTATTATTTTTATACCACTTTTCTATAGTCCTGCAGGAGTTTGATGTAAAGAGCCTTGGAGTCAGAGGGGTTAGATGCATTGATGAGTTGTTCAATATCCCCATATCTGTTTTCTCAATTATAAAACAAGAATAATAAAAATACCTCCTTCAAATGTGTTTGAGGCGATTAAATGAATTAGTTACAATTCATATAACTATGAAGAGAAAGCACCTATCCCAAAGTTCCACATATAGTCGTGGTTTAACAAATGCCCATTTTCTTCCTTCTATCTCCTATTGATCTGGTTTCAAGGTAAGTGAAACATAACTCCCACCATAAATGTAAATTACTCAGCCATGTCCCTTAGGCACGAAGAATATATTTGATGACTTATGGAATCAATGGAAAGGGTATTTTTTTTTTCTCTCCTTTTGTCAAAAGGGCTTAAAATTTTAGAAAGAAATCTTTGCCTAATTGGCCTCTAGAAAGTTCTGGATAAGAAGTGAGGAGGTGCTCATGTATTGATTATGTCCATATCAGTATGAAGAAAGGTTTATGATGAAAATGAGCCCAGATGCAGCAGGCATCCTATGAGTCCATCTAGGATTAACCAGAAGAAGAGGAGAATTCACTGGTGATATCGGAAAGGAAAAGAAAGGAGGTATGAAAGGCCCTGCTTTGAAACCCAGCATACTCCCAAATAACTTGACTCAGATATCAGTCTTTTAGCTAGATGTATTTTTTATTTTATTTTTGAATGGGCAACAAATATATCCTAAGGGTTCAAAATTCATAAAGCACAAAAGGTTATGTAGGAAAAAGTTTGCCTCCCATCTCTGTACTCCAGAAAACCAGTTTCCCTCCCTGAGGGCAACTTCTATCATCGATTTCTGGAGTATCCTTCAGATAAAATCGAACACCTACAAGCAAACATAGTTTTCCTTCTTGGTATACAAATGGTGGTATAGTATGCACACTCTTCCAAACCTTGCATTCTTTATTAAAAAATAGAATTTAGGAATCAATTTATATTGATACAGAAATCACTTTCAGATTTGTAACTAAGGGAGGATACGGATGCTGGATTCCATGACACAACATGAGCATTTTCTGTTTTGGATTTCAGGAGTATGGCACAAGTGAAATCCTCAAAACATTTTCCTTCACATTGCTGGGAATACACATTGGCTCATTAAGTTATTTATTCATTGGTTTGATCTACTCAGGGAGAGATAATAGAAAAAGAAATACAAGGTATGTTAAGCGTAGCAGTTTGAGGCCGGGCACGGTGGCTCACACCTGTAATCCTAGCACTCTGACAGGACAAGGCAGGAGGATAGCTTGAGGTCAGGAGTTCGAGACCAGCCTGAGCAAGAGCAAGATGCTGGCACTACTAAAACTAAAATAAAATAAAAAAAAAAACTAGCCAGGTGTGGTCATGTGTGCCTGTACTCCCAGCTACTTGGGAGGCTGAGGCAGGAGGATCACTTAAGCCTAGGAGTTTGAGGTTGCTGTGAGCTAGGCTGATGCCACGGCACTGTAGCCCAGGTGAGAGCACGAGACTCTGTTCAAAAAAAAAAAAAAAAAAGGTATCAGTTTGGCAGAAACTGTCCTCCTATGCCTTTTTTGTAGCCACCAAAAACAAAAACACAAAATTCCTTGATATAATGTGCTCAAATATTTGTAGAAGAACTTTTGCAAGCCAGCAGAAAAAAAGAAAACCTTCCCTTACAGAAAAAAAAAAAAAAAAAGACACTGCCAGATGCTGATTGCTTCTTCATTCATAGGATCATGGAGAAGCCAGATCTGGCTTGTTTGCATTCTCGGGAAGGAGGAGATCCCAGGTGGAATCACGGCCATGCAAGTTGTCATGGAGAATTTGAGTTTTGCAGCTGTCACCGCAAGCAAACCCTGGAAGGAGAGCTTCAGAGATATTATCAAATGTTTAAGGAACCATTCTTCCAAATGCAGTGATGAATATAGGCAGATTCCAAAAATATGTGGGGGAAAAAAAAAACCTAATTGGGCACTGACATATGGAATATTGACCCTGAAATTCAATCTAGGCAACATTTCCTCAAGCATCTACTGTTTACCAGATCGTGTGCTAAGTTCTGAGGATATCAAACCAAAAATAATGTGTTATTGAATAAATAATACAGAAGGAGGTGATAAATAATATAGCCTAGATCTGTACCAGGTTGTGAGAGATCAACTTTCCCAGGAGTCAGCCAAAGGAAATTTCACAAAGCTGATCATTATGGAGCTGGCTCTTGAGGAATGAATGGAAGCTCTCAGAGAGTCAAATTAGAAATAAAATAAAAATAATAAAATCACCATACATTAGATTATAACAAGCCCAACTCAGAGGTTAATGGCAACACAAATGGCTAGTATTTAAATCATCCTAAATAAGGAAGGAGGGTTAGGGAGAGATTCCTGGAGAAGGTGATACTTGAACTAAGCAGGAGTTCAAACACAAAAATAAAGGAAGTGATTTCTAGAGAGAAAATGAAAAAGGGAATGATAGGAGAAATATCTGTTTTTTTTTTTCAATTATATTTCCATCGCACAGTATAGTGAGCTGGTCCATGGCAGTAGGATATATAAAAGTAGATAGATATATGGATGGATAGATAGATTCATACATATAGACACACACACACATTCCAAGAATGTTTTAGATTATTTTTAATGGCATGAGCAAGGCTAAATGCACCTAAGAAAGAAAACTGATTATAACCAAAAACAAAAGCAAACAGCAATATGTAGTCAGATCCTAGGGAACACGGGGAAAAGACTAAAGAAGAGAAGAACAGGGCATTTGGAGTTTCCTTCAGTTCTTGAAATATAAATAAGATCTATTGTTAGAATTGCTCATGACTCCATCAAAGGACCTTTGTGCCTCCCGTACTGCTACATGCTCAATGATTAGGTAAGTGCCAGGCACTTTATCTCGATGTGTCAATAAATTTGCTGAGTAACAAGTGTGCACGGTGGGACAGAGCAGGCGCCAACTATGATGGGAGGAAACAGACGAATCTCAGCTTCTGTCCTGAATGCACTTTTGATTTAGTGGAAGAGTTTACAGTCAAGATGATATTTTCTATTTTAGATTTACTTTATATATCATTTTCTAGAGCAATAAAAATAATAACAATTATGTAAAAAAAAAAGTCTATTTAGAGCTCTAGCATGTAACAAATTTCAGTTTCCCACCTGTCAACTGAAGAAACAAATCCCATAAAATATAGTGAGAAAAAGAAATGTGATGGATAAAAGAAACAGAGAACACTGCAGAAGATGGGCTCTTTTCACAAAATAACAATGATCACAGAGTCAGAGGAAATTAATTGATATGTCTATCTTAATTATTTTTTTTTCTTAAAAGATCGAAGCCTGAATAAGACATGCATTGCTTATAAAAAATTTCAAAGTGAAATGCACGCCTGGCAGCCAGCCTTTGCCCACTGCTCCAACTGCTATTACAGTTCACTCTGCCCCTCGGCTGGTGTGCATGTTTCAGCTCATTTCTTACCGTTATAAATAATTCATTAGACACTATATGTAATTCACAGCCTTCCTTGAACATTGGAAGTCACAGGCGTGCTCATGCTTCATGGCTCCAGCTACCTGCGAGTGTATATTTTTAGATGCCAGGGATATGGTTCAGTAAATTATTAAAAGTATATTAATTAGCTGTTTTTCATTAGGCAGTACTGCAAGAAAGATCAGCTACAGAATGTTAACTGGTGGAAGATCGGATTTATTGCATAACTTATAAAATGAAACCAAACAAAACTTGGTACAAGTTTATAATCTGTTGCACTAATTAATTCTGGTATTCACTAATCAACTCTAATATTAATAAATTAACATATACAGTAAGCATAATGAATATTGGGTCATGAAGTGATATTTATATGTTTAACTTTTTGTCTTGTCCATAGAATTTAGAGCTGGGACAAACATGAGCTGTCATCTTGTCCAATCTGATCTGATAATGACATAGCTAAGGCCTAGAGATGAGATAGAATGTAACTTGCCCAAGGTTACCTTTCTAAATATTCAGAGGAAAAAAAATACAAACACAAAAACAAAGGGGAAAGAACCCTGGAATTCCGGTCTCCTGACATGACCTTATTATTTATTTATTTATTATGATTTGATAATTTCTTGGAACAAAAGAGAGGACTGCAAAAATGATTAAAAATGTGAAAAGTCCAAATTGTTTTTTTCTCAAAATATGTTCCCAAGACCAAGTGCATTAGAATTACCTAAGGAGCAGATTAAAATGAAGATAATTGACTCCCATGGAAAAAAAAAAAAAAAAAAACTTACAGCGTTAGAATACCTGTGGTTGGCATTTTGGAAATTACATGATTGTTAATCATCTAGGATGATATTTCTGCAAGGTTGAAACCCACAGCTCTAAATAAATGTTCTCATCTTTTTATATTATCCTCCAGGTTATATTCTCTTCTATCAACTTCATGAAAAAAGGGATTTACTACAATATCCTAAGCACCCAGGATAAGACCCAGCACCAGGTATCCAAGAAATATGTATCAAATGAATGATTGGGTGCCTGGACAAATGAATGAAAGAATAAGTCATGTTAAAATGACCATTGTTAAAGTAGAATTTTCCAAAAGTTAGAAATCATGATTCTCCTACAAATACTGGATGAGCACCTGTCAAAGATTTTTTTCAACTCATTAATTAATGAAGGGACCGATAAAATATAAAGATGATTCTCATGGAATTTAAGGAAGAAGAGTCCATCTAGGCCTCCAGCAAAAGCATTTAAGAAAAAAAATAATAAAAGCATGGTAGAATAAATTTGCTAAGTTAGGTATAAAACTGCCTCTTGTCCTTCAGGGCAAAACATCATAATCTTTGGGTTATCTTTTCTATGAGACAGAAATCTGTAAGTTAACATGTAACTTTTAACAGTGTCCGCGTTCTAATCAAATAACAAGCAGCAATGTCAAATAAAGGTAGATTCTCCTAGGGAGTCAAACAATTTGTGGGCTATCCTGTTAAATCATATCCACCATGACCATAAAAAATCACGTAGTCACCCTCTTATTTCATTTTCAAGTTTTCAGTGATTTTTTTCATAACATCATATTGGGCCATATGCAAAGAAGCATTACAATTAAATAGCCTATAAGTTACATATGGAAAGGAATTAATTATTATGAAATGAAATCACCAAATAGCTATAACTTTGGATGAAAACTAGGAGGAAAATCAAGATGGGAGAATATGAATATGGGGAGATGAAATTATGGAAGAGAATAGAATACCATTCTAATCTCCATGGGATTCTTTCAATCCTCCAGAGAGATAAAGAAAGCTAGGATATGACTCCAGAATCTTGGGAAAAGTTGCCAGTTCTCTATTGAGACATAGTTCCTCCAGGCACTCCAGATTAAGAAACTATGTAAGTGGAAATATGGCCTTTGAGTCAATAGAACAGATGTCAAATCCTGGCTCTGTGAGTTGTCAGGGTCGTGTCCACTCACTAGACATTTTATCTATGTCCATTTACTCCTCAGAAGAATGGCAGGTGAGACAGTACACACTTGACAGGTTAGTTGTAAGCAATGAATGAGAGGAGGCCAATAAATGGCCCAATACATAGTAAATTCAACATCAGTTTTGGCTTGCATCACCGACCTTATTCCGAAAAGCAAGTGAGACTTGCTTTCGAGGGGAGGCAGTTGAACAGTGCCAGAGTCTCCATCCAGTCACCAGCACAGAGTCAAGGAAGCTGATTCTCAAGCCAGATGGTGAAGAGGAAACCCCAGGTTCCTAGCGCACCGTTAGGGTGCAGCAGCGTCTGCTGAGTAGTGAGCAGCTAGTGCAGTGAACAGGTGGCAAAAGTAATATCAACAACTGCCACGGAGATGGTTGGTAGCTGGGAACAGAAGGCCCCAGGACCAGGCTGAAAGTGTGGTTTGCAGCAGTAAACCACACGAAAGTCTAAATCAAGGAACAATGTGAGGTCATCTCAAAAAAAAAAAAGGTAACCTGATTGCAGAGAAAATTTTCATATGAAAGAGCCTGGCTGGACATTCAGTAATCCATCAACCGGACCAAGCCACAGAATCACTGCTTGATAAGATTCTTGTCAGATTTCTTTTCTACCCAATTTTGTACCCACTATTTTTTTCCCTAAAGTGATATCCTAAGAAACCTCTATTGTATGCAGTAATGATACATTGATACCTATGATCTGTTTAAATAATGATTAGCAATGGGAAGAAGTACCTTGATCTCCAGCCAATTTCTTTTACCACATTAACACTAAATATCAACTATTTGACTTTTCCTAGATTATAAGATCAAATAGAGGAAAGGCCATCTCTCAGTGACCACATTAATCCCAGAGCACACTAGGAATCATATACGGAATGTACTAATACAATGATGAATGCATGTTGAAACTACACATACTATCTATACTATGACGAACACCAGCTGTGTATATCTTAAGATCTCTAAGTCTCACCTCTCTCTTATGCTAATGGCCAAAGGAGTTAGCTCCATGCAGATGTCTCCTGCCTCCCGGACATCTCTATAGTCCCTGCAATGTGAAATGTCACAGAAACCCCCTTGACACTCACATATGTGCAAACAAAACAGAAATATGAAGGATTTAAGGCACCATGGAGTAAAAAAAACACAAAAAACAGAATTTCATATGGTACCCAACAAGTTCCTGGAATTGTCTTTTCCTCTTTCCAGCTACCTTTCACTTCTGGTGTATGGAATCATACTTCCTAGCAAAGTATTCTTATAGTAGCCAGGCTCTATTGCTAGAGAATCCAGACTAAATGTAAGGTATTGCTGCCCTAAGCATGAACTGAAATCATTTTCCCCAGTGGAGGTTCCAATCCATAACATTATGGATTTTGTTTATAATGACTACTTTCCCCAACTACTGGAGCAGTATAACCCTTTTGTGAATCTGGAAAGGAGAGTCACAGCTAAGATATGAGAAGGCATCTCTTCACCTACCTGAAGAAATAATAGGCAAGGCATTCACTCTCCTACAAGTTCAGAGACTGAGGGGAAAAAAAAATGAATCAGAATAGGAATAAAAAGAGCCCTTTAAAATATCTAATATGTTTCATCCAGTATAAATATTATTCTTTTCATTTTGTATTCACACTGCATTTCAAAAAAGACACTGAAGTCTACACATTATAGATGAGGAAACTAAGATTTCCTAAGGTAACTTTTCCACAGGCCCCTGGCTGGAGAAAGGCAGAGGAGGTCTGTGAATGTGAGTTAATGGCCACAAGGGTGAAGGGCTACACTTTTTCCAGTGTACCATATTGTCACCAGAATTAGAAACAAAGTGTCTTTCCTTCTTTGGTTATTATCTGGGAGCTGGTTAAAAAGAATGTGTGTGTGTGTGTGTGTGTGTGTGTGTGTGTGTGTGTGTGTGTGTGTATTTAAGGAGAGGAGAGGAGAAGGAGGGAGAGGAGAAAGGAAGGGGGAGAGGGGTGGAGGGAGGATAAGGGGACAAACTTGCATGCTTTTTAGAAGGGAATAGCAATTTATAAATATAAATGGAAGGAAACTAAAATATGATTCTCTCCCTTGAAGAAAACTCTTTATAGGGTTTTGATTTTATTCTGTTTGCTTAGCTATTTTAGCTACAATATTTTAAAGCAGGAATGGCAAGTTTAAAAGTATGAATTTCCAACATTTGCTTTACTGAATAATATTAAAGAAACGCCAATAAGTGCAGAGGGATCATCTTAGTCTGTTTGTGTTGCTATAAAGAATACCTAAGGTTGGATAACTTATAAAGAAAAGAGGTTTATTTGGCTCCTGGTTCTACAGGCTGTACAGGAAACGTGACACCAACATCTGCTTCTGGTGAGGGCCTCAGGAAGCTTCCCCTCAGGGGAAGGGCAGCAGGCATGCGCAGAGATGACAGGTGAGAGAGAAGAGGGGGTTGTCAGGTTCTTTTTAACAACCAGATCTCCAGGAACTAAGAGTAAGAACTCATTCCAGCACCAGGTCATTCATGAGGGATCGGTCCCCATGATCCAAACATCGCCCACGAGGCCCCACCTCCAATATCATTGGGGATCAAATTTCAACATGAGACTTGGCAGGGCAAACAAACCATATCAGAACCATAGCAGGGACTGTTATTTAAAATATATTCCAATTGTTGAAACGTAATAGCTAACTAGTGACTGATTCTGAAGGGTTTACATTTATAAAGGGGTAAAATATTTGATACAATTCATCCAGCTTAGATGAGTGACGGGCGTATCTCTCAAGGTCGTGCAAGTCTTTGATTTGCTCTCTCAGTGTTGACCAGGAGCACACTGTGCTTGATTAAAATCAAGTTTATGTAACTCTTTGATCTGCAGCCTTAAAAGTATCTTATCATTATTACCCATTCTTGTAAAGGTTTAATAGCTTGAATCATATTAACAACTAGTTTTAAACATAATCAAATTCTCATACTTCATAAAAATAACCCATGAGTTTGTATAATCCATTAAAATTTCATAGCACTTTTATATATATCTCATTAAATCTCTAAAAAATCCTGTGGAGTGGGTACCTTTAATCCAGCAATTCTGCAGGCAATTTTGCTTCCCACCCAAGGGGACATTCGACAATGTCTGGAGACATCTTTGGTTGTTATAACATCTTACAATGAACAGGAAATACCCTGTGCCCCATTACAAGGAATTATCCAGCCCCAAATTTCAAAAGTGTCAAAATTTAGAAACACTTTAATCCATCTTTAAAGATGACTAAAAACAAATACCTGCAAACCGAAATTAAATGCCTAGGATCACACAGCTGGTCATTTGCTCTCTTTCCCAGTCTTAAGACTGGAAGCCAAATATTTCCACCTCTTTATGTGTTACTTTCATAGGATTTTTTAGAGATTTAATGAGATATATATGAAAGTGCTATGAAATTATGATGGATTATACAAACTGGTGAGTTGTTTTTATGAAGTATGAGAATTTGATCATGCTTGAAACTAGTTATTAATATGACTCAAGTTATTTAACCTTTACAGGACATGGGTAATAATGATATGATACCTTTAAGGATGCAGATCAAAGAGTTACACGAACTTGATTTTAAGCGCAACGTGCCCCCGGTCAATATCCATTTTACATACGTTCTTGAATGCTCAGCAATGTTATGAAAGTGTCATAGTAAAGGAAAATTTCTCCTTTAATAATTTGCAGAGGCAAGGAGGATTCATTCAGGAACTGTCGGTGAGGGAAGTGCTCTGGCATGATCTCAGCATGGGTTGCCTTTTGTTCATGGAGCTGTCTCAGGACTAAAATACGGGGGTTGCCAGATGAGAATGAAGGCAGGAGAAGAAAGTCTAGTTGCTAAATTAAAATTGAGTTAGATGAGGGGAGAAGGGGAGAGTCAGGAGATCTGTCCAGGGAGATAGGAGAGATGATTCATGAGGACATTCATGTAGATGAAGAAAGAACAGCCCGGAGCAATTCTTTGATTCAAGTTTAAGTGCCCTGTGGGTTTTAAGTGATGCCTGCAGGTGCTGTTTCAGGTGTGCTAAGAGCGGTTTCAGTGACTCTATGTTCCAGTGATCATCACACACACAATAGAAGCTGGTTTAAAAGCAGAACACTAACCCATCACCAGAAATTCTGATTCATTAGCTACAAGTTGGGGCTTGGCAGACTGCACCTTAGCACACGCACTTTCTTGATTTTGATTCTGAGGGTCAGAATAAGTCAAACACTGAAGGTAACAAAATCTGAAATACAGAGAGGGTACAACTTGACCCTTCTTTCTCTCCTGCTAAAGTCTAGACAAGTATCCTTAAATATTGGTGATTTATTGTTAGGTTTCCTACCCTTAATGATCTGAAACCCTTTAATTGACACGATAGAAGATGCTCGGGTATAAAAAATAATTGTTTTATAATTCTGAGTTAGCTGGAAATAATTTCTATCTAACAACCCTTTTCCATGAGGAAGCAGACACCTAAAGTCAATTCTGGGTAAAGTATATATATGAACTTGGGCTTTTCTTGATCCATTCCATTCTATTCCCTCCAATAGCTATGAGTGGCTGGCTATATATTGTAGGTTTGGGCTGGGGATTTAAGATGGTCATGAGGGATCAGGGCAGCCATCTCAACCAGAATTATCGTCTTTTCATGTAGGCGCTCATTGACTTGTACGTCATCTAGTTTGGTGCTTAGCTGTTGCCACGCCAGCTCCCTGGCAACCATTACTCCTGTCAGGTCTCTGGTCTTAGGCTTCAGGCTGTTTGTTCCTGCACCGTTGGGTCTGGCTGTAATGCTTTTCCAGCCCTGCAGACTCTCATGTTCACTTTTCTCCTATTTACAAGCATTGGGTGCTTAGCTCTCCCTCATCCCTCACAGAACATTCCCCACTGCACCTTGACAAGTTTTCCTCTTAAATACTTCTCAAATCCATTCACCTTTAATACCTCATTTCAGCTTCCAGTATAACATTATAGAAGATTTTTAATGCTACTTCCATCTCCAGACATGAAGATCCTGTTTCCACATATCTAAAATGTAAAACCTAGATACTCAACATTTATACAATAGAATCTTGAAATTGGAGCATTTTCCCACGACTGACAAGTCTTTCATCTCCTCACCTCCTGCTACATCCCACCTTATATTTTAAAGTCCCACAGTGCCAGAGCATTTACAGAATCCCATATACACCACTCTCCTTCCAGGCTCCGTGCACCTGCTAATATTCTTTCCTTTGCCTAGGATGTCCTTCCTAACTTTCTTTACGTAGATGAGCTGAACACACACTTTAAGACTCAGACTGTAATTCACCTTCAATATGAAATATTCTCTGATCCTTCTCTGTCTAAATTCCTCTAGAAAATTTGATTACCTTTATCATAACACTTGCCATATTCAATGGAAAATTTAGACCTTTCATAGCAGGATAATAGATGATCGGTTAGGCAAATGTAGGGACTATATCATACTCATTGTTTCTTTCTTTCTTTCTTTCTTTCTTTCTTTCTTTCTTTCTTTCTTTCTTTCCTTTCTTTCCTTTCTTTTTCTTTCTTTCTTTTCGACAGTCTCACTCTGTTGCCCGGGCTAGAGTGCTGTGGCATCAGCCTAGCTCACAGCAACCTCAAACTCCTAGGTTCAAGCGATCTTTCTGCCTCAGCCTCCTGAGTAGCTGGGACTACAGGTATGCACCACCATGCCCAGCTAATTTTTTTTTCTACTATATTTTCAGTTGTCCAGCTAATTTCTTTCTATTTTTTTTAGTAGAGATGGGGTCTCACTTTTGCTCAGGCTGGTCTTGAACTCCTGAGTTAAAACGGTACTCTCACCTCAGCCTGTTTCTTTCTTCTTCTTTTATTTTTAGATAGAGTATCACTCTGTTGTCTAGACTAGAGTATCGTGGCATTATCATAGCTCACTGCAGCCTCAAACTTGGAGGCTCAAGTTATCCTCCCATCTCAGCCTCCCAAGTACTAGGACTACAGAGATATGCTCCACCTTGATACCTTGCCCAGGTTGGTCTCCAACTTCTGACCTCAAGAGATTCTTCCACCTTGGCCTCCCAAAGTCCTAGGATTACAGGCATGAGCCATTGTGCCTGGACACTCAGAATTTCTTTAAATTTCAGTCTCAAGCACAATGCCTGGAAGATATATAGCCATTCAATACATATTTGTTGACATGGTAGATGTTCAGGTGTACTGAAGTACTCAAAATTGAGCATGTTTTGATTTTCTAACTTTGAGTTGGTTTGTGGTTTTGAGGACTTAGAAGGCTGACATGTTACCAAGCTGCCTGCACTTCTTCAATGTCACAGATTTCACCAGGGAGAACCAGCATAGACAAGCTCAAGTTTATTCTGCTCCCTTTGTTCCTGTTCTACTGCACAGGACAGCTTCTCTCCACTCATCCATCCCACCAACAGCAGTAACTCCCCGGTTACATTCATGTGTTTCATGTATTACTGAATACTCTTTTAAACTTACTAACATATCTCAGTTTGTTCCACTTTTCATCCTTTTTGTTTCATAGAGTCCATCATCATCAATGTCTTTTTTACTTCCCCAGCACCTGACTGCCAACACTTCCCTTTTCAGTACAGACATTCCTTCTCCAAAGACGCATAAATGTTTAAAAAAAACGAAATTGCCAAAAGACTCCCCCCTCATACCTCACTCCCAGAAAAGTGGTGAATTCATCTGGACTTTCACTGTGGTTACAGTGACCTCAATGACTTGAAGCGATTTTCCAGCCTTTTAGCTCAAAAAGATCTGTCCCTGGTCCATTCCAGAGCCCCTTATGAAGGTGAGCTATTCATTAACCCCGAAAAGGAGAAAGACAGAACAGTTAGAGAAATCACATATTTGACCTAGCAGAAGCTGTCTCTCTGGAAAATTGCTGAACTATATCAGACAATGTGAAAATCCATTCCTAAAACCTTAACAAGTGTCCTTTCTTCTGACATATTTGCTTAAGACACTTGAGCAATCCTGTGAAAACTATCCTCAATGGTTTTCTAAAGTGTTGACTGCCAGAGAAATCTAAAGCCAATGTCACCCTGTTCACACCTTTTTCCTTAGGTGCCAATTGCTATTCCCCAGCCCTAGGTCTCTACCAAATCTCTCTCGGTTCTGTCATCCTGGCACATTCCAATCCATCTGTCAGACATATCAATTCTGAGTTGTCTAAGTCTGCCATTTTATATGGGGATTTAAAAGCATGTTTTACATTAACTTAACTGCCTAAAATAAAAATTGAACTTCGTGCCCTCTCTACCTAGGGGAAATCAATTTTATAATAAGTGATCACTATAAAAAAGTTTCACTGTAAATTCCTGATTAAATTTCATAATTCCTCCAATAAAAAGAAAACCAAAAGCAAGCAAAGTTGATTCAGCTTGTTAGTGAACATTTGCACCAAGGCAAATAAAAAGAAGTGGCGTGGGATATGGTATTTGTTTTTAAATACACGACTGAAAACATTCACAAGTCAAAGAAAAGAGAAAAGAAAAATTGGGTGAGGACACGGGATTTCTGGAGTTTTTTCTGAACTGTCTGCTGAAAAGTGATATGACCTTGGCCAAATGACTAATTCCATTGAGTCTGAATTTACTAAAATGTGTGTCCTGGTGTTTATCAATGAAATTTGCTTTTTCATATATCATCAGAAATTTGGTTTTTTTATATGTAATTTGCTGAATTTTTTTCCTCCTATTTTGCTGTATGCTTGGAATCCTACTTTCTTTCATCCCCATTTCCCATTTAGAAAAATCCTTCTCTTTGTTGAAGATCTAGTCAATCATCAACACTGTATAAAAGCTTTCCTAGTTAAAGATGCTCTTCCTTGATACACTTGTTTTCCATTTCTATGCACCAATAAATACATTGTATTTTTCTCTCATAGCACTTATTTTATTGTGCTATGATGATCTGCCTAGTAAGAGCTTTAGCACATAGAGTGTGACTTTGTAGGTTTTTTTTAACCCTGTATCCAGTGCTCAGGACTACAGCCAGCACACAGTAAGTGCTCAGTATTTGATTGTCTTTGGCTTAAATGAACGTACATCCTGTATTTCTCATGCACAAATTATCCCAGTTTTACCTCTTTCTCTAGCCACGGCTACACTGACAAGTTCCAAGCAGTCTTCTACCCACTTGGCTGGAGGCCAACCCAAAGCTCTTCACCATGAACCTGTTTCATATACCTCTTGCCTTCTGCTCAGGTGCCTCCCTGGATGCCCTTTGTGGGACAGCTGTGGAATGCTTCGAGTCTTCATACACAACCAAGCTGGAAATGCAGAGAATTTATGACCCTGGGACCACATTGAACCAATGTCAATGAAGACATGCTCCAGCCTTTAGTCCTCTTAATGCATAGCTCTGAGACTGAGTTCACAAGCCTTCTCAGAATGTTCTAGCAAGACTGAAAACACTATCACCTACAGCCATGGTCCACTATATTCTGCATCCTTGTTTGGGTTTTCCCTCTTTCTCTGTTTCACTTCAATATCTTTCTTCTGGATTATTTCCCAAATAAGATACCTGCACTCAAGCCCATTCTCAGGTTCCTTCTTTTGATTGAACCCAAAAATAACACCAAAGTTCAACACCTTGAAATGCTCAAGAAAGAGTGAAATCTACATCCATGGACAGTAAGAGGGATGAAACTAAAGATTCATACTGCAGCCCTTAAAGTTTCCCTAGAGGCGGTAGATTGTACTTCTAGAAAATGAATACATTGCTATCCTACATGTCCTTTCCAGAAGCTTGTCACTTCTGCATCAAGAACTAAAGTCTGTATCTTCTCCCCTTCAATCAGGATGGATGTTTGTGATTGTCTTGATTAAAGGAATACACAGGAAATGATGCGGTGGCAATTTCAAGGACAGATTAGAAGATACACTTTCCGTCTCTCTATTGGGACACAAGACTTTGAAGCACCAACCTTGCATATAAGAAACCCAGCCACCCTAAAGCTGCCACACTGGGGAGATCCTAGGAGGAAACCATATAAAAATAGAGAGAGATGGTAAGAGGCCCCACTTGTTCCAGCCACTACCTGCTGGTGTCTCCCAGCCCAGGTTCCAGACATGTGAGATAAGAAGCCTTTGAAATGACCTCAGCCCAGCCACATTCTAAACACAAACTCATCAAAGACTCTAAATCACAACTTTGCAGCTAAGTCATGTCTAAAGGCTGACTCACAGAAACAGTGAGAGGTAATAAATGATATTTTAAGCCATAAGTTTTGTAATGATTTTTTATGCAGAATAAATGACTTGAACACTAGGTGACAACATTTTATTTAAATTCTAAAACATCCTAATATATAGTCTTACATCCCTCATGATGACAATAAGTTGATGAAAATCATCCTAAATATTTGCAGATAGCCTCAAATTAGGGCAAGAAACTGTTTCTTCTTTGTTCCTCCTAGATATTAATATGTTTACATCCTGCCAGAAGAGTTGGCCACATAGAATCATTTTATGTCATATAGAATAATAAGACAAAAAAATGAAGATAAATCCAAGTAATTCTACTTACTCATTTGCTAAATTTTCAAGTCATGCAATTGGGATCTTACAGAAGCAGTAACAATTATGTGTTTAACCTTGGTAAACTTGCTGCTACTGTTTCCACTTTTCAATGTTTTTGAAATCATCCATGTTCTTTAGAGGAAAAAAAGAAATCATATGGAAACCTAAACTAAAATATGCTAAAGCACACCAGCAATTTTGTAATCGTCAATTATAGTAAGATGCTGAAGTGTATTCGAAAAGAAATCCCACAAATTCTTTGCTGAGTCACGACATTGTCTCTTTCTCCATCTTTTGAATTTTGATTTGGCGATTTGACTTGCTTCCACAGTTGTCACATCGTAAACATGATTCAGAGAGAACCTGAAAATTTCTCAGCATTGCAGCTTTCCCGCTCTTGATACTGGGAACCCTTCAACAATCACCTGAAGAAGCTCTAGTTAGCCTCCTGCAAGACGAGAAACCACATGAAGAAAGCCCCATCCATTTGAGCCACACCAACAGTCCCAGCGGACATGCCCTATATTGAAGCCCAGCCATCCTGAGACTATCCAGCTCCAAAGGAGCTGGCCCAGACCAGAAGAATGACCCAGACAATTCACGGAATTTCAAATAAATAATTAACGCTTATTGTGTTAATCCATTAAGGTTGGAGTGGTTTGTTATTTATTAAAAAAATCTGATGGATACCAATAGAAGGTGTTCTTATTATATGAGTCACGTGAAAATATACGCTTCCTATTCACCTTTCCAACACTCCTATACTCAAGTATAGCATTGCCAGGGAAAGTCTGTTTCTTTTGCACTGTTCATTCCTGGAAATCACTTTCATGCTGTAATTACAGGCATGATGGCAGTGCTTGATTCTCAAGTGAGCCAAGCTGCTGAACCTAAATTCACTTGACCAGCTGGGTCAGTGAAAATAAATGGCTTTCTTTGAGCAGACTTGGCTTGGCTCCCTTAATAGTATCATTTTATATCCCTGGTTCAAGGACACAATTTTGCTGGGCTGGGGCATATTACCGATAAACATGCCACAAGGAAATAGTTGGCTTGAACAGCAAATGCAATTTTTTTTCCACGCAAGAGATTCCAGAAAGTTTTCTTCCTCTGGGTTGGCCTGAAGGTCAAACCTCATTAAAGGTTAAAATAATGGTTTGAGTAAGTTTGGGAAGGAAACTGCTTAAATATTACTTTTCAGAAGCAGCACGTTTGGAGCCAGATACCCTATTCATAATCACTGTGATCCCTTATGTATTCTGGGATTGAAATCGCTTTTCTCCCATTCTTAAACTGTGCAAAGGAAGCTAGGCGTATGTCTCATTCTGACTGTCATACCAGGGAAAACACCTCATTTTTTTTTTATGTATTTTCAGCTTCAATCAATAGTTCCACAGCATAATGTCAAAAATTCATGCACCTTCAAAGTTTTCAGATGTCACATTGCATCAAATACTCCGTAATAGATAATCCACAAGCACAGCCTTCACAATAACTATAATGTAGCTCACAGGCATGACGCAGTTAACATCACACTTTGGGCAGAATAATCTGACAACTTTTCATTTAAAAAAAATAAAGGGCTCACAAGGTGCATTTTCCCTATATGTGTTTTATTTCATAGCACTTCCAAACTTCCAGTTTGCATTATTCTCTCCCTGACATTTTGCATGTCATATGGTGAGTTTCCTCAGCGAAAGTAAATCAGATTTCTGCCTGGAGTGCAAACTGACTAATAATAATCATCACCATAAAGGAGTCTGTTGTGTTTGGGACCAAAAGTGCTGTCTGGTCGTTATGGCAACCAGGATTTGAAAAGGGATGCCTGGTTGTGAGGGGCAGGCACCAGCATCTCAAAACCAATTCTTCATCCAAGCTTCTCCCAACAGAATAATTTCCAGTCATTCCTAGAATGGATGCAGAGTGATGGATTGTCAGCTCCTATGAACTAATCGTACTCAGTAAAGAGACCACAGTTTCATCACAGAATATGACATTTTCCCCTTTTCATTGGACTAATGTTGACAAAGGGAGAGAAACCAAGTTTATGGTCCTGATTAAAGTCATACATCAGCGGTGCTAACTGATATTTCAGAGAGTGTGGATGTATCTTGGAAGGCATCTCTTCCTATTGAAAATGTGCTCTATCTCTTTCTGTCCCTCAAGTGCAAATCATGACCCTATCATCCTGACCACATCTGTCCGTTGTAAATAATCATATCAAACCTTATTGT
>NW_012152729.1:8342084-8344570 GCF_000956105.1 Propithecus coquereli
TCTTCCTTAGGATAAGCTCCAAGAAGCAATATTACCAGCTTAATAGATCTGTATATTTTCAAGTGTCTTACTGCCAATTTTTCCAGAAACGATTAAGCCCATTTACACAGATACCAATAACGAACCTGGACTTCTTTCTCCCCATTCATATTTGCATTGGCTGCCAAAACTGTTTTTTTCTAATATAATAGCTATAGCTATATCAGTCCTGTTTCATTTTGCTAAGTAACAATATGTTTCCTTCTCTGCAAATCCACACGTACACACTGAGCATCTATTACACAACAAGGCACTGAACTAATTATTGAAAAGGAAAAGAAGAATGAAACATCAATCCTGCCCTTGAGAAGCTCTTATTCCAGCAATCAAGGCAGAGCTTCAAACAAAATTCTAATCCAATACGAAGATGCTCTGAGGGAGGCAGACAGAGCTAGAGGAATAGTAAGAAAATGTAGAAAAGCATGCATGCAGCTATTGGAAAAGTTTGTTACTTAATGTCATCTCTTTCATGTAAATTATCTTTTCAGACTTTGCCCTGCTTCCGCTAATCTTAGTAACTCACCTGGCACCTCCCTAACCCCTCCCACTCAAGGATCTCAACATGGTTACTCTGTCCTAACAGTCCTGCATTCCACCTACCTTCCCCAGAAGCCACATCATGTTTTTCACTGAACGTTTATTTTTTTCTATATTTTCAACTTTTAAAAATAATTCTCTGTAATTTTAGGTATGATAAATTGTATTATTATCTAGCATTTGTTGACCATTTATTATTCATACTATTGTATGCAATCCAGTCAGTCACTATACTATACACACATAGGCATTTTAGGGGACACAGATGTTTTCTTTTAGGCATTAATTGTTATTCTAAGTAGTCTAATTACTGTTCCCCAGATCATTAAGCTGGCCAGACCACACAATAGGACAAAGTCAGAAATACACAAGTCAAATATCCTAAATACACACCCCAGCACAAGGTGGTCCTGGGCCAAATTTTGCCCATTTAATTTTTTAACTTAAATCCAATTATCTGCCTCCCTTTAAAAATTATTCAATGCATTCCAACAAACCCAAGGCATTTCAGAATGCATGGAGCCCAATTGCCCAAGGGGGAAACATTAATCACCAGGATGCTTATGCTTAGTTATGTTTTCTACACTAATTTAAATACTTAGCAACAAAACCCTAGCAATCCAGGTGCTTCAATAAAGTATCATTCTTAGTAACCCAGGTTGCAAAGGAAAAGGAATCAGCATGTCCTAATAAGCCCTGCAGAAACATATCTTTTGTAGTATAACCCCCATGCTGCTACTTTTGGCTCCGGCAAGCGCTAATAATAATACCTTCCCCTTTCTCCACGCTTGCCGAGGGGGCACTTCACACGGTTGTTCAGATGTGACAACCACCAGTGCCTTTAAGACATAACGGCATCCCACCCCGTTTGAAAGCATATTGTTGACTTCCCACACCTGCAATGGCTTGCAGGAAGGGGAATTATTCCCTCACAGCTGCATCTTGAAATTAAAGTTCGTTTCATTTACTTGACCCTGGAGCCTTGTCCAAACAAGCTCACTTGAGCTTTACCCAGATGGTGGCCATTTACTTCTGCCTCATTCATTACTATTCCCTTAAATCATGGCCCTGCGCCAGCTGGCACACTGACATGGCTTTTTAATGGGAAGATTGCACATCTTCATCCCTAATTTGGTAAATACAAAAAGTGGCCATAAAAACAGCAACGATATCCATGTTGTCTTGCTGTTGCCTACATATGAGCCTGCATCGTCTATCTCTGATGTTTATTTAATTAATCAACTGGGGCAATTGTGTTACTAGGGAAAAAATGTCATGGGTGGACAATAACAAAAATGATATGCAGGTTTGGTTATTATATTAATTCAACATTGAAATAATAATGCTGCATGACAAATCATCCCACACTCAGTGACCTATAAAAACATGAGTCTCATGGATATGCAGGTCAATAATAATTTGGCTCTTCTAGGAAGAACTCAGCTGAGCAGTGCTGCTCAGACTGCCAGTGGGGTTTGGGCCACCTCCACGTGTATTTATTCTCAGGTCAGGTCGAAGGGGAAGTGGTTGCCCAGGACATTTTGTCCTATGGTAGCCAGTGCCAAGTCACATTGTATAAACAATGTGCTTGAGTCATGTCCACTGGTCAAAGCAAGTCATTTTGTCTAAGCTTGAAATTAGTGGCCCAGGTTAATAAACCTCTGTCTATAGTAGGAGAAGGGGAGTTAATATTTGCTGAATAGTAATCAAGGGATCATAGTTATAGACAAATAAAAGGGCATAGAGTAATATAAAAAAATAATAATTGTAACATTGGATTATTAATGCTTTTATCATGGGAGTATATCTAGCATATTTAGCATACATATATACTATATATGTGTGTGTATATATATGCACACATACCAGTGTGGAAGAACATTAAGATCTTAACAGCCAAAGATATAAAC
>NW_012152729.1:8345704-8346066 GCF_000956105.1 Propithecus coquereli
TGGTATAAAATTGTATGTACGTTTTGACTGTAACTACATGTATAGGAACATAAGTGAAAGCACAAATATAATTGATTATATAATTGAGCTAATATATTAGACTTTAAGATTAAAAATAGTATCCATGTTTATTGGACTTATGAGAAGAGCAGTAAGACTAAGGTATAGGTCAGAAGATTGAGTGACTGTTTCTGCCATATTCTAGTCATATAAGCATATGATCTTATTTCATTTTATAAAATAGGGATAAAAGCATAGAAAGGTACAGATCAATTGAGAAAAGGAAATTAAAGTATTTTTAATCTTATAATGGCTGTGTAATTCTAAGACCTATTTGGAAAACACAATAAATACAAAGGATT
>NW_012152729.1:8347977-8389090 GCF_000956105.1 Propithecus coquereli
TGGTTTTAAAGTAGGTGGTTCCCAGACATAGTTTTGTTATTCTCCTTAAGTAAAATAACATAATTTTTCATTTGTATTTTAGGACTAAAAAAAGAATGATTTTCAAGAATATATTCATTCAGTATCCTTTAAAGTGAAGCCTTTGGAGTCTGGTATTTTAAGGAAAATCTTCTGTTTGTTATATGTGGCTTGTGTGTGTTTTAATTTCTAAGATTTCTGGAATAGCAGTAACTGACAAAGGGTATCTTTTCATTATCTCAGACATTTTTAAGTTGCTGAGACTCCAGCAGTAGTTCAGGTCAGGGTCATATGTCAAATCAACATCATAATTGGATGGGTGCAAGCTCCTTCTCTTATCTCGTGTCCTGTCACCTCACTCGTTCCTCCCTCCGGGTCTGTTCCATAGTTGTATTGATGACTTGTGTAGTCCTGAATTTACCATTACTCTTTATTCTATGGCTAATTAATCACTATTTTGATTAAACTACTACTCTTCATCAACCTTATTGGAAAAAATACATTATAATGACCATCTATGGATCTCTCCCATGAAAATTATAGTCTTTTCCTTAGTTGTTTTATATCATATATATTTTTTCGCACATATGTATTAGGTTTCATACACACACACACACACACACACACACACACACATTCTCTCTCTTTCTCTCTCTCTTCCATGATTTGAGTGTATATGTCTTTCCAAAATTCATTTGTTGGAACTTAAACCCCAAGATGATTACAGTAATAGGTGGGGCCTGTTGGGGGGTGATTAAGTCCTAAGGGCATCACCCCCATAAATGGATTAGTGCTCTTATAAAAGGGGTTGAAGTGCCTTCTTCCCTTTCTCCTTCCGCCATATCAATACATAACATTCACCCCTTTTGCCATGTGAGAATGCAGTAACAAGGTGTCAACGTGGAAGCAGAGAGAAAGCCTCACCAGCACTAAATCTGCTGGTGCCCTGATCCTAGACGTTCCAGTCTACAGAACTATCAGAAAACAAACTTCTGTCTTTATAAATTACCCAATCTTGGGCATTTTGCTACAGCAACACAAATGACCTAAGATATGTACATACATACATACATACATATACATATGTATTACACATAATTTATTATACAATATACATGAAAATATGAATAATAGAATACATATACCTACATATGTAACATAAATTTACAAATCTTTTTTATTCATAGAATAGTAACTTTATGTATTTTTAATGGTTAAGGATATTGTTACTCCTGTATCTCCCAGAATCCTAAAACACAGAGGCAACTACTGTAATCGTTTTTGAGATTTTCATTTTTTCTTTCTTTAATTTCCCTAAATGAATTTAAAGTGTATGCATGTAATTGGTCCTGCTTTCTGCACCTAATAATTTATTATGTCTTTTTAAAGGTCATTAATGTGCTTTAGTAGGCATCCCTTTTAAATGGCTAAATGAAATTTTATAACATGGAAAATTTCTTAAAAAAAGATTATTTAGATTGGCCTGAATTTTTTTTGCTGATATTAATAATACTGCAATGAACAACATTAGGCATTTATCTCTGTTTTTATTTCCTGAACATAGATTCAATATAGAGGGTTTACTGGAACCAAGTTTTGAATATCTGGACATATATTGCCAAATTGTCCACCAAAATAGTATACTGACATGGAAGAAACCCAGTATTGAGTAAGATGCCCCTGTCACCAAACTTTTTCCAGCTCTGTGTAGTATTTCAGTTCAAAATTACAGTTTCATAGAAATTAGAATTTTATTTTTTATTTGTTTTTTGTTGAATAACTTCTCAAACTTTGAGGTCTCGCTTTAAACATTACTTCCTTCAGAAAGTCTTTTCAAGCACTTCTGTCCGTGTCAGCCAATTTCGTTCTGTGTCCCTACACTCCCCAATCCTGGCAGTTTCTACTTGTGGAATACTTTCACGTGTACCTTAGTTTGTAAATACAAGGTGAATTCATTTTATCCAAGTTAGACCACCAGGGACACCACAAAAGTGACATAGAATAATATATAAAATCATAACAGAGATACACTCTAGTAAGCAAAATTTGAAATTATACAAATTAAGTTATTTTATTTATAATTTATGTAGAATCCCAAGCTGTATTAAAAATTCATAAAATGATTGTAAACTGCTTATGCTGTTGCCACATGTTGGCACTGCTTAAGGTGATGATTTGATAAATTTATGTAACACATACATTTTCAGTATTGCTTCAACTTTGCTTATTATGTGTATCCAAACTTC
This sequence comes from Propithecus coquereli, assembly GCF_000956105.1. Taxonomy (NCBI): domain Eukaryota; kingdom Metazoa; phylum Chordata; class Mammalia; order Primates; family Indriidae; genus Propithecus; species Propithecus coquereli. The sequence goes on from NW_012152729.1 coordinate 8,350,242, forward strand.
CAATAGTGATCTCGATGCCTCTGTAACTCTTAATTTTATTTTTATAACATTTTCATTCTCTACAATGTTTTCACAACTTGGAGGCACCATTGCAAGTGCTAAAAAAAATGGGCTTAAATAATAAGAAAGGAAGTCAGATGTGATAAAATACTATGAAATACCAAACCGATGGTATAATGTACCATACTGTTAATTGAGAAGAATGAATACTGGAAATTATTAGACATAATGCAAAAAAATAACAATGAAAAAGAATACAAATATAAAAGTAGACTACAGCTATTATGAAATTTTCTTCTTCAATCAGACACCATTTGAATTATGTCTATGTCTTCAGAAATGTATCCCTGTGTAAAATCTTCATAAGCATAATTATTTATTTATATTCTACAATAAGTTTTCATGTTTGATAATATTAACCACACATTTATTTCTCCATTGAATCCTAGGTACTTATAGTAGTGTATGGCACATAGTAGGCACCCTCCAATATATGGGGTTTTGGATAAATAAATAAAATTGAACTTTTTTTTTCAATTGAGCATTACTCATGCTTATTCCACATTTATATGCTCTCTGTTTTCTTTGCCTCTCCATTTTTTATTGGCAATTTAGGGATTCTGCTTGTTTTCTTTTACTTTTATATATAGTTTTCTATCCTAAGGGCATTTCTTTTCGATCTGTTACAAATATTTGTTTTCATATATATTGTTGTAGGGGAAGACTCTTTTTTCTTGTTGATGTTACAGGCTGGTTGTATCAGTTAGTCAAGACAGCAGAGTGGTGAGTATAATCTCTGCCAATCTATGGCTCTGTGCCCCCTCTTAGACATCCAAACTCAGGAAGAAACTGCATACACGTCCTGGTTAGTCCTGAGAATGGGGAAAAAAATTGAACACCAGCCATATTTAGTCATTTAAACACAATATCTAATAACATTATTATAATAAACCTTTGTAAGTCCCACTTTACCAATGTCAAAATTGAGGCTCAGAAAGTTTATTTCCCAAGGTCAATAGGGAAAACCCATGTGAAGCTGACCATAATATGTCTGGCACCTAGACTTCAACAACTCTACAATCTGTCTAATAAACACATAAACTTTTAAATGTACATTTATATATCGAAAAGCATGCTGAACTTTGGAGAGAAAATTCTTGAGGAGAATGAATCAATTTATAGAGATCATTATATCTATGATTTTAAACAAATATGTAATGTGTTTATTACTGAGCAATACATTGAGAGACTTCAACATATATTGCTATCAGGATTTATTTAAAAACCAAAATTTGCAGGGTATTTATTTTAGTTTGCTATTATAAACAGAAAATGAAATAAGCCCTGCTTTGATTAACAAATACAAGCCATTCTCTTTATCATTTTCTAACAATCACTCAACTGTAAATAATGGAAATTATTACATGATGATTTCACCAAACTGCCTGTCAAACGCTGTAATTGTTGTAATAAATTAGATGGTAAGTATATGTTGTTCTGCATCTGCAGATACCAATTCCTATCAACATCTGGAACCTTAGGTTCATTTACATATAATCAGCATTCTGAAAGAAAATTCAGGAGGTCTGAGCAACCTCTGTTTCCCAAGTATTCATAAAAGATCCATGGGAGGAAGGAAGTGGGCAAAACCAAAGTTTGTTGAGTACCTATTTTTTGCCAAGTAATATATGTGTTGCTTTCCATAATATTTTATTCTTGTATAAACATTGAGGCAAGAATTTGTGTTGCCCATATTCAATGCAAGAATGAACAAACTTGTATGCAAACCACAGTCAGCTCCAAGATTACACTTTTTTTTTCTAGAAGATCATAAACACATTATCTCACCCCAATCACCTTCATTGCCCATGAGAATAGAAGCAAAGACTCAGCGGAAGGAAGTACTCCCATGTAATAGTATTTAGAATTTCTTATTTAAGATTTTTGGAGCACTCCAAAACATATTGTTGTAGGTTTGCTGATGTATATCATCCAAGGTCACATTTTAACATTGTCATTACCTGAAACTGCTCAACCTTTAATACTACTAATTCAAACCATATGCTTTCTGGTCATAACTTGCACCTTTCTGGTTTGCTTTCCACTGCCTTGCTATTCAGAATGTAGTCTTAGGATCTTGGCAGATATGGAGATTATCAGATACCACCTAGACTTCATGAGTCAGAATCTACATTTTGACAATATCCTCAGGTAATTTGTATGCATGTTAAGTCTGAGAAGAACTGTCTAATATTTCTACTGTGACCACATTTAACCTCATTGAGATCTTCATGAGACCTTCATTTCATGGATGAGTCTGTATCTATTTTCTCCCAATCTATCATCCTTTTATTTTACTTGTCTTTCTTATTTCTCATTCAGCTTTGAGTCTGGGATTCATTTAATTAAAACAAACAAAACAAAAACAACAAAAAACTTGGCTGCATTCTAGACCAAATAAATCAAAATATCTGAAGGTAGGACCTAGGCACCAGTAACTTTTTAAAAAAATTTCAACAGATAATTAATATACACACGCGTTTGAGAACTGAAATTTACCATCCCTTTTCTCTTTTGACTATACAACTCCATCTGTCAGGCAAATCCCTAATCATTTATCAATTCAACTCTCCTTTCTTCTCACCTAATATGGGCATGTTAACAAAGCTTAGCTGATGAATAGAACAGCAGGTGACTTTTTATTAACGTTTTTGTTTTCTGTCCTAAAGTCTCTGCAGTTGACATATATGATTTTATAGTCCAGAAATTAAATAATGTACATACAAATTATTGACACTGGTTCCCCTAAGTCATAGTTTTATGAATGAATTTTATAGTCATCATTTTCTGTGTCTTCCATGATGAATGCATAGTATTTTATCACAAGGAAAATAAGCCTTTTAAAATCACAATGTAGAAGCTAGTAGTATACACAGATACTTACATTAATTTTAAAGAATACAAAATTATATATTTAGTGACCAGAATCGTTCTTTAAAAATTCCTAGAAAAAGTGAAATCACGAACTGAAATACCTCAAAATGCTAAATAAATAGATTAAGGAATTATAGATAATATTTTCTTTTTATAAATACACCAGTTTTCTATTGCTGTGTAACAAATTAGTCATCCCTTGGTATCCGTGAAGGATTGGTTGCAGGACCTCCCAAGGGTACCAAAATCCATGGCTGCTCAAGTCCCTGATATAAAGTGGCTTAGTATTTGCATATAACCTATGCACATTCTCCTGTATAATTTAAAGCCTCCCTAGATTAGTTATACTCAATACAATATAAATGCTATATAAATAGTTGTTATACTGTATTTTTTAAGAAATAATGACAAGAAAAACTGTCTGTGTATGTTCGGTATGAAGGCAATTTATGGGGTGGGTGGGAATATTTTCAATCCACATTTGGCTGAATCCACGGATAGGAAACCCAGGGATATGGAAAGTCAACTATAATACAAACTTATCAACCTGAAACAACACCCACTTACTATCTCAGTTTCTGTAGGTCTAAAATCTGGGCAAAGCTTCCGTTGGTCCTTTGTTTGGTTCAGGGTCTCATAAGGCTAAGATCAAGGTGTTGGCTGGGAGAATTTCTTTGTTAAGTTTGGGGTCCTTTCCCAAGCTCACGTATTGTTGTAGGTCATAGGCCCCTGTGTTCTTGCTTGCTGTGATCCAGGACCGCTCTCAGTTCTCACCACCTGGCCTTCTCACAGGGTGTCTCACAGCCTGGCAGCTTCCTCCCAATCAAAGGGGAAAAGGCTCAGTCCTTCTTGTAAGGGCTGTCACTTAATCAGATCAGGCCTACCAGGATTATCAGCCTTTTACGTAACTCAAAATCAATTGATTTGGGATCTTAATTACATCGTAGAAGTGATACCTCATGATGCTCAGAGATCCTGTGATCCTGCTCACAGTGAAGTAGTCAGAATTACTCGGCAAAACTTCAAAAGTTAAAAGAAGTAAATTTTATTTTTAATAATGCATTCACAAATATGAAAGTTTTGGTGACATAAATAAATATACATATAGAGAGAGTCTTATTACAATTAAAAATAACTAATTAAAATATATATTTCATCAATATAATTTTAAAGTGTGGTGTAAGCCACACTGCTTTATAAAAACTTTTTGTGAATGTGTGCTTGTATTTTGCATAGATTTACTTAAAATATTTGTGCAAGGTCTGCTGCAGTGTCCACGAAGGTACCACGTGTACTTCCCCTGCCATAGCGACAATCCCCAAGGAGCTATCATCGTCTCTTTGCAAGTACTGGAGCTGTTACAATGTCAACCAAGTGTCGCATATACTTCCACAGAGATAGTAATGGCCCCATAGGAGTCATTACTGTGTCAACGCGGGTGTCTGAGTCTTTATGGTGTCAATGGAAATGCTATTTTCATGTCAGTGGAATAGCCACACACAAGTTCTACTGCCATCGTAAAAATAAAGGAAATGAAACACAAAAAGCAGGTTGTTATCAGCTAAGTAATCTAAATTAAGCCCTCCACAGCTAAGCAAGGCTCACCAGTGACTCACAGTTTGTCTTTAACCATTCTTCGCTCAGCTCTTTTTGGAACATGATAAGCACAGTAGAGTCTCCAGGCAGACAGTCCCAAACATGGCTACTTTAAAACAATTGCAAAATTTAAGAGGCAGCCTAGCAGTTAAAAAAATAAAGCCCCACTCTGACCAACTGACCCATCTGATGTTGTGACAATCCCTGCCATTAAGAAAACTGATCATGGTTCTTTTGTACTGACACCATGCTTGCCTGTCTGGTGTAAATCCTGAAATTAAGATTCAATATAATGTGCTGCTTTGATAGCTGGTGAAATCAGGACAGCCCCAAATGGTCTAACTGCAAAACCCCTACCCACTGTGCTCCTATGCATGAGGTCAAGTGGCCAAATGACCCTCGTTATCAAGGGGAATAGACGTATGCCTTCTTGTCCCTAAAGAGCGGGCTTCAGTCCCCTGCCAGCCTGTGGAATTATCCGAACAAGCCAATTACATTCTTTCTTGAGAACCAGCATCCACCTTACCCCTTCGAATTGCAACATCTGCCTCCTACAGTCCCTGGTTGTTCACTCCGTTCCTGAGTGTGACCCCCACGTGGCCCTGCATGGTGCAGTGTTCTCCTCCCCTGGGCTGTGGGCGTATGTGGCTACAAACTTCTGTTGATGGCATATGCCCGGTACCAGATGTTGTATGTTTATCTATCCCCTTAACCCTAGGATGGAGATTCCACTCTCAACATTGAGGTGAAGAGGTAACTAAAGCAATCTATTACCTTGTGATTTTTTTATCATCCCCATGGCCACTCCCTTTTTATTTCCCTGTTGATTTTCCACCGCTTTCATTCTAGATCTCTGCTATATCCCCAGAATTCAAAAAAGATCTTTGATCACAGATCCTCTGATCTTAGTATTGTCTTTTCTAGGAGTGGCTCAATATATGGAGTGGAACAGAGTACAACTATGACAAATATATTTTTTAGTTTCATTGTAGAGATTATTTCTAAAGTTGTACCATGATTCCACATTCATCTGGCATAGAGTCTTGTTCACTGTCCTGTTCTCTGTCACTTTGACCCTCTCCACCCTCACTCTTGGCAGTAAGGATATATTTTAGCCTTACGATGCAACAAGGTCATGGTGTGGGAGACAATCAGTGTGTACAAGAGGGAGATCTGCTGTTCTCATGCTGCACTACCCGGAATAGAGGAGGCAACACATTTAAATACAAGTGGACACTTCTCTCACCGGGTGGTAGGAGGAGAAAGAAGAGATCTTATGTTAAAGTAGACAGAAAGCTAAGAAGTTAGGAAGCCCAAAGAAGTGACATCTTTTGGCCATCTTATAACGCAGATGTGATATGGTCTGGAAGGCAACAGGGTGGAAGAATAAACTTTTTTCTAAATTTAAAGTGTGTTGGCCAGTTGTGGTGACTCACAATCATAATCCCAGCTCTTTGGGAGGCCGAGGCAGGAAGATCAGTTGAAACCAGGATCTCAAGACAAGCCTGGGCAACATAGCCAGACCCCATCTGTACAAAAAAATAAAAAGGTTAGCCAGGTGTAGCGGCATGCACCCGTACTCCCAGCTACTCAGGAGGCTGAGGCATGAGCATTGCTTGAGCCCAGGAGTTTGAGGCTGCAGTGAGCCATGATCGTGCCACTGCACTCCAGCCTGGTTGAAAGAGATCTTGTCTCAAAAATAAATAAATAAAGTGTATTCATAACCATTAATCTTTAAAACTGTAGGGAACAATATTTGCTAGTACCACCCAAATATCATTAAAGTTTAAAGTTGTAGGATGGTAGGATGGGATAGGTGGGAGGAGCTGAAGAACTGCTTAATTTGTATTTGACAAAAATTGTAAGGATCGAGTCTAACATTCTTTTAGATGATTGAGAATTTCCACTTCGAGATTTCATGCTAATGCTGAATCAGAAAATATATGTTACTACAGTATACTCATCCACCCAATTGATAAAGTTTGCAAAATAGGTCACCAGATTTCAAAGTCTTCTACATACTAATTTAGAAGAGATTTCTCTTGGGGTTTCTTTTAAATTTTCTTTAGTGACATTTATGCTTTGAATCATTGAATATAATGACATTTCTTGCCTGATTTAATTTGATGCCCTAATTAATTGTTGTATCGGCTCTCTAATTGCTAAAGTACTTAGTGTGCTATGCATCGAACATTAACAAATTGTTGACTAACCAGCTGGGTTGCACCTGCAATTATGCATTTGCAGATATAACTAATCGCCCAAATTTCACTCATGGAGAAGCCAGTATTTGGTTGTCTTCTCATAGTGAGAAAACATTCTGGTGGCTATTGGGTCACAATGTCACATAAACTACACTTCCATGTACAGAATTTTAACCTTTCTCATATTCAAATATCTATTTAATTGCTTGATAAATATGCATACATTGTGATGTAAACGTCATCTATTGATATCAGTGTACAGTATTCTTTCTGGGCACAAGTCTCCTAAGTGAGTTGCCAGATTCAAATGGTCAAAGCACATCTCACCTGCCTCGTGCTTTTAGAAATCCTGAAGATGAAATAAAACAGTAGGGCAGAGAAGTTTAAATCTTCAAACTTGCTGAAAAGTACCTGGCAGCAGTATCCCAACTCTCAAACCGCTGAAACTGTATAAAGAAGAAATTGACAAGTGGGGCAAAATTGTCACACGGAGGCCATTTTTAGAACATTAAGACCTACCAAGAACTTAACTTTGGGGACATATTTAGGTTTATACAGCTTTTATTATAAATTACTTTTTTTCAGGTTGAAAAAGAAAAGTGCGTTTAACAGAACATTGTCTGCATTTCAACGTGCTCAGCATTTTTGCCTGCTTTCCACAGATAACTTTTTCTCAAAGCTGACCGTTTCTTCCTTTAGATTGATTGAAACAAATAAAAATTTTAAAGTTTATATAAAATAGTTTAAAGTACGTATACATATATATACACACACTACACACATTAAATTATATAGATCTTTATTTAAAAGAAAAAATTAGATAGACTCCATCAGCATAAAGAAAAGTGTCCATAAACCATACTTTTTGCAGTTTTTATTCCAATCTGTGGCTGAGCATTTCATATTTGAAAATTAACCATTTTTCTCATCATTTACTATTACTTTCTGAGAATTGCTTCAGTAGAAACAAGTGGATTTTATTTTGGTGACTGAAAATTTACCAAACACATTCTTACCACCTGGAAATCTAATCAAGTGGGAAAATATACAAATCATCTAACTAGTTAAAATTAGGATATCGAAAGGGAGTTGGCCACCAGATACATAAATTTATAGCTATGGGTTAATGGGAATATAGAGGTAGAATTAGACCAGAATTAATATGGATTTAATCAGGTATACTGATTTTGAAATGAGCATTATGATATAAAAATAAAATCACAAAACTGAGTAACATAATAAGAATGAAAAGGAATAAATGTCATTGAATATTCACTGTATTTCATGTTCTGTGCTAGGCAATTTATCTATATTTTCTCATTTGATTAACCTATTAATCCTGTGAAGGAGATTCCATATCCCTATTTAACGTAGGGAGAACCGAAGTTCAGAGATATTACACAGCAAGTTCAAGTTCGCACATTTAGTATGTGTCAGAGGCACAGATTTAAATTCAGATAGACTGGAGCTTGGACGAAAGGTCAGTTTCACATTCAATAAGCTCTCCAGTTTCCGTAATTGTATGGCAGTTAGTCCCGTGGTGATTATATCCATTGATTCATTTTTATGTTTATTGTTATAACTGGATATAAATATATAGATGTACATGCAAATAGACATAATGATACCTAAACTGTCTACATTATAGAGTTGTTACAGATAATTGAAACAATATATACTGGTGTGTATATGTATAGTTATGTTCATGTCTGTATATAATGTATATTAATATAGCTATATTGTATTTCTCCATCTTACAGATTCAAAAATAATAAATGACTGCTAGATCAAGAGCTAGTAAGTGATCTACCTGGGAGCAAACAGATATTTTCCATTTAGAACATATGACAGAACATGCCAGAATAAAGTATATTTCTTGCAGTCATACACAGAGATTAAAATCCTCATTTCATAAATGCCCTGCTCCGTAACTTGGTAAGCAATTATCTAATTTTTCTCATCTTCAATTTCTTTATCTAATAGATACAATTTATTCATTCAACAAACATTTATTGGGCATTTATTATGTTGTACGATACTGTCCTAAGTCATGAGATACTTTATTGAACAAAACTCAGAAAAATATACCTTCCCTGTGGGATAAGATACAAGTAGAAGTAGGTAATAAATAACAAGCCCAATAGATAATTAAATCATTTGCCCTGTTAGATGGGGATAAATAACATGGCAAAAAGAATCCTAATTCAGCACACCGTGAGAGTGAAATTAGATTAATTATACATCATACTTAGAACAGAGTCCAACACATAATAATCACCCATTTGTGTATGATTAGATTGTGTTCTTCCTACTCAATGCCCCCTGGATTTTTCTCCATTTACTATACTCCTTCCCTAAGGGTATGAGATAAAGTAAATACTTACCAGAAACACTCATCCCCTTTACCACTGTAAATCCCTAAATCTCCATAACTGCTATTCCTTTTTTCCTTCTTAAAACTGTAGTTGTCATAAGAAATAACTGAATCAAAAACCTCAACTCAACTTCTGCAGATGTGAGTAATAAAGAAAGAAGCAAAAGAACGTAGATCTAACAAGAAATCCCTGCTGAGGTTTCCTTTGTGCCAAAACCCAAAACTTTGAGCAAGACAAAGATCAGCACAAGGAAATTCATAATTATTCCAATGTGGGATAATATACCATATGCCCTTCTATAACCAGCGCAGCAGGACACTGCCTGGAATGGCTTTCTTAATGCACTGTGCTGGGTCCAGGTACAAAACTGGAAGCCATATGGTACCATTCAGCCCTCCACATGAACTTCGTAGTTTTTATTATGCTTTGTCATATTATTTCACTATCATTTTTGATTTGAATGTGCAAACCGGCTTTGCTATAACAATCACGACCTCCCTGAGAATCCGACAAAGAGAAGTAACTTCTGTTTGCCTTGAGCAAGGCTGCATGAGCACTTTGAGCCAGGCTGCTGGCTTTACATCCAGAAGGTCCGGAGCATCCAGAGAGTGATTTGTGAAATGCTGTGTGGCCAGGGGGCTTACACACAATGGAAAGGCTCTCTGTGAAAAGCAAATCAAAACAAATAGTACTGCAGGTCTTGGTTCAGGGTCTCATTTACACCTCTGAGTCACAGAAGCCTCTCAAACCCCATTGTGATTTAGACTAGCTTGATTATGTACTCATCCATCTAGCATTCATTCAACAAACATTCACGGAGTATCTGCTCTGTGTAGGCTCAGGGGCTACACAGAGGTGTAACACATCTCTCCAGAGTGTCATATGCTTAAAGTATGATGGGAAATTCAGATGAGTTTAGAAATAATCAAATGCTGATAAACCTATAGTGGGGGCAGTGCTGTGGAATTACAAAAAAACTAATGACTAATGGTATCTGAACAGAATCAATATGTTTCAAATCAGAGATAATGACAGAGCATGCGATACCAATAAATAGATACTTATTGGGTAGGAAAAAATTAGAGCGGCATTCAAGGTAGATGAAACATAACTGTGAAGACATAGAGCATGCAGGAACATGTATTTATAATCAATTTATTATGATTTAGAGTGGCTAGTCTTCATTGGCATCACTATTTGATATGAAAAGTACGATGAAAGGCATGTGTGTGGGGGTGGCCAGGGACTGTCAGAACAATTTTTCTGAAGGATTATAATGAATAGGATTGAAAATGTCACAGTTCATGCTGTGGCTCCAAGAGTCTGGGAGTGAGGGTGTCAGATTGGAAGCAAGACTAATAAAACACTGGCTTGGGTGTAGACAATAGGGTTAAGTGTTTGAAGATAAGATTAGGAAAGTAACTAGCCTGCATATAATAAAATGTCTGCAGCCCAAATGAGATTGTCCACATTTAGGCTCTGTAGATCCAATCTATAGGAGGGGAAGTCACTCATTCTCAACATTCCTCAGACATACATGCTGTTTGCTGTTCCTGATGCTATGTTATCACTAGGAATGTTCCTCTCCTATCTGTAATTTTTTTTTTTAAATATACATATTTGAATGTAAGTTTCACAGGAAACCTTCCTTAAAAAAAAAAAATTGACTTTCTATGCTCTTTCTTTTTCTAAATTCTCACCATTTTTCTCATCTTGCCCATTCCAAATCTTAGAAGACAGAAGCTTGGATTTAGAAGTAAAGGGTTTTCAGTGTCTATCTCAAAATTTGATTAAACCCAACCTACAAAATGTCTTCAGAGTAGTCGTGATCTGTGTGATCTCTCCAGGTGATTTCCAGGCCAGGGCTGTTCCAAGCCCTTGATTAGATCTAGCCAGAGCAGGATAAGAGTGTCAGGAAACGTGAGGAATCATTGAGCCTGTGAGAACGGACCAGAGACATTTAGGAGAGCTCATCATTGTTGAAATCACAAGGTAAGTCAGAAAACAGTCCTTGCAGAGTCCTAGGTGGAATGTGCAAGAGAAAAATAATTCTTGAAAAGCAAGGGCTGGTCCCAACGGCAAAGGCAGTTTTCTAGAAGCGAATCACATTGTTAGAAGATCGGTAGAACATGAGACCTTCCTCCTCGATAAAGATGCATTTGTGCAGAGGGCCCAGGAGGACAAGGAGACTAACTGAGAACTTTTTATTTATTTCTCACCTCTCTGCACCTCTCTTTACCCCCAGTTTTCAAAAATAAAATGCCGTCACTTCTAGATGACTGTTTGCCTCATCCTTTGACTTTCCAGAAGCAAAGCAGAGCCCGAACATTTCCATGACCTCTGTAAGTTCAAGAGGAAGAAATGAAGCATTACCCAGTGTGAGATCCTGCCAGTGTCCAACAGACTAGCCAGCTCCCAAATCAGTCAGATGTTGCCTTCCTCAGTATCTTCACCTTGTAATAATTAAAAATACTTCCTTTGTCTTGCTTCTATCGAATTAACAAAAGAAGATAAAGAGAGTTCTGATATTAATTTAGTAGCTACTCATGCTAAGAACAGGGTAAGGCATCATATAGATGCATGCAAATATTTTTCATCATTCATTCTTTCAAAAACTTTGCAAGATAAGCATTACTGTCTCCCTTTTATGGAAAAATAAACTCAGGCTTTCAAAGATGTAGCACTTTGCACAGGAATATAACCAACTAGAAGTTAGGGAATGGGAATGATAGTTTAAGTCTATGAGATCACATCAGAGTCTATGTATTTTTTTTTCTCTATAGTGTCCTTCAGTATACTGAGCAAGCATAAAAAACAATCTGAATCTCATTCAAGATCTCTGTGCAGATGTTTCAACTTCATGACCTGATTTTCAGCTAACTACAAAGGAGGCGTGGCAGGGATACCTACCGGGGCAGACGTCTTGCACAGCTGGCATTGATGTAGCTTTTGTTGGAGTAATTTCACCTGTGAAATTCTGTCTTTCATCTCTGAATGCCCAAGCCCTTCCCCTCAAGCACTGAAGGAAGTCGAATTATGCAAGGGAACGTAAGAAGTTCAAAGAAGGACTCAGTTATTTTCATCCAGGTAAAGTTTTTTTTTTTCTTAAGTTCATTTAATTAAAAGTATACATTTTTCCTAGAGGACTTCAGTCCAAATTCACATTAACGTATCTTCCATTTTTGACGCTGCCTTCATCACCACCCTGTCATCCTGATGTTTATCATTGTCATTTTTAACCTTTATACCTGCATAAGGTATATTGAGGTAGTGCATTCTCAAGTTGCTCATTGGAATCACCTCGTTATCTCCTAAAATGCAGATTCTGTGATGCTACCTAAGGCATAATAAGCCAGAATCTCTAAAAAACAAGAACCTGAAATGTGGATTTTAATGTTTCAGAAGAATCCGCTGGCATTTACAATTTAGAGAGCACATTCAAATGTATTCTCTTATCTGACCTTCCCAACAATCCTTTGTAGGAAGGAGAGCTGCCAGAATTTTAGAAAGTTGAGGTGAATTTTCCAAGGGAAGACAGATGAGATTAAACCTCGAATCACCTATCTACAAGCACAATACTCTTTCCATTCTCTCTTTTGCCAATGCAATGATTTATGGAAAGGCCATCTGGAGAGACTCATGGTGCTAGATAGGGGTCGATCTCATCTACAGGCAGATTGGGGGTCAATTGATTGTATTTCCTGGAAGGCTTTGTTGAGAAGTGTCGTGTTCGAGTTGAGATAGAGTGTGATGCTTTGCATCCGATGTGCACATGGAATCATTGTATGATGCCTCACATGTTCAGTGTTTACCAGTTGTAATATGCACCTCTTACATTCCCAATTTCTTCCTGCCAATCTCTTCTTATTTTCACTTCCCTCTCTATGTAATTGTAGTCTGTTATTTCAAGTTGATTGTCCACCAAACTCTTCAATGATCTCAAGCTGATGTCTTTTCACAGCACTTTCCTACATCAAACCAAGTATCAATTGACTCCATACCTACATCTGGCATCTGTACTGATATTAAGGAAAAACAGACCGAGATACAGTTTGGCTTCACCAGAAAATTACAGTATTGATTTTAAAGTTAGGCAATCTTCCTGCCTTGTACGAACAAATTGAGCAGACACTTCTCACAAATTTTTTATAGAAATGTGGAAATTATCAGTTTCAGATATTTTTCCCTTTCAAGAGCACAAAATTACTTCAAAATGTACATTCTTCATACACAATTTCCATAACTGAACCAAGTTTAACACGACCCTTTGTATTTTTAAGAATTCGAAAGTGAATGCATCTAGATTACATTGACATAGAGAAATAGGCACACACATGCAAATATAAATACACATACACACACATCTAAAAACAGTAACAGCACTTGTCCTCCTAGCTCTATTTTTAACCTTTGTGAGGCAGCAAAATATTATGTGGGACATAAAAGTTTTAGGTAGATAAAAATGTCTGGTCTGACCCTAATTCTGGCAGTTTGCTTTTGTGAATTCATCATAATAGGTAATTTGGTGAACACATACAAATATGTCACAATAATCCTGTAGGGTACAAATACACACATACAAATGTATCACAATAATCCTGTAAGGTAAATAAATTATTTACCTTATTTACCTTTATTTTCTCAATGGAAGAAAAGAAAGATTATGTAACACATTCAAGGTTACATAACTAGGTGCCAGATATGGTTGGAATTCAATTTCAAGTTTTTCAAACCTAGAGCATATACTTTCTCCACTCTATAGCCATACAAACCTATAAAAGTTGTATTTAAAGTCAAGGAGAGATTGAGAAAGGCAAAGGATTCCTTTATGAATTGGAAGATGTTAGAATTCTGTGAGCCCTCCTTTTTTAACAATACTAGCAGCATGGTCCACTTCGTATACCCTGATGTCCTCAAGGAAATGATGACATTTTCTGGGCATCCCTCTGTAAGCATTTGCTATGTCCTGATCATAAAAGTAGTTATCGAAAAGCAAACAAAAAGGCGGAAGGAAAGGAAAAGAAAGAAAAAAGGAAAAATTATAGTGCTGTGAAACTGAGGACAATCTCTATAGTGCAAATTATGAAATCAGAGTACATAGCAGTATTTGATTTAGCCTTTCACTAGAACATTTTATTCATTCATTTTTTGAGTATTTTGCACGCTAGGTGTTATCACATATAACCCCTTTAACCATTTCAACAAAGAAAGAAAGAGGAACAGTAAGAAAAGGGAAGAAAGAGGAAGGTGAAAAAGCAAGACAATATATAATTTTCCCTACATTATGATACTTTGAGTTGGAAAAACAAAGACAATCCAAATGCGATTTCAAATAGATGGCTTGAGAAAACTTACAGTGTGTTTCACCCATGGCTTTGCAAAAGTATATTCAGCAGCCTCTGTTAGACAACCACAGAAAGACACTGGCATGCCAGGTAGCTGTAATTGGCCTGTGCTTAAAAGCAACAGTAAATGGTAAACACATGAGAAACAAGAAGCACTGCTGAGTGACCTTGGAGAGGATTGCCTTCAGCGCCAGGCTGAGGACATTCGCGTCATTGTCAGGGACTGGGAGCACCTGGCTGTTGGAATAATCAGATTTTGGAGGATACTTTCACAGGGGGTAACTCCTGGGTGCCAATCTCTCCTGCACTCATTATGGTACCAGGTGCTTTTGATTATGTGAAAACAGGTAAGATCTACCTGGAGGCATATCAGGACCCCAGCGGGAGGTATTAAAATTCTTGACAAAGTAAAGCAGTGTGTTAAGAGCTTTGCCACTTAGGAGCCTCCTAACGGGTGAGAATACACAACTACCCCTTCCCCTCCATTTCATATGAAACATTAAATTGTTAAATGACACTGCTCTTATCAGTTTGACTGCAAAGTCATCCATCTTATGTTTGAAATGGGGTGTGGGGAGACATATTTTCTTAGTTTCTGAGATGTCAAGTGACTTTCACAGAACCCCGAAAGAAGAAGTTCACGTTTTTCTCTTTTAAAATTTAAGATGTTGTGAGAAGGATGCCTGATTGACTGGCATTGTTCAATGACTGTTACAATTATAGGAACTCTGCTGTGTGTCATGGTCTTGAATCAATCAAAGCAATCAAGAAATTTTTTAAAAAGTCCTCACTGCAGTAAAAGTCAAAAAGTAACCCTCCATAGTAGCACAGACAAAAGTATAAGTCATACAAATGGTACACGATCAGATTGATAAGGTCCCATACTAATTTAACTGTAGCCAAATCTAAAGGCCCTAATGCTAATACTACCATAAATGTAATAAGAGAATCTATAAGAGATCCTTTTGTTAAGCAATTATGCTAAATTATTTTCATGATTAAGCATCTACCTTAGCATCATTTGCTTAAATGATGAAATTGAGGCTCAGAGAGATTAAGTAATTTTCCTATAATCACACAGTTAGTAAAAGGCAAGTCTGACAATAGAACCAATATTCATCTGGCAGATTCCAGACTGTTTTCTTACACATTAGTTTATTATTTATATAACTTTTTGTGAAGACACAATTATATTTCCCCAAAACACTATTAAATCTGTTATCTCTAATTTCCTTGGTCATGGGGAATATCATCATTGCTTTACATCATGACATTCTTTCCTTACGACATATATAATATTTTATTTTAAGTAACCAAAGTTCGAGAATTCTTATGGCATGCCTTAATTATCTGTCTTGTCATTTGGCTCAAATAGGATTTGGAATTTCAATTCAGAAGTTGAAGGAGCACTTAGAAACTATATCTGAGAATTTTCTAATATGCACACTAGTTTCATTTTTCAAAGTGAATATAGTTATCCCAGTTACAGATGAAACAGACTAGATATTCCTGATTCCAATATTTCCCCTATAACCACTCTATACTTAAAAGCGAGAGTGGGAGCTAGAGATTACATGTTGGTTTTTAATAACTGATTCAAATTGTAATTTAGTAGCCGGAAAAGGGGAGGAAAAGGGTTTTCGACAACAGATTTTTAAATCCCAAACTACTGCTTTACATCTTTCAGGTAATTTGGGAGTGAGGCTGTAGATACATTAAATGTTCACCATCTTACAAGCGATTCATATATGCTAAACCACTAGGGAAACTCAATAATTGCTGAACGAAATGAGAAGTATGTTTCCAGTTTAGAAGAACAGAAGAACTACAGTAGAGAAGTAGTGTAAAATAATACAAGAAACCTTCACAGGGCTATATCCCAGCATCAAAAAAGAACCAAGCTCAGCTCCCCCCAGGCCATATATCGCTGCAGTCGGCAGACATTGCCGGGAATTCGGGTTCTGATGGAGAATGCCATGAGGCCACGTTGCTGAGTGATTGCCTCTCTACACAGACACTTGCAGACTGCTATTCAGGGCCAGATGTCAAAAAGGGGCTGATTAGGGAAGAAATCCATTGTTTGTTTTACTGTAACTTCAGCTTCCCGTTAGTAAAAAGGAAAACATTCTCTTTTCTATGATAGTTGTAGGAGGATTTCAAAAAGGAGATGAGGTTATAACATAAATATCATCATTTTCTTTAAAGTACAGCAGCAATTGTCAAGGAAGAGAAGTCAGCCAGAAATATCATAAAGCTAATTAAAATTATGTCAGGAGCTAAACTAATTAGGACACTAGTGTACAGAGATATGTCATTGTGTCATTCTGGAAAAAAAAAAAAAAGAAAGAAGAAAGCATGGAAAGTTTCAGAAAAAGTCAACTGAAATAGAGAATTTTATACAATAGCAGGAAAGCAAATTAATTACTGCTTCACTCAACACTGACAGAGAGAATAATAGAAATAAGATACTCTAGTGAATGTTCGAAGATAAAAAAAAAAACTTGTTTTTCAGCTAGCAGTTCCTTGCCTCATCCTCTGCAGAAATGACTCCTTCCCACTCTGAGCACCTAAAGAAAATCACTGAAAATCTTAAGAATAGAGAAGAGGGGAAAGTCCCACCAAAGCCAGTGAAATCTGAGGGTGAGTATACCTTTAAAGATCTGAGTCCTTAAAATTATGAGATTCATTTGCGTGAGGTGCCGACAAGCTTCACGGTGAGGGGAGAGAACACAAGAAACATTACAGCCCTTCAATTTCTGAAATCCATTTTTGTACACGAGCTACTGGGCATGTCTTTGCAAATTTCTTGAGCTGCATCCCCATAAAACAACAAAATTGGGCACCGTCAGCAGAAAAGCAGCATTTTGAATACATCAGTCAGGAAACAAGCACATCTGAAAAACAGACTTAAGAAAAGGTCAAACGGGAGGTTCTGGAAACACACTCAAAGCTCTTCTGTGAATTCCTGTATCTATCTATCTATTCAGAAACTGATATACTGCTGACTACTACAAACTTGGATTTCACATGATTCCTGCTCATTTCATCTTCCCGTAGCAAAATTTAATTAAATATTTTTACGTTGGGCTTTTTGATATGCTTGTGAAACTTTCAGAATAATCCCCTTAAGCCTTGAGTATTCCTGAAAAAAAAAATATATTTATGAGTACAAAGAACTCTGCTAGAAGTCACTATGGTTAATTACAGTAAAACAATCTTTGTGATTGGTATCGTGTATAAAGTTAATTGTCTCATTAACGTTGGGCTTTTTGATATGCTTGTGAAACTTTCAGAATAATCCCCTTAAGCCTTGAGTAATTCCTGAAAAAAAAATATATTTATGAGTACAAAGAACTCTGCTAGAAGTCACTATGGTTAATTACAGTAAAACAATCTTTGTGATTGGTATCGTGTATAAAGTTAATTGTCTCATTAACCTTAGCCATTGTAATCCAGTCCCATTATAAATGAGAATCAAAAAAAAAAGGACTAGAATATTTTTTAAAAGTAATGACATCAAAATAGTGTATATTCCTACACTATGATCTTTAAGATTTAAATGCATGTCTCTTCGGGTTAATAACTAATAAATGCTGTAATGTCAAGATGATAGATTGATGGAGAAATTGGCCTTCCTGTGTTAATGGCATCTTAGGACATCTTAGTACATCTCAGATTCATTGTCTTTATTTCTCTTCACCATTTTGACCTCTAGGCAAAAGAAAATTAAATCATTGTTTGAAATGGAAGAAACAGGTCCCTTCAATATGAGAGAGGTCTCTTGAGGGAGATAATGCAGAACTTTTGGAAACTTTTTGTAGCCTCTGTGTCCATAGGGCTAGGCCAAGGAAGAATTCAAAGCATTCTGACTTGGTGGCTGAAACGTGATAAAGTGACTCTGACCAGTGTTCAGGAGGTAGCATTATATGTGAGCAAGGGTTCATTCATTGTTCTGCCAGAAGCTGAAAATATGACACCTAAGAGCTTGAAGATGATTGAAGAACCCAAATGATTAACCAGGTATCAAAGTCACCTGGAAGAAGTAGACAATGGCTGAATCAGTTTGACTTAGATCTTGCTAACTAAAAGTCTCCCTGTATTCCTGTCTCCATGGTGCTTTGTTGACCCAGACAGTATGTGTTAAAATAAAACAATAAACTGTTAAAATGATAAGAGCTTGCCAGTATAAGTAAGCATCAATTGAATATTTACTTATACTTGGTAAGTACTTCATTTCGTTTTATATTCCCATTTATTCTTCAGTGTTCCCTATTAGGTAATGAATTTACCCCATTTTACAAAAGACATTGAGACTGAAGAGCCCAATCTGGCTTGGTCTCTTCTCATTGTAAGAATGAGAATGTTGCAGCCATTAGTATCACTCTGATGCTTGGAAAGAGAAAAGGGACTTTAACATAACACTCCTGTGAAAACTTTTTAGCTTTGAAAATTGGTGATGTGTGGCTTGGCACACAATTAGTACACACTGGTCTCTGCCCAATAAAATGGGTACACAGTTGCCTTAGGGAAGGACCTGTGTACTAGAATGTTTCAGATGTAATAAAGAAACGGAAACCCAGAGGGATTCCTTTCGTATATAGAGACACAATAGAGCATTGTATGTAGTTTGCTTAGGTTTTTGGTTTATTTTTATTTAATGTGATGGATCTTAGTTTATATGCTTTTCTTAAAGAGACTAGTATGAGAAAGCTCAATGTAAGAAGCATTTGTTAATCGTCTTAATCTGATATTCTTTTAAAGGGAATTTTGTATCCTTTACACAACAATACCAAAAACTTTTTGAAAGCCTTAATGAAAAGCCACAATCAGCTCATTGTTAAAACAGGATATTTTTCTATGTCATTTCTCAATAACCAAATTCTCTACTGTTTTCCTGGAGAAATAAGAAAATAAATATAAATAATCTAGGTTGGTTAAGGCATTCTTAGAGAAAAGATGGAAAGCCTGACTAACAGAATGAAGCCTCCAGAGAACAGGGACGATTCCAAAAGTCTGTTGAGTTTTTCTTCTTCTTAGAGAGATACTGAACCTTCTAGAATCTTCTAGAATAAAGGTACTTGGTGAACAAGGGCCCAGTCTTTGTGGAGATTGATTTTAACATATGGCAATGACTCTGAATTATGAAAGAAGTGCTTGGGAAGAACTCTGATTTTGTTTCCTTGCTGTCTTCCGATACTCTCTTTTGTTCCTTGTCTGAGGTCTGGGCCACCCTTACTTCCTGTTCTCACTTTCTCTCACTCTTACTACTCTGTCTCTTTTTATATGTGCTAATTTTCTTTTATTACTATTTTTAACTATTAGATTATGAAATTCACCATATAACTTCGTTGAGCTTGTGAATACTGAACACTTAGAGGATTCAATCTAGAAAATAAACCTGTAAAAAATAATGAGTTGCCAAAGGGCTAGCGCTGGGCTCATAGGATATGCTATCTGATGGTGCCCCGAATTCCTGATTGTTTTCAGGGACCACGACCACAAGCTTATAGATATCAGATATTTTTCAGGAATCCAGTGTCTGTTCTTTGTAACCTTAGGCTTTTTGGTTGATTATTCTTTGGAACTAATCCTTTAAAATTTCAACTTAATAAAAAGCAATCTTAGAATGCCACGGTTTCATTTCTTACTAATTTATTAATTTATTCTACTTATTTTTTCTGCCTTTTTCCTCTCTGTCAGAGATTTTTGATCGTAAGCTAAAGAAACCTATTGAAGGTGGCTTCCAGTGAAAGGGTAATAACGGAGGATGCAAAGATTCAATTCTTTAGACATCCTTAGCAAACAAACAGAAAGAAAAACATACCTCCTGGAGGCTGAAACTTGAATATAAAATTCAACAACTAAAGCACTTTGCCGGTACTCATTTATAAAGACTATGCGGTCTAATTTTTCTTTCTGTGTGTGTGGGTGTATGAGCTCATTTTCTATGTGTGTTAGGTCTGCTCCTAGAATAAAAATTTAATCTGTTTGTGAATAGTTTCTTCTCCAGCACTACCTATCTCTGGCTTCCCATGGCCCCAGTGACCCCATCCCAATAGATATTTCAGCTCAAAAATAACTCTGCCTAAATGCAGACCTCAGTTCTCTTATTTTCAAGTGAAAATCAATTCACTCCTTAGTAAGAGGTGCACAGGTGCTCATCTCTGAGCCAACCATTGCTTGCCTGTTGGTTAAGCTGTAAAAACATTATAACTCAGGCCTACCATTTTAGCAATTGCTGTGGGCATGGTAACATATCAATTTTATGTCAACAGCATATTCTTACATTACATTCATACAGTCATGCAATCAATAAGGATCTAGTCAGAATTCCAAAGACTCTGTAGAATCCTCTAGAGATTTAAAATGATTCATTGTACAGTTATTTAAGTACATCTCTTCTTATCAACTGCAAATCATCCCAAATAATCTGTATGAATAGATGAAAATACAAAATATCTTTTAAAAACTATGAATGGGGAAACAAACTTATTCTATCAAAGTAGATTATAAGTATATGATGTATAATTAAACTTTGCAATGATATTCAAGTGAATTGGCTTATTAATATTATTTTCATCAAAAATATCAAGAATATAATTAAATGAAAATTAAATATTAATCTGGCTCAAATTACCGAACAGGTATTGATTCTAGGAAATGTATTTAATAGAGATTATGTCAATAATTATTTATTGCACAAAACTTAATTCATATACAATATAGGTATATGTTTGGTTACATATGGCTTTTAGTCTTTTATTGTTTGATGAAAGCATACACAGAAAAACATCCATTGTGGTAAATTTTATAGATTGTATTTGAAAGTTCATATATACTTGAATTTAGTCATTTAGTAGATTTCAAAGCATGTTGACTTTAATTTGGAAAACATCATGAGTACAGTGCTTAAAGATCTATAAAACTTCTGCAATATTTAGTCAGAAATAGTTAACAATAAATATACAATTCTCTTGCATAAGTAATTAAATACACATACTCACAGATACACACACAGTTACTTCTAAGCATGCTAAAAATTCTCTATTACATTAAATGAGATGGAACAGAAAATGTGATATTTTACACCAGAACTCTATTAAAAATTCTCAATCACAAATTTATTTGAAGCCTATCCTTCTAAGTAATCAACATAATAATTATTTTAGAAATCCAGCTTTTTGGAGTAATTATCTTTAGAAAGACTGACACTTAAAATAAATGGATAGTATCAGCTATATAAATGCTTATAGTATATTATTATACTTTAAAATTTTATTCATCACAGTTTTGTACAACCAAGTTGCTTATAATTTGCTGTAATTGCTCCTCAAATAGAGCATTAAGTTTTATGGCTTCATATTTTCCTTGACTAAAAGGCTTTATTACCATAACAATGCATAGAAAATGGAAATATTGATACCCATAACCTCTAAGTAATGTTTGCTTATTATTTAATGTGGGGATATGTAGCTTAATTCTAAGTGAATCAGAAAGTGCCAAAGCAGTTTTTTTTCCTCTCCTAACATATTATTTCTGTCTTCATCTAAGACTCTTGAAGAATAGAAACATTCTATTTTATAATGCATTTTTGTGTGTAACAAGGCAGGTGTCTCTGTGAATGTCTAAAAGAAGAAAAACAATGTTCTAATTTAAACCTTGGTTCCTTGTTTTTCCACAGACTGATGCCCTTTTGTGGGAGCATAGAAATTTATAGCCAAGCCCAGATCTATTAGGATCAAGACATAAAAGAAAAAAAAAATGATTTTTAGTGCAGAGGGAAATAACCTTTTACAATATTAATAAAGGCTCTCTATACTTACTATATATCTTTGACCTATAATGTCAGAAATATAGATTACACCCTTAAATCATGCACTTCTAGCTTCATACCAAATTTGCACCATTCAGCTTTATCACAAATGTGTCCAGATTTTTACAACATCTGGCACATTTATAGCAATTAGTTCTGGGCAGGCTGTAGTGCCGCCAGTCTCAATAGCACAGTCCAAGTACAAACACAAATTATGATTAGTAATGATTTATTCAATGATGAAGTAATTCATCTTAGTCTGTTAAAGCCCAAAACTATAAGAGTTGACAGTTGTGATTTGTGTTATAGTTCTCTGTGATTACATCAAGTTCTTTCTAAATGTTAGATCAAATAGATATAAAAAATGAAAAGCAGTTGAAATAAATACTATGTCATAGTAACATTCTTAAAAATGTATTTCTTTATGCCCTTGGGAGAAAATGATGAAACTGTGTCAATTACACCAATCCTTTTCAAAACAGAAGAGTAAAGTACAGTGTTCAGAACACTCTGAGAGATCTTGTAAATTTTAATTAATTCAGTTTTATCACCAATTGGCTAAAAGCCTTCTGTCATTTGTAAAGAGTGTCATATGTGACAATCTCATAAAAGATTTGGTTTATGATTAACAGTGGCGATTTTTTGTAAGAGCTAAACCATGATGCATGGTTTTCCTCTACCTCCTATATGTTGGAATTTCTTTCTCCTCCCTCTAGTCTACCTACATTCTATTTATGCTTCAAGTTCTGTAAAATGCTTTCCTTAGTAACTTGGTTGGACAATTTTTGCCCTGATTACAGAGTGTGAGATTAATTGCATTTATTTTGGTCTAACTGTTGCTATTTCACCCACTGATGATACTACAACATTACTGAGTGTCCGTATCTTGTGTAAGATGTGTTCCTCACAGTGTTGAGTACACTACATCATAGGTGCTTTTAAAAAAATTCTGGCTCCTCTGTACTCAAAAGGACATGGGTGCTATGGTTCATGCAGGCACATCTTCAGAAGAGTAAGTCTCCGCTGGTGACACAACAGTAATAAAACATGCAGTACAGTGTCAGCCTTAAGAAACTATGCAGATCTACAACTGCCCAGCAAAGATCTGTGCTTCCCTCCCATTCTGAATCTGGGTAGAAAGCTAAGACTTGTCATCACCAATGGAAGGAGAAATGCCTTCTCGAATCAGGAATTGCCTGTTGAAAGGGAACCACTCAGGAATACTCACTTTGACTTTATTTGAGTGAGAAATCATCTTTGATTGTGTTAAGCTATTGAAATTTGAGAGTTTCTCTGTTTGGGTAACAATTAGGAAGGAAAACAAATAGGGGCCATCATTCTTATTTTCATCTTTAAATTTGATTGATTTTATTATTTTTATAGTCCAAAAAAAGCTTATATTATTTTTATATTCAGAAAAACAAAAAGACAGACTTTTGGACAAGGGAAGAACTAGTAATAGACTAATCTAATTTCTTACAGATCTGATATTTCATTTATTTGTCCAGAAATCATTACTTCTACTTAATCTGTAAAAAAATATTGTAACAGAATCTGGAGTGGTATAAAAAGTAATTAAGACATAATTTATCCCTGCCTTCAAGAAGCACATAGACTCCTGCAAAATGAAAAGCCTTTGCATTTTGAGGGCAGATATCCATGGAGTTAGTTTTCTAAACTTACCGCTTAATAACTTTGTAACTTTAGCTACTGTTTCCTTTTTGTCTTAATTTCCTCATCTTTAAAATGCTTAACAGGGGATAATGAGAATCACTACCTCAAAAGTCAAAGTCATAAAAAAAAAAAGTCAAAGTCATAACTGTTTATATGTTTATATAATATGTTTAAAATATTTAGAATAGTACTGAGTATATAGGATACAGTATGGCTTGGTGAGTTCTGTGTCAATTTATTTTTTTCTAGATAAAAAAATTAGTTCTATTGAAATGGAATAATATGATAAATACTAATTGTTACTACACAGAAGACACCAGATTCAAACCCAGTTCTTTTTGATGCTATTAATAAATCTCTTTTTAATACAGCTGTAACACATGATCAAATACATTTAACGCCTGTGAACTCTGAAATGATCCAGATAATAAATACAATTTTTTGGAGAACGTTTATCTGGATACTTATGGTCTTTCTTCATTTTATCCCACTTACACAGATGTGATCACAAACTACTCTTGTAATGATAAAAATAGAAAAGTTATCTCTCCCTCTGGAGGCAGAATTTTTTTTTTAATCAACATTAGATTATTCTGCCTGCACAGGAGTAACATTTTCTGTGGTTGGTATTTCTTTGAGCTCAATTTGTATAAGACCAACAAAGGAAAATTCATAGATGATCCAATTCCCTTATGTTAACTAAAGGCAACAAACGGAGGGATATTTTTTCAGCCTGAGTTGTTCTAACCACATGGACCACATGATCGAAAAGTCCACCTTCCTGACAATTATATCAAGATAACAAGTAATTGAGTCATTATAGACTTCAGCTACTCAGAACTGCTCCCCCAACCCACCCCTACACAAAGGAAAATTCCCTTCTTTATTTGCCCCTTATGTCAGATAATACCATCAGCCATTTCCAGATACCAAAAGCATGGGTGTCATTCTCTTTTATTTTCTTCCATTTTGTTAATCTAATCTGATAATGGTTCTCAAATGTGCCACATACATACAGCCCCAGTCCAGCATGCCTTAATTGAAAGACTTATTAACTCTCACCAATATTATTATGACTTTATTCTCCATTTAGACTTATCACAAATCTATCCCCTATGGTAACTTCTGAGGAATATTGGTAAATTAAAAATGTGGTCACAGAAATCTCTTGCTAATAATAAATTGTTCACAAGATCTCTCCCCCATCACACTGTTAGCTCCTACATTTTAGGCCCTGTTTCTTAACTGTTTTTGCTAGGATAGTGCTGGTTTTTCGTAGTACCTGTGAATAAAGAGTCTCATCAAAGGGAAGTTGGCAATTTTTTTTTCAAAATTTGACTTTTCCTTTAAGTCTGTATTACCCTATGCAATCCTATTAAAGGATTTATCACCTCCCTAATCAAGTTTAACCACCACCGAAGCTCTACCATTGGCTTCAGTAGACTAGGATCTATATAAGAGGCTTTCTTACAAAGGCAGAATTTGACTGTTTTTAAGATCATATTGCTTCCAACGACTTTCTGTACTTCTCTTTTTATAGTTCACTTGGCTTTTGACAAACTGCATTGCTTTCTAATCTAACAGCTTCTACTACTTACTTCATTTTGTCCTCAAGTTGTCTTAAGCTATTTCTAGAATTCTTGTTTTCTGATTCTTTCCTTATTTCTGGCCTGTGGTAAAGTCCACATCTCAAGCTTTATTTCTTAGACTCTCTCAACCCTCAGTGGCTATAATCCCCCCATCATTACCTGTTATTCACTAATGCTCTCTCTAGACTTTGATATGATTGTGTATGACTTGGGCAGACACACCACACTTCAGTCACCTGGCCCTGTGATTAAGTAATAACCTCTGACTTCTATATTGAAAATGCTAGGTGAAGTTTTGAAAGTTAACAGTAGCCCACTACAATTACAGAAGTTGCCAATGCTAGGAATTAGGGGATGTTCGAGGCAATACTGCTAAATTGAAACCGGAGCAATGGAAATTGGAATCATCGAATTGAAGTTTCCTACTGATGTTGGGAAAGCTCATGATCACAAACCAGTTTAAAAGAAAATAGGATTTATATTCAAGAGCTAGATTTGAAAGAGGGCACTTGTGGCCAAGTTCAAGGTTATAGCTAGGAGACACTAAAAATTCTCTACGTTAATTTAGTATAGAAGAGTCAGAGATTCTGTAATACAGGAAGAAACTGAAAGATGGTTTACTTTCTCCTCCATGGCCTTTCACAGGTGCCTATGAGTGATTACCGAGCACTGAAGACAGAATTCTTATTCAGGGGGCTAAGTAGACTAGGAGCCAGAAAGTCCAGTATGCAAACTGCAGCTGCAAGAAAAGGGCAGTCAGTAGGAACCATGAATATCTCTAAAGGAGCATTCTTTTCTCCAGGAATATTCCAAATGGATAGATGCATAGGTACATATAAATAACTTGTTCTTCCATATTTTAGCAGATCACCACAATCTATAGCATCTTAATACTAACTCCAGTCACTTGCTACACATGTTTGGCTCTTAGATCCGTGGACAATGAGGAAAAGGAAGATGTGTTTTCATAACAATGAGGCAGCCTGGCATGTTTCTGCCATGTGAAGAGTCATTCTCCCTTTAGGTGAAGTTCCCTAGAGATTATTTATTTTCCCAGAAAAGAAATCCTATATACATCTTCAAATAATCAGTTCAAAGAAGGGCACAATGGTTCAAACATATTCTTTCCTTTTGTGGTTGTTCACAGTTCTCAATCCCAGCTGGGAAAAAAATAAAAAAAACCCCTTTCTTCCTGGTTTTGTACAGCACTGGATATACTGTCAATAAGTCATAAAAATTTCTGCAACTTCCTTCCCTTTCTATTCTTCTGCCATGCATTACATGTCAACATAGTCAGTGAATGAGACAAGTTGGACACATTACATCAGGAGACTAAACTCTCTAGGGTTGATGGTATCCTTAGGGCAAGACGCTCGATATTCTGACAGGTGCCTTTCTTAAATTAGACTCTTCCTGTGTGTCACATTCTCTGTAGCCACTCAGGAGCAGAGGCAGTGGAATTAGATTGATTTGGGGGCTGCTATCAATATAAATAACAATTAACTCTTACGTCAGCTTTTAGCAGCCGAGCACAGTTGCACAATGTCTGCATTTCAAGCAAGAATAAAGACATCCTCCTTTGAGATCAAGGATGTAAGAGAGCCATATGCCAGAATCAGAAGGATATTTTTACAACCTCACTGAAATCCTCCACCATTATATGAGGCACACCTCTAATTCATATTGCTGGTCTATTTATGACAGAGAGTTCTTTTTATCATCCAAAGGACTCAGCCTGGTTTGAAAGACACTCCCTGACCTAAAACTACCTTTGTAGCATCACCTCCAACTAAGGATCTCTAGGGGAGAAAAAGTAGTATCTTCTTGCCCATTGCAAGGTGTGTTTGTGGCTAACACCCCTATAACAGAAGACAGATTAATAAGAAAAAAAGTGTAACAAATATTTAATATATTTAACTGAGGTTGCCCATGACAAGGGAGGACATCAGAAATGAAGACCCAAAGACAGGGCAAAACTGTGTGTTTCAAAGGATAGTCAAGAAGAAGCATGATTAGACCAAAAGGGAGTCTGACCAAATGGTAATAAAGTGAGGGGGATTTAGTGAGGCCTGTTTGTTCAGATTGTTCTTGGCCTCAGGGTACAGGGAAGGGCCCTTCTGGAATGAGGGTCATGTGATCTACTTTTAGAGAAAGTTGGTCAAAGAATTAATTTATGGGCATGCTTCAGGGGCATAAGACAGGAGGTCAGAATGACCTTCTTCCTTCTTAGGTTTTCTCAATTGCCAAGGTGCCGTATTTGGGGGTATCATATTCTGAGTCCTGAAAGCTTCCAGATACCATATATTCCAGAAACATGAATTATCATTTTCTGATATTGCTGCAAAATTTTGACTCATAAATTTTTCTTTGTACTTTTATTTTGGAATGCCCTGGTCTTTACTTCATAACTAACTACTCTGTTGTTTGATTTAGATTCAACCACAAGTGAAAAATGAATAAATAAATAATTTAAACAAGATTAAAGTGTATTTCTTTCACACATAAAAAACATCTAGGAAAAGACAGCAAGAAAGAGAGGAAAAAAAAAAAAGAAAGAAGAAAGAAGGCGAAAAGCCTAGAACTGGTAAGAGGTGTCCATGGATATCAAAGACCTAGGTTTCTTCCTACTTGTGGTCATGTTACTGTCAGTATATGCTAAATGCCTTCTTGTCCTATGGTTCAATATGGTTGCTCGAGCTCCAGCCACCAAAGAAGAAAGGAATGTACACTCACTTTGAAGGCACTTTCCAGAGCACAGGCATACTACTTACATTCCATTTTATCACAACTTACTTACATTAGTACATATAAGGTATAATAAAAAATATGATCCTCTTTTGTGTGGCTGTGTAACCAGTGAACATGACCATTACATTATTGAGAAACTAGCAAAGAATGAAACTTTGAGAATAACTATTAATAGTAAAAACCCTGTTTCAACCAGTTGGTGAACTTTTGCCAGCTTTTCCTGGCCCCTGGAGAAAAGAAAATTAATCCTCTATGCGTGTTCAAATACAAATTTGTTAAAGCATTATTTTAGTATGATATAACCAATTTTTAGTTAAATCTCAATGACAAAAAGAGAACAAGGGCCAGACACGGTGGCTCAAGCCTGTAATCCTAGCCCTCTTGAAGGCCGAGGTGGGAGGACTGCTTGAGGTCAGGAGTTCTAGACCAGCCTGAGCAAGAGTGAGACCCTGTCTGTACTAAAAATAGTAAAAATTAGCCCCGTGTGGTGACGGGCGCCTGTTGTCTCAGCTACTCGGGAGGCTGAGGCAGGAGGATTGCTTGAGCTCAGGCGTTTGAGGTTGCAGTGAGCTATGATGACGCCACTGCAGTCTACCCAGGGTGACAGAGGGAGACTCTGTCTCAAAAAACAAAGCAAAACAAAAAAAACAAGGTTGAACTATGAAGGAGAAGAGTGGAGAAGCAGTATGGCACCGCCTGGCTCAGATTGGGCCTGTGGTGACAGGCCACAACCCCTGCCCCGACCCCAAGGGGGCTGGCAGCCTGGTGCTTTGTATTCAAGAAGCTCCCAGTTCACTGGTGGCAGCAGCTTTGGGGCTCCTGAAGGTAGAGAAGCTCTTCAGCACCTCGGGAGCCTGCTGACTACCAGAGGTGTGAGGGAAGGAGAAACAAAACTCCCACCTACCCTTTCTGCAGGAATCCAAACCTCTCTGGGGTTGATTTCTACTGAAATCTGGATCCTTCTTGATCTGCTCCGCAACTTCTCCCCATGGAATCTCCAGTAGGTTGTGGCACTTTTCTCTCAGAATTACACCTGAGCTATGTTTTTATTCATCCAAAACTTTTCCTTCTTTCTGAGACAATCTGGTGACCAATGTCTCTAGTCAGCCATCTTGCCTCACCCTCCAAGGAGATGAAGATTTAGTTTGTATGATACATGACCTTGCTCCAGGAAACATTCTCTCTCTCTCTCTCTCTTTCTCTCTCTCACACACACACAAACCACAAACACAAATATTCTGAAGTTGTTTCCACATCTGAAAAAAGTGAGTAGTAGTTTCCGGGATCCCCCTGGGTATTTTACAGAGGTTTAAAATGAGGTAATATAAGAGAAATTGCTTTTTAAAAATGTAAGATGTGTTAATTATTTTTGTTTCTTTTTTTCCTCAGAGACAGAGTCTTGCTCTGTCACCCCAGGTAAAGTGCAGTGATGTCATCGTAGCTCACTGAAATCTCAAACTCCTGGGCTCAAATGATCCTCCTATCTCAGCCTCCTGAATGGCTGGGACTACAGGTTGGCACCACCATGCCCGGTTAATTTTTCTATTTTTTGTTGAGATGGGGTCTCACTCTTACTGAGATTGGCCTCAAATTCTTGAGCTCAAGGGATCCTCCCACCTCAGCCTCCCAGAGTGCTAGTATTAGAAGCACAAGCCACCACACCCAGCCTAATTATCTTTCTTAAATAATGAACAAGTAAAGAACGGACAGAAGCACACTCTGGACATTGCAATTCTCTTAGGATCTAAATAAAAAATGCCATCCAAATTCTACTAATTCACCAATAGCTCAAGAAAACTAGCATTATATGATTTTAAGTTTCCTTCATTTATGCAGCAAATACATTTTGAGCATCTGTTATGTGCTGAACACTAATTTGGGCCTTGAGCTATAGCAGATAATAAGACATATAGAGCTCTTGAACTCAGGAAGCTTGTAATTGAAAGGAGAACACATATTCAAATAATGATGTAATGATGTGGCATAATTACAATTTGAAGGGAAAGTATTATATGAATGTGCATTTAAAGAAAAAGTATTATATGAATATGTAAAAATGGCAGATGTAAAATTATGGGAGTATGTAGGAAATGACGGCTTTCTGAGGCTGTGATGTTTTAGTAGAAATCTGAAAGCCAAGAAGGCAGTAACCATGCAAAAAGGAACATTGATAGGAGATCAAAGAACAAGAGCAAATTTTAGGTAGAGGAAACAGCATGTGTTAAGACCTTGAAATGAGAAGTGTATGAAGCATTTAAGGATATTGACATGTTCACTAAACTATTCTGCGCCCCAGTTTCCTAGTTTATAAGATGGAAATAATAATAATATGAATCCTAATTTCTTCATAGAAAATAATGTATAATAAAGGATTTGTAAATAGTGAAAGTCTTCAAAAACAATAATTATTCTGTTTACCTAACATAAATAAGAAAACTCTAGGTGGTTCGTGCTTAAGATATGGTTTGCAAACCTCCCGCTTTGTCCCCTAAAAGCAGGGTAAGTGCTTTACTTTGACTGTGCTTAATGGTTCCACCTCTTTGTGTTTATAGAAAGAAAAAAATAAATTTTCAAGTTTGGGGGAAAAAAATAATAGGAACTATTAATATCAATCTGGGAAGTATACATGGATGCCCCATTATTGGGGTCAACTGAGAACCAGTCTCTAAACTTTACGTAATCCTGATTGTCTTGTTTATTTAAAAATGTTGGTAGAAGGAAGGGAAGCCCAGTGACTATATTTTCAAATATTACGTGATGATCAAACACCTAGCTTCTTATTCCCAGCTAGTTTTGAGATTTTCTTGTTTTACGTAACACAATAGGGTATTACAATGATCTCTTCCCAAGATCCTAATACATAGAAATCCCTTTAGCATGATAGACTTCATGCCACCATGGGAAATGTATTTGATCACTCCTGAGTACTAAAGTTATTTGTAGGCCACACACAGACAATATCGTGTGCCCCTTTAGATCTCTGATTGTAACTAACTGCTTCTAAATTTAACAGCAATCGGACAGACAGAAATCCCCAATTTGCCACAACATTCAATTCAAACTAAAACTCAGTCTTTCTAAAAACTTTTTAAAAGGCGGCATGTTATTCAGGATCAACAATTATAATGAGCACCTACTATGCAGAAGGCGACCTCTTCGCTGCTTTCCTGCGTTCTACCTGATTTAAATATTCTTAACAAGCTGTGTGATGGATCACATCAAGCATTATTATCCCCGTTTTGCAGCTAAGAATGCATGTATCAAAAAATATTCAATAACTTGGATAAATCATATAGCTCAGAAGAAGCAGAGCCAGAATTCCAATTGAAGTCACTCGACATCCAGCATTTGTTCTTTCATAATACGCTATTCCCTCCTTTTCATGTATCTCCTTGTTCTTCCACATACATGCTACACTAAGTTGTACAAAGCTTATTGAGAAGATGCAATAGACTTGACTGTTTTTGCCACAACCATCTTCAATAAAACCATGACCTCTTAGGTCAACACAGAGATGAGAAACTGGTTTGACTTGCAGAATCATGAATGTTTTTTTAATTGACATTCTGATACTTGAAGCTTATCTCCACCCTAAATCTCAGAATGAATGCTGTACATATTCTCTTCAGTTTCCTCATAATTCAAACCCCACCCATAACCATAATGACCTTCAAGTTATATTAAGCCATTAAAGCCCTGAGCGGGAGTAGAACCAGAAGAGGAAGTTTTTGATGTCTCTTCTATTCAAATGGCTATTCAAATATTTACCGTCTCAGGAATTCCTGACATCTAAAGATCTACGACTTCACCAATTAAGTTATGCAAATGTCAGGCAGCTCTAACCATTTTAGTCTTCCAGGAATCCATTTTAATTTTCTGCCTCCTCTCAAAGCCTATAATGTTGTACATCACATGTCTAAAGTAAAAAAGATTTATGGATCAGATAGGGCAAGTCATTGTTCTTATTAATTCAGACTATATATTAATAAAAAAAAGTGGACAGAAGAGATATAAGAGATGTGATCTTTAAAAAATTCCCCAATCCGTAGCTCACATAATTTAAAATGTTTTCTGAAAAATACAGCTAGAATTTTCTCTCAACTAATATGGCACCGCCATGTGGAAATAATGGTAACATGATATACAATTTATACAAAGTCTCTTTCCTTGTAAAATTTTTGTTTTGCATTTTTTTATTTGATCAGTTATGTTCATTATTTTACATTATTCCCCTAAATGGATAATTTATTGATACTTTTTCTCCTTCAAATTCCTGTAATACAAATTACATATCATGCAATCATATTCTAGCTGTATTTCTCAACAAGGAACAAATGGTATTATGGACAGGAACACCACATTCATTACAGAATATTTTACATCCCTGAATTTCTCCTCTAAATGTCAATGACATCCCCTATGTCACAACCCAAACCCTTCCCACATACATTTTCAAACCTTCCCTTGGTAGGGGATATCATTCCCCACTGAGAGCCACTGAACCAGGTTTTGAGGAAGATTTCACAACATTCCTAGATCTAGAAGCAAGAGGACCCAAGGACAATGAGTATATAAAGATGGGACTGGATACACACATACACACACACACACACACACATATATATGCACACATTGGCCTCAAGTGAACTCAAACTCATTGTACATATCTCTGTTTAATGAGCATAGCAAAAGAGAGAAGGCACAAATGTGAAAGTGTGCTACCTTTCATTAAGTGTTCAGTTCTTTAGGCTTCACATTGTTAACCCCAATCCTTGTAAGTATATAAACAAATATTTTTATGACATGCACATTCTTCTAGCAATTTGGACAGGTATGTTTTATTATTTTTAAATAGGAGTCATATGTATTGTATAGGCCAAATTGGGAAAAAGATGTAAAGTACCCAAACTGGCATAAGCGAAATAGGGAATATATTAGCTAATGTAACTGAATTTTCTGAGGTGAGTAAGGTTAGGATAGGGTTAACAGGACAGAGGTGATTGGAATATTGGCAGCAAAAATTAAGAGTTGAAGGGGAAAAGGTGCTGTAAGGAAGGACTAGTACAGTAGTACTTGAAAGCTGGTTTACAAGAGAGTAAACCAAAGATACTTTCAGGTAAGAACTGAAAGGGGGGAAAAAATCAAGAGAGATAGGGGTTCTGAGCAAATATCCAAGCCAGTGGTGAGCTTGAACCTTAGAGCCAGGGTCTTAATCTGAACATGTGCTACTTAGGCTGTGGTCTGCAGACCAGCAGCATCCAGACCTCTGGGGTTTGTTTTGAAGTACAGGTCCCAGCCCACAAGTGCTGAATCAGAATCCACATTTTAACAAGATCCTCTCGGGTGATTTGTAGACACATTAAAATTTAACAAACACAGACCTAAATTGTCTCTAATAAAATTGCACAGCCATGTTATTCCATCGAGCATTTCCTCCCTCGCTTAATCATAACCACCCAGTTATTCAGGCAAAAACTTGGAATCACCACCAGCTCTCTCTTCCCACCTGCTACAACTATGCAGTCAATAAATTCTATCTAATCTGAAATAGCCTCTTTTGACCTTTCTCTATCACTCCAGTCTAGGCCTCTCTGTCTTTACGTTAACGTGGGCCCTTGTGGTAATACACTGAACTCCTGCAAGAGCAACTCGACTGGTCTCCCTGCTTCTCACGTCTCTTCAGAGCGATTGCTCTAAAACACAGATTACATCACGACCCCATCTGCACAGAAACTTACAAGGGCTCTAGTAAATGAAAAATAGGTTGAAAAATCACTATTGCCATACACATGAACCTTCGTAATTCTGCCTCAGCTCTCAGTTCTCCTCTCTGTGTTGCCTTTGCTGCAGCCGAGGCCACACTGCCCAGCCCCTTCAATGTCCTTCTCTCTCCCAACTAAAGATCTTTGCACATGCTATTCTTCCCGCGTGCTTGGTTCTCTGCCTTAACTTGGGTTACTCTCAAGCAGATTCTGAGATATGCAAATAGACCCTTAGATGCAGATAATATATTTTGCAGGTGGTCTCAGTAAATAGAACTAAAGAAGATAGCAGAATGAGACAGGGAATGGGGAAGGAAAAACAAACACACCAATAAAACTCAAAATACTGAGTGTTGTATTTGTGAGCTGGTTAGCTCCAGTTGCCTCATCAGAAGACAGACATATAAACATTTATACATTGACTAGTATCCACCATGGTTGGAGAGCTGCGATGAAGGACATTAACTTCTTTCTTTTGGCTTGCTTCTAGGCATGGCTAAGCAGTCTTCTACAACTATAACAAAGTAAAGCAGAGAGATGAGGCCCGGTGGCAGATGCATTATATGGAAAATGGGCAACAGTGCATACATTGCACACCTTGGCTGTGATGAGCCCAGCGGACCACGACATTGCTGTGCAGTGTATCACAAAGGTATGTTGCATGTTCCCAAAACATTGAAGAATTCTGCTTTCCTGTTCCCTGAGTAAGCACCCTTGCTTAAAATTACACCACGATAGTCGTTATATTGGGATATAATCACTGAATCTCTCTCTCTCCCCCAATATAATGCACTAGAGATTAAGATACACAAAGAATCATGTGACTTTAGTTTGCAGTTTATAATCAGATTATAGCCTACAAGGAAGAAATACATTATAATTTGGATTTCACAAAAGGAAATTATTATGGATTAAGTTGTATACCCCAAAGACATATGTTGAAGTCTTAAACCCCAGTAGTTCGAAATAACCTTATTTGGAAAAAGAGTCATTCCAGAAGTAATTAGTTATGTTTTGGTGAGGTCATATTGTAGCAGAATGGGCCCTTAATTCAAAACAGCTGTCATACTTCTAAGAAAAGGAGAAAACAGAAATACGTAGGAAAGGCATCCATGTGGAGACAGAGGCAGAGATAGGATTTATGCTGCCACAAGCCAAACAATGTCTGGGGCTATCACAGCTGGAAAAGGCAAGAATGCCTCCTCCCCTAGAGGATTTCGAGGGAGCGGAGCCCTGCCCACATCTTGATTTTGGACTTTTCATCTCCAGAAGTGTGAGAAAATGAATTTCTGTTGTTTTAAGCTACCAAGTTTGTGGTACTTTGTAATGCAGTCCTAGGAAAGTAATACAGAAATTATATGTTGTAAAGTGTGTCTTAAGATCAGTAATGTTTATTAAATCATAAATATTCCATGGAATCGGAAAGGACTAGGTCAAATTTCAGAACATCTGTTCCTGTGTTCAGCATTTTCATTTTACACATGAGGACTTCGCAACTAAGAGAAATTAAGCAATTTACCCCAAAACAGTCAATGGCGGAGCCTAGACCAGGACGGAAACTCCTGACATTCAGTCCAATGCACTTTCTGTTCTGCCATAGCATTCATATGTACCTGAGCAAGGCCTGTCATCCTGTACCAACTTCGGTCGTATATATTTTATTCAGTCATATATTGTTACCCTATTCTGACAGGCTGGTGGAGGTTGACCTAAACACCCACAGTTTGTAATTGTCACAGAATAAAATACCCTTTTCCCTACCAAAATGCTAGAGCACAGGCTCTAAGCATATTTAATACAGTGGTTACCATGGCACCTGTGTAATTTAATTACCACTCTTTTGTGAATATTTTAAAATGAAATTGTTAAAAGATCAAACAGCACATTCAACATTGTATGGCTATAGAAATGATAAGTAGCTTTTTAACTGAAAATGTTCTGTTCCTGTAGGGAGTTGATTATTTTTTATGAGTTAAAATTTAATTACAGTATTGGGTATATAAGCGTGTTTCTTTAATATATCATTGTGCTTCAAAAGTTAAATATGTTGGAGACATTTTACCTTTTAATTTACAACTCTGACCAGTCACCTTGCAAAGAACAGCTATGGTATCACCACCATATTTTGTATCTTTCTGATTATAGAAAGTCCCATGTATGTACAATATTCAAGAAGGTTCCATGGAGAAAATAAAGAATTGCAAGGAGTTTTACAATTTGGTATTGGAATTCTATGAAAGAATGACAGCACACAGATTGAAGCATTTATAAACAAACACTGATAATACATACATATGAAGCACCAGATTCAATGTCAGGCAGTTGAGAAATAAATAGGAACAAGTAACCTTTAAAGCCTTGTTACTCAAAATGTGGTCCAGGGACGAGTAACATCAAACTCAACATCATCTGGGAGGTTGCTAGATATGCAGAACCACAGACTCCAGCCCAAACCTACTAAATCAGAATGCATATTTTAATAAGATCTCCCTGGTGATTCACCATGCACACTAAAGTTTGAGAAGTCCTGTTCTAAAGAACTCACAGTCCAAGAATGAGCAAAAACCTGTACATAACTGCAAAGTAGTGTTTCATGTACTCTACTGAGCCATGGAATGGGTAGTGTGATTGAAATTAGGGCCGCGGAAGGCGCTTAGAGGTCAGAGGAAAATAAAACTGTATAGCGGGGGCAGTGATCGATATATAATCTAATGTGTGATGTTTGCTTGAGGTCTTCATGTTGAATAGTAGTTTACCAAGAAGACAACAGGAGGGGACATCATGGAAATTAAACAGAAGCAATAGCAATTACCAAGGTAGAGAGGCATAAAGGAGAAATTATTCTAGGAGCTGGAATTGGTTCAGGTTGACCAGAATATTGCACTTACAAGATATTGGCAGAAGATCAAGTTCTTAGACAGGAGGTAGGGCATGATCTGCATATTTTAATAAGGCATTTAGATACTTAGTTGATCTTAAACTAATAATTATATTAATTTAGGATATTATAAATTATATAGACCAAATTTATCAAGAAGGTTGACAATAATAAGACCCACAGCAAATTTTCTTTGGCTTAAATACTTGTTATTTCATATCCTATTTATTTTTGTCTAAACCACCTTTAATAGTAAGTATTTGTTAACATTTTACGCCTCTGGCCTGTAAGCTCCATGAACCGAGGGCCACCATCTGCCTTCGTTACTCTCTCTCTCTCATGCATAAGTCAGTGATTGACAAATAGTAAGTACTCACATATTTGATACAAGCATGGAAAACTACTTCAGGTAAGAGTTGACTACCAATTGGGAAACTTTGAGTAAATATACATGCCCTTCCACATAAATTTGATATGGATAAAATAAGTTGTAGCAAACGCAAATTATTAGAGGACTAAAAGATAAACTTTTAACAACAGGTGGTTCAGTTTTACCAGAATTTGGTGTTAGTAGGGAGAGTAGAAGGACATTTATAGGAACCCATTATGTCTTGTGTACATACCAAGGACTCTGCAGTCTCAATCACACAGTACTGATAATAGTGGCAAGTTTGTAATCTATTATCCTCCCCTATCTTCATTATGCACACAGACATCCATGAGCTCCCTTCAAGTGTCTTCAGATGGAAAACAACCTGTCATGTCCTTCCTTGTGTGACAGATAGGAGACTACTTGACAAGTCTACCGTGAAAAACAAATGCTTGGAGGAATCTCTGAATTCCATGGCATCCACAAGGGCCAGATTAGCATGCTTTAAAGTGAATCCCTGGTGAGCACAGTAGCTCATGCCTGTAATCCCAGCACTTTGAGAGGCCAGGAGTTTGAGACCAGCCTGGGCAACATAACCAGACCCTGTCTCTACAAAAGAAAGAAGAATTAACCAGCCATGTGGCATGCACCTCTAGTCCTAGCTACCTAGGGAGCTGAGGCAGAAGGATCACTTGAGCTCAGGAGTTCGAGATTACAGTGAGCTATGATTGTGCCACTGCACTCCAACCTGGGGGACAGAGTGAGACCCTGTCTCAATAAATAAATAAATAAATAAATAGAATGAAGGCCTCTCCATGAGGTGGACTGCCTATGCCCCACTATTAGCCTTATTAAGAATAGCTACAAGCCAAATTGATCAAGACTGTCCCATGATAGTCATGATGTTCTGGAAGTTTGGGTCCAATTCATGGCAATATATTGAGCCCAATGCTCCAACTGTTTTCCAGACTTCTGGAAAGAAAAACATTGCCACTTGTTCTTCCATGGAATTTGATTTCTCCGTTCTAAGTTCAGTCAAGAGGCCTTCACACCCAGATATGTCTGATCCATATGTATGGCCACCCTTACTAGCCAGTTCCTGCTCTATCAGGATATAAACACAGAGCCATTTCCCAGGGCACTTTCCGGACCCAGGTGACAAAGGGTCCTCCTTCGAAAATTATAGAATCACAGTGTTTCTGGTTTCTCCCAGGTGAGCAAGAACCCAAGGCCTTTAAAAAATAATTGTGAAGCGTTTTGAACTCTGTTTTAGTTTAGATTGCCTCAGAAAAAGACCCTACAAAAAAAAAAAGAAGCCCCCAAAACAACCTGAATATAAGTATTAATAGTATATTCAGAAGTGATTCCATGGAGCATTGGTATCTGTACAGGAAAGTGAGACAGAAATGCAAGAAGCTAAGAACTGGTGTGTAATCAAGCAAGGTGCCACTCTAGGTAACTAGAGCTTTATCCTATTGCAGAGCTCTGATCAAGAGTACCGATGCTTGCCTCAGACTACCTCATTTGAGGGGTGAAGGAGCTAAGGTATTTAGTTTACACA